>NC_140580.1:1033913924-1034382897 GCF_964204655.1 Triturus cristatus
AAGTTAAAGGTCCCCATTCTTTTCTTGCTCACTCCACTGCCTGGTGTGGAATCCTGTCTGCCCCACTCTGAGCTGGTGTCTGGAACGCTGAGAGTGAATGACAAATAGGATGTTGGGGGAAGTGTGTGCCTGTGTGTGGGTGTGTGTGTGTGTGTATCTTGGAAGCTATGAGATAGAGAGATTTAGAGGGAGGACTGAGCCCTGACAGGACCTACCTGCTCTTGTTGTAACCTCAGGGACTAACAAGGAATAAATAACTTACCTCCTGCCTCAATAGCTCCATACTCTTGTATGTTGACGCTGCCTTCAAACTACGGGGTACATTTACAAGGGCCATATCAAGGAGATATAAATATATCGCCCTATTTACAAGAGGGTGCTAACATGCATTAGCACATGTTAGCACCCTTTTTTCCGAAGCCTCGCTTTGCATCTCTAATGAGATGCAAAGTGGGCATCGCTGGGCAGTACAACCTTGTAAATATCGGTGATGTGCACATCGCAATATTTACAAGGTGGCCCATGCATTTTAGCATACGTTAGTTTGGGGCGAAAACTAACGTCTGCTAAAATCATGACTAACCCATACCGAACATGGGGGGTGGATTCTTGTGTTACGACCACATGGTCGTATCAACAAGCATATCGCCGTTTTGCAGGAAACATCGCTGGAAAACCAACGATGTTCCCTGCAAAACGGCGATTACCCCGCTATCGCTGGAATTCATATTGCCATTGCGCTATGCTTTGTAAATACAGCGCAAGCATGGCGATGAATTCCAGCGATAGATGCCGATAAATATAAAAACGCTAAGCGCGCTTTGCGATATTTATCGCTGTCCGTTGTAAATATGCCCCTACATTTTGGTAATAAGTTATTAAACAAAACTTCTTGCAGATGTAGCTGTACTCTGGTGGCAGTTAGGAGCAGGTCCTGACAGAGGAGAAGGAGACCTGTCTAGTGATGGAGAAAGGCGCTTTGACTATGGAGGACTAGTCTAGGATCACTCACCCTCTAATCATCTGGCAAGTGGTTTTGGCTCTTACTGTTGGGCAAGAGGAGCCCAGTGAGGAGAGGGAGTAAGGACTGACAAGAACTTGTATTAAGTGAAGCCACTGAGGGCATATTTACGAATAGATCACACAACGTACAGCAGCAAGGCAAGATGCTGTGCTAAGTTGCGTGGACGGAAGACAGCTGAACAGATCCCTATTCACCATGATATGGAGCTGTTCAGCTTCCTCTACACCGCTACATGCTGGTGCACTTGTGACTGCCTAGCACTAAAGCAGCACCCTTACACCATGATGCAAGGGCGCCGGCATCACCACAAGAATTGGTTTTGAGCAGGAAGTGATACCTTCCTGTACAAAAACATTCATTAGCAGCACGATCCTAGTTTTTTTCTCAAAATCTCTTTATTAATTAAGGCAGAGAACGAAAGTGTGCAATAATGGCCAAATAGCATACTACAAGATCACCTGCAGTGCATCGTGTTGCAGTACATAAAGGAGGATACATAAAATATTAAAAAGAACAATGTCATCAACCATAGGTCAAATTCATCAGTGTTAAGAGTAAGTGCGGGGTCAGTGTTGCGGTGCGGTGCAAAGGATGTGCCCCTCCTCACTAGCTAGCAGCGAACCAGGCAGCGAAATCACGCATCAGTGACAGGTTCAGTCAAAGAGATGGGGCGGTCATAGTTTCAGTAGATTGAAACATGTAAATTCTATACGTCTGAGATATTGGATCCACAGACATCAAACAGATTGGAAATTAGACTCTGGGCCTGATTTATATCTTGGCGGATGGGATACTCCGTCAAAAACATGACGCATGTCCCATCCGTCGAATAACATGTGCATTATATCCTTGGCACTTGTAATACAGCGGACGGGATATCCATCATGTTTGTGACAGAGTATTCCATTCGCCAAAATCTAAATAAGGCTTTCTGTCTTAGTCAGACTGTGGGAGAGTGACTCCATTGCCATTAAATTCCACAGGCGAAGAACCACTGGGCCGGGGAAGGGGGTGGGGTCGTCTTTTTCCATGCCAACGCTGCAAGTTGCCGTGCCGCCAGCAGAATGTAGCTAATCAGCTGCCATTCAGCATGGGTCATTGTCCCTAAGGCCAAGGGTCTAATACCAAGATAAACGTGAGGTAAGAGGTATGGAGCGGATACCCTTTAATGGATTTGATGTGGCCCAGTACTTCCTTTCAGTAGGTTGCGATAAGACTGCAGGACCACTATATATGGCAAGAGTTGCCGGTTTGCATCTCCAACAAAGGATGTTTATGGTAACACATCGTGGAAAATGATTATCTTAAATAATATCTAGACGAAAACCTTGATAAAAGCTTTACTATGCCCTCTCTCTGGCAGCTTTACCATTGTTTTTTGTCCCAAAGCCTAGTGGTGAGGTGAGGCCCTTAAATAAGGGTCTGAAATATTGTAACATTAAAGAACAGGTTCTGTCTTCTGTTCACCATGATCCTTTTAGAGCAGGTAAAATCTGTCACCATCTATTCAAAAGTGGACCTTTGCGGAGGTATAACTTTTTTCATTTAGGGAACGACGTGAGTGGAAAACAGCATTTAAAACCTAATTTGGCTGTGTGTATACCTTGTTATGTCATTTAGGCTATGCAATGCCCGACGAAATTTCAGTTTCTTGTTAATGAGGTCTTCAGAGATTTTGTGAACATCTTTGTAATCTTTTATAGGTATGACATCCTGATTTACTCTGAGAGTGTGGAACAGCATATTCCACATGTTAAATTGGTATTGCAAAAGTTAAGAGAAAATTGTACGCACAATTGAGTCGATGTGCCTTCCACACAACAACAGTTGAGTTTTTGGGATTTGTGTTGTCTCTGAAAATTATTTTATTAGACTCAAAATAGGTTGAAGCTGTGGTGAATTTGAATACTCCTACATCATTACTTACAGAGATGGAAACTGTAATTGAAAACCTGCTGGCCCTATATTTAAGGATGAATTTCAAAAGATATAAGTGCAACAGGCGACCAAAGTGGACCTTGAGGAGTGAGACTGTAAGCACAAAAATGAAAGCATTAAACAAGGGATCCTTCATGAAGGGAATTTGATCTTTGTCCCTAAAAAACCTTTACAATGTCTTATCCTAAGTTGGCACCACCGTGGCTCCCTAGTTGGGCACCCTAGGCTATGACTTTGGAGGCCATGAGACATAGGTTTTGGTGGACGTCTCTTAAAACAAGCATTTGCAAGGCAATCGGTCTCGCCTTTGGGACCTTATATGTATTTAGCTATGCAGCACATTAGCCTGGGTGCTGAAACATCTACTGTTCTTTAACATGGAGGTAAAGTAAGCACCAAACTGCGTGACATGCCAGGTATGGGAACACATGGAGAGAAATATTGCCTTTCAGCGGAAAATGGTATAGTCCAAAGCTGTTTTTAATATAAAATCAGGGCCTTCGGTTGTCATATCACTGAAAATACAAGATTTGAAAAAAGTATTATTGTCTACTGGTGCTTGTGGAAGACCATTTCTATGGACTGGCATCCTAAAGTGGTTCTGGTATTTTATTGACCTCTGCTGGTCATTTTCAATCAAGAAAGTTCCTCAGCAGAAAACTCTGGTATTTTACTGACCTCTGCTGGCCGTTTTCTATCAAGACAGTTAAATAGAGGCAGTTGAACAGAAAAAAAAGTCCCTAAGTGGAAGCAGACAAGTCCTAGGCTGATCTTCAGAGCCCACAAAGTACATATACATATAAGTATATAATAAGTATATACTAAAGTATACACAAGAGGTCTCGAATGCTCGACCTAAAAAGATGTCAGTGGGCATATTGCACAATCGTTTTTTTGTACACAAGGAAAGTCAGACCATGCATAGTATTATGGTTTATTAGATGCCATGCCTGTAGCTAAGAAACCTTGGGAACACATTTCTATGGATTTTGCAATAGAATTGCCTTCTTTTCATGGATTCAACAGTTTGTGGGTTATCATAGATTACCTGACCAAAATGGCACACTTTATCCCTGTAGAAGGAATTCCATCAGCTCCACAGTTCGCTACTCTTTTCCATACTTACATAGAAGGTTTCACAAGCTTCCCAGTAGTATTGTTTCTGATCATGGATTTTAATTCAAGCCTCTTTTCTGGAAAGTTTTTTATGAGATAATTGGTATTTCAGTAAAATTATCCACCAGTTGAGATTTACAAACAGATGGTCAATCTGAAAGGGTGAGTCCCTAGAGCAGGTCGTTCAATTAATACTCTGCAGCACGGTGGAAATTGGTTAGTGTATTGCCATCATAGGTCCTGATTCACAAAGGTCAACTTAAACTTTTGTGTAAGTTTATGTTTGTTTTGGAATTCACAAACTGTGATTTAAGAAGTAAGTTTATGAATACAGAGTTTCCACAGTCAGGGTAGAGAACTCCGCACATAAAACAATACAACATTTTTACATATGGCGCTCCCTGCCCCAACTGCTGAGCCTCTGCAGTCATAAAGTTAATATTGAATCGAAGTTTGTGAATTCCAGACCAAATGTAAACTTACATAAAAGTGTAAATTTACCTTTGTGAATCAGGCACAGAGAGTTTGTTTTTAATAATACTAGACGTGTTTTCAAATGATTCTCTCCTTTTTTTGCATTAACAGGATCTCACCCTGGAATTTACCATTACATTTTGTCTTCTTAGCCTTCTAGTCTTCTGGCAGATGAGAGATGAAGATGTATACATCAAAATTGGTGATTTGATGTGGGTATTCACTCATCATTTGGTCCTTCATGGATAGCGAAATTCAAAGTTTGATTCTTAGTCCCTTCCTCTGTGATAGTTTGATTGGATCTCCATCAATAAAATTATAACTATCTCCCTATATATGCATGTCCATTTGGAATTTTGTGCCTCTCTGCTTAACCTCTTCAATGCCCATGACGAGCTGGTCTCGTCATGGGCCGCGGTTGCGCTGTGCCCATGACGAGACCAGCTCGTCATAAACCCCGCCCGCTAATACAACGGCCGGCACAGGGCGGGGAAAGAGGTGGGCACTGAAGGGGTTAAGAAAGCTCAACCTGGTGGCTATTTGCCATGGAAGATCGTGGTTCAGTGAAAGAGCACCTAGTAAAGGCAGTATGAAATCTCTCAAATATCCTGTAGTGATCTCTGTCCTCCTCTGGAATGCGGTGCTGAAATATGTGCTGCTGCAGTCGAACCATGGACAGTACTGGTGGATTGCCCGCGGTGGGCTGGATTCTGTGAACTGACTGAAACAAAGATGGCCACTTGCCTGTTCTAATGCGAGTGGGCGGTTGAATGATATCCTACAGTGGCTTCCACCATGTGTTTGGAGACTGCTGGGGGTGCTTGGAGGCTGTGGCGGTTGCCAGTGGGGGACTTGAAGCAGCGAACCCATTGCGCAACTGCAGTAGGGAATTGCCTGAGGTGTCTGTCTGATGGGTCCTGCTGTTGTGGTAAGAGCTGTGCTGTGTCATGACAGCCCTTTATGAGAAGCTCCTCTTCCTCTATTGGAGATGGCTGTGATTGCAGTGCTTTTGCCCAGGGGAGCGGGGCCTGGACATGTTAACTGCTAGGATTTGGGGGCCTGCAATGTTTCAGACTGAAGGATTAGAACTGGGCCCTTGCTTGGAATTAAACAGCACTCTACAGCCTACATAGGGGTAAGGGGAGGGCCCTGTAAAGTGGGCCACCCCCACACTAAAACACTTGATCATTGCGATGGGGTGAGTGTGCAACACCAGCCCCAGTGGGCTACCATGGGGCTGATACTCGTAGCTTCCTTAGGCAGGCATACCTTCCCCTTCACATCCCACCTGACACATACTCTTTGAATAGGGAGCATTTATGACACCTTAAAAATGCCATAGGAGACAGGCACCCTTCTTGGAGCGGACAGTGTTGTAAAA
Source organism: Triturus cristatus (assembly GCF_964204655.1). Classification (NCBI taxonomy): domain Eukaryota; kingdom Metazoa; phylum Chordata; class Amphibia; order Caudata; family Salamandridae; genus Triturus; species Triturus cristatus. Next base: position 1,033,919,858 of record NC_140580.1, read on the forward strand.
GAGGGGATGGGCTCATGCTACCAAAAAGGTGCATCAAACAGGATTGACAACTATGCCTTTTTGAGGAGTAGACTTGAGTAAGGTTTGAGAGAAGAACGCTAAGCTTGGCAATGATGAAGAAGGAGAGCTGATGGTGAAAGATGTGATGATGGTGGTTAAACCAACCTTGGAAACCAAGTTAGACACAGTGCCTGTGGAAGTGGGTCTTCTTCACATGAATCTGCGCAATGTGAGTGACAAAGTGAAGTTAGCTGATTCCACACTTCTGACGTTAAAGGAAGAGGTAACCTCCCTGAGATCAACAGTAAATGTTTTCACTAAAGAAAATGTTATAATCCAAGCCAGACTTGAGGACAGAGAGGGGCGATCACAGAGAAACAACCTCCGTTTGGTGGGGGTTCTGAAGAGAAATGTGGATCCACGTGTGGATTTGTTTGCTGAGGAGTGGATACTCAATCACTTTCAACCTAATGGACTAAACCTTTCTCTGTGGAACAAGTGCACAGAGCCCTGGCCCCTCTGGCGAGACCTTGACAACCACAGAGAATGATTATTTGCAAATTGTTTAATTACTGGGATCATGATGTCATTTTACATATGGCTTGGACAAAGGAGACTTAAAATACGAAAATACCTCTATTCATATATATCCAACTACATGCTGGTGGTCTAAAAACAGAGGCAAACCTTTGATGAGGTTAACAAATGTTTACGTGAAACCATGGAATCATGGCATTTCTTTTTATCAGAAATGGAGTGGTAAGCTGTTTTGTTCCTGTTGCACCTGGAGGTGAGGAGGAGAGGGGATGGGGAGGGATATGATTTTTTAATGTTATACATGGTTGACGTAACAACATGGAGGAGAATAAGAGTTTGTAGGGCATTATGAGCTGCTTTATAAACCAAGGTGCTGAGTGGGAAGATTAATGATGGCAATAGAAATGACTAGCTCCAGACTGGAAGGCAGTGCAAGGGTGCTATTGTGGAACGTGAATAGTCTTTGGAGCAAGATTTAAAAAAGGGAATAGTCTGCCAGTACCTTAAACGCTATAAAGCAGGTCTGGTACTCCTACATGAGACACACTTAACGGGCAATAATTGTCAAATATTAATCAGAGGAGGGTATCAAGTGATGGTACATGCAGGATATTCCTTAGGTTCTAGGGGGTGATGATACTGATAAAAGGGCATTCCCTTTCAGCTGGGTCAAATGGTTTGCAACCCCTTGAGCAGATGCTCATTGATGAGTCGAAGGTGGTGTGAGATGTACTTTGCTGTTGCTTCTGTCTATCTTCCACCAAGGCTTCAGGCAGGAAGTCTTGGGGACACACTTGTGGGCACTATGGGATGGAGTATAACCTTGGGAGAGATTTTAATCTTGTGATGGATGAACATTGGACTGAAAAAACCTGGGAGATAGCTATTGAGGAGATTGGTAGAGGTATGCAGTCTGGTGGATGTGTGGTGACAGCACAATAAGGGGTGTCACCGTTTTCTTTCTATTCTAGGGCCCATAATTGGGATTCTATACTGGGCTATTTATTCATGCAGAGAATACACAAGCATAGATTTATTGAGTTTCAGGGAATTTGAAATAATTCTCCACTCATGGCTGAGATAGGTGGTTGAGGATGGAGAGATCTCTGGGGCAGAGAGTGGAGGTAGATGAGGTATGCCTAGTTGCAAACCTCTACTTTAGGGAATGTCAGACAACAGTCGAATCAAGGGTTGTTTTGTGAGAAGTGTACAAAGCATTGCCCCAGGGTCGGAAAATGTCATTGACATTGGCCAAATGTAAGCAGAGGTGGGCGGAGATCCTATGGGAAGAGGAGCAAATAATGGACCGGGGGAGACAATACATACAACACATCCAAGAACGGATAAACCATTGCCTAGATGCTAAAAAGAAAGAATACCACAACATAACAGGTGCATTTGTAAAGCGCACATTCACCCAGAGGTATCTTGGCGCTGAAAAACAAATGTTTTATTGTTACCCAACTGAATGGTACTCATTTTATCAACCTCAGATGGATGAAAGGCTGAGTGGACCCGCCGGCATTTGAACCTGTGACCATGAGGTCAAACACAGGGCCCTGCAATAGATGCATTAGTCCACTGAGCCACCACACCTAGTTGTAACTACTTTGGAACAACACAGAGGAAAATATATGAAGTGGGTTATAAGGCACAGAAACTCTTAGCTTGGTTGAGAAAGAGGGAAGAATAGTCAAATGGGTTAATGGGGTTCAATAGTCTTCAGACAAAAAAGTGACAGGAAATGGGAACAGCAGCATTTGCTGAGCACTATTGTGTCCTCAATGCCTCCCATATTGGTTGCTCCAAGGCAAAAAATACAGGACTTTCTGAAGCATTAAACTTCACTCTGTCTTAGTGAAACAGAGAGGGGATACCAGAAGTTAAGATCACTATAGCTGAAATAGAGGGAAGTGACACAATTGCTGCAATCCGGCAAGGCCCTTGGATCAAATGGTCTCCTAGTTGAGATTACAAAATCCTTGCTGATAAACCATCTACTCATCTTCTGCGCATGTACAATGCTGAAAAGGATTGGGTGGGGGGTTCCCTGGCCGAGGAGCTCCAATTGACCATGATTCCTGTCATCTATATCTGATTTATGTTCTTGTTACAGGTCCATATCACACTTAAGTGTTGAAACCAAAATATTGGCTAGGTTACTGGCAACTGGGCTGTTCAGGCTTGTACATCCAGATAAGCCTGGCTTTATTACATGCTGTAGCATAAAAGTTTGAACATCAAATGTTTATAAGGCTGCATGGTTAATTCAGAGACTCTTGCTGAACCAGTGGTGGTGGTGTCATTAGATGGCTCAAAAGCATTTGACTCCCTAGAGTGCAGTTACATATTTCAGGATAACGTTTGGGCCTCAGTACATGGGATGGATTAAGCTTCAATATACTGAACATTTAGCATGTGTGTTAGAAATGGGGTTCTTGTTGGCAGAGGTATGCACCTTGTTCAAGGAGGGTCAATTCCTTCTAGTCAGGATGAGTAAAGTACACACCTAAGGTTGCCTGTGCTCACCATCTGGTAACTTGGTAGAGAGCAGTCGGGCTAAACTACAGAGGCAATGCATAAAGCATTTGTATATAACCCACAATAACACAGTGTAAACACCACAAATGGACACCACACCAGTTTAGAAAAATAAACTATCTTTATCTAAACCAAACATGACCAAAACAACACAAATCCAACAAACAGATATCAAAATATGAATATTAGCAGGTAAAAACAGTTCTGTCCATAGGAAATTATAGATTTGTCACTATTAGCACAAAGTACCTGGGATGCGTCAAAATCACAGGCAAAAATAGCTGCAGGGAAGGTGATGGGTCAGTGTCTTACACGCAGAGAAGATGATGTGTCAGTTCCTTTCTCCAGGGGAAGTGATGCGTTGGTTCCTTACTGTAACGCAGGGGAGGTGATGCTTCAGTTCCTTACTGGAGAGGAGGTGATGCTTCGGTTTCTTACTGTGTGGGGAGGTGATGCATTGGTTTCTTACTGCAGCTCCAGCATTGATGTAGATTTGGTGCAAAGGTGCGATGTGTGGAAATCCGGACGCACTGGAGGTCGATGCGGCAGCTGTGACTAAGGCACTGCATTGCTTTCTTCTACCACGGTCCAATGATGCATCAATTCTTTTAGCCGCAGAGCAGGCCCTGCATCGGAGTCAGTGTGGGGATCTCTGACTTCAGAGATCGGTGCATGGGACTCAGCGTGCAGTGGTTTCCCGGGACGCGGCCAGTCGTGCGTCGATTTCTTCGGCCGCACGAGGCTGTTCGTCAGACATTTGTCACGCAAGGCACTGCTGCCGTGAAATAAGCAGCCGCTAGCAGAGCGAAACGTCGATTTTCAGGCTTTCACAGATTCCAAGTAGCAGGAACAACCTCCAAGGGGACCAGAACTGGATTGGTACCATCTGGCAGGGGAGAACTGCCAGCAGTGGAGTTCAGAAAAGCTGGAAGAAGCAACTGCATGCCAATTCAGAAATGCAACACACAGCAAAGGGGAAGTACTACTCCTCACAGCTTTTCAGCTTTTCTCCTTGGCAGAGGTACTTCCTGATTCCCGAAGTAATCTAAAGTTCTGGGACTTAGGTCTAATATTTATACCCCCTTTTCTCTTTGTAGTTTTTGTTCCAAGAGTCTCTGAGCTCAGTAAAACGAGTCCTGTCCTCCCTGGTCCAGCTTCACCACAGGAGGTGGAGACAGCATTGTGCAGAGCAGACACAGACTATTCAGGTGTGAGTGAAAGCTCCTCCCACCACTCTAAATGCAGAAAGGTCTATTCGGCCTGGCTATCAGTTACCCAAGAAAGGAAGGACACAACTCAACCCCCCCTTGTGACTGTCTAGAGTGAATGCACATCCTCAGCTCCTGTCACTCCAAAACCATATGGTGAATACACAAACACACAGAGGCACACAGAATAAAGTAAGAAAATGCCCACTTTCTAAGTGTCATTGTCAAACACACAATTTATAAACCACCTTCACTAAAAGCTGTGTTGTTCAATTCGGATTTCAGAGAGCCTCAACTCCATTTCTCTATCTTGTCCCAATGAAAGATTACACTTGTATGATGTCCAGGCCCTGGCACACTCAATAGACTTTACTAGGGACTCAGCAGTAAATAAAATATTCCAATCATTGATAACAATCTGAATCACAATTTACACAGAGAACATATGGACTTTAGCATTGATCAGCAGTGGTAAAATGCCCAGAGTCCTATAGACAACAAAAACAGGGCCAGAAAAATATAAGGCTAAAGGCAAATAGTTTGGGGTTAAGCCTGTCAAAAGCGCCTGGTCCAACAACAACCCCCTACCAGCCTAAAGCCAGGGGCCAGCACATTTCTCCCACCAGTTCAGAGGTTTTATCCTGCAACTGGTCTCCCAGCCCAGGGTCAGTACCTCTAGGCTGGGCTGGGGACAGCAGTGGGCTCTCCCACACCCTGCCCTCCCCCTGGGGCCTTGCACCCTCCCACTTGGACTGATACCCCTAGAAGACAAGATGTTAAGGACACTGATGTCAAAAGGGACAGGTCCAACAAGGTTGAATGTGGCGTACTTGCAATCATTTTCCCTGACTCCCGTGCACTCTCTCCCCTATGACCTTTGCTCTAGCAATGAAACCATTTGCATGTTGATTGAGAGAGGATGATTTGGTGCCAGGCCTGACGTGGGCCCAGAGTGGGAGGAACAAGTATCACTCTACACAGATGATACCCTCCTGTATGTTTTGAACCCAGAGCTTTCCCTAGATAGGTTTATGAAGACGGGGCAAATATTTGGAAATCATAATGAATTTAGAATAAATTTGACTAAATCAGTGATTTACCTGTTGACTCAAAATGAGCCAATTAGGGCGCAATTACAGTTACAAAAGGACGATTCAAATACTATCTAACTTTGCCCTTCTGTCCAAAATCCTAGAAAAGTGCGTACTCCAACAACTAACCCAACACCTGGATAACATCAATCTCTTGGACTCCCACCAATCTGGCTTCAGAAAAGACTGTAGCACAGAAACCGCGATCCTCAACATCATCGACGATATCCACCACTCACTTGACTCTGATCAATGCTGCCTCCTCATTCTCCTTGACCTATCCGCAGCATTCGACACAGTAGACAACAAATTCCTCATTAGGGCTCTCCAAGAAAGAGCAGGTCTTGGTGAGGCGGTCCTCCAATGGTTTTCCTCATTCCAACACAATCGGACTAAAAAAAAAAAATTCAACAATTTGCTTCTGACGCGCCCCCTGTCAACAAGGGAGTCCCTCAAGGCTCAGTGCTCTCCCCGCAACTCTTTAACATCTACATGGAACCTCTCACCAAACTACTCAGAGCAGCCAACATCCGTTTTCATCTTTACGCAGACGATACTCAGATATATCTGGAAACCACCTCCCTAAGTGACAGTCAAAGACTCAATGACGTACTGAGAGATGTCCAACACTGGCTGTCCTTGAATCACCTTAAATTAAACCCCGACAAAACCGAGATACTTCTCATTTCGAACAAGGAGGAGAACCCTCAAATTGTTGAATGGCTAAAGACCGTGGACGCGCTCAACGGGAATCTCACCCTAGCTGACTCTGTCAAATCACTAGGCATCACACTAGACCCGAAACTAAACATGACCAGACATATCAAGAATTCTGCCAAGAACGCTTTCCTTAACCTCAAACTACTGAACAAAATAAAACCCTTCATTCCGCCTAGTGATCTCAAACAGGCCACTCAAACACTGGTACTGTCAAGACTGGATTATGGGAACGCAGTCCTCTCAGGAATTGCAAAGTCACACCTAGCTCCCATCAGAACAACTCTGAATGCGGCAGCCAGAATGGTCACTGGAATCAAGAAATTTGACCACATCTCTCCTGCACTCAGAGATCTTAAGTGGCTCCAAGTTGAAATGCGGATCAGCTTCAGAACAGCCTGCCTCACTCATAAAGCCCTACATACCGGCAAATCCGAATACCTGGCGGCCAAACTCATAAAAGCCGGTCAGCTCAAACTCTCTCCTTCTCATCCTGCCAAAAACTCGAAAACTAAAAACTGCGGCTCGATCCTTCGCCGGAAGCGCGCCCAAAATCTGGAACTCTATTCCCGCTCACATCAGAACCATTCCCTCTTTTGTAAAATTCAAAAGCCAACTCAAAATCCTATTCCTTAATCGTGCTCTAGGGAGTAGATAGGAGCACTCAGAATGGGGGTAACAGACACCCCGTATTGCTCCAACATCATCTCCGCAAGACTACGAAGCAGATGTTCCCTTGACTACGAAGCAGACCCCTCAACAATGCCCTGCATTATTATTGTATCGTTCTCCTGTCTCGTTTGTTGTAATCTCTGCAATGTATCCTCTGTAAAGCGCTCCGATACCCTCGGGTCAGGCCAGTGCTATATAAAACTTCTAAATAAATACATAAATAAATAAATACTTGGACATATTTGTCACCCAAGATGAAGTTGAGGATTTATATACCACACAGGATACATTTAAAGAAGATATGGACTGTTGGAAATCTTTGCCACTCTCAATTGTATGCAGAGCTGCTAAGTTTAAAATGATAGTACACCCCAAATATTTGTAAGGTTTTGCAAATGTACTCCATATGTAATCCTTGAGGGATTCTTTCAATTTTTAGAGGTGAACTTCAATAACTACTGTGCAGTAATGGTACCTCAACTTGCACTAAACTAACTCGGGGAGTGTAAGATTCAGGTATAGCCCTCCTGGATGTGAGGAATTATTGGGGATACCAGGTTACCCGATATGGTAAGGGACACAGATCAAGTTGGCTGATATATATGCATGTGGTCCTGCAGGAATGGGAGAAGACACTAAAACATCTGGGATGGCAGACCATTCTTATGAAGAAATTCCCACTATGGGAACCTCAGAGCTATGTGAAATGAGCAAACTCAAGGGGTTAGGAGGAAGGGACCAGGTAAGCAAACTGGGAAGGTATTGGGTGACTCGCCTTTAAAAAGCTTTCAGATGGTCTATGAAGAATATGAGATGCCACAGGGAGAGTGTTTTCAATATCTATGACTTAGGCATGATCTGAGCGTGGATGTTGCAAAGCATACAAAGGAGGAGGACATTAATCCCCTTGAGGATAGAGTATTACCATAGCCATTAGCACAAAAAGAAATGTTGCTGGTCTGCTAAAAGATAATGAATAATCTCCCAGAGGAAATGGTGGACCCAAGTAAAAATAGGAGAGGCGTACGTTGAGCCACTGGGACAAGGAATGGAGAAGTGCGCTACAGGCACCTTGAGAAACAGCAATGAAAGTTGGCTTCAGATTTGTACAGTTGAACATATTACATAGGGTTTTTATGCAAGAGTCCTGGCGATGCGAATAGGATGAGCAGATACCAATAAATGTCTTGGAGAATGGGGTTCGGTGGGCATGTTTCATCAGACTATTTGGGACTGTCTGGCAATAATGAATCACTGGGGGAAGGTGATGAGCTGTATGACAGGGGTCTACACATTGCAGTTCAATCAATCAATCAATGAGCGATTTTTATGGCCTGTTACTCACCCGTGAGGGTCTCAAGGTGCTGGGGGGAGGGGGTTTGGGCAGCTCCGAGGTCATTCGAAGAGCCAGGTCTTGAGGACCTTTCTGAAGGCCTGCAGTGTTGGGCTTCATCTGATGCTGAGGGGGAGTTTGTTCCAGCTCTTGGCCGCGATGTAGGAGAAGGATCTGCCTCCTGTTCTGGCTCTGTGGATGTAGGGGATTTCGGCCAAAGCTAGGTTGGTGGAGCAGAGGTTTCTCTTGTGGGTGTGGAAGGAGATTCTTTCATTGAGGTATTGTGGTCCGGTGTTGTGGAGGGCTTTGTAGGCATGAGTGAGCAGCTTGAAGGTCACTCTTTTGCTGACGGGGAGCCAGTGGAGTTCTTGGAGGCGCTGGGTGATGTGGTTTTGTCGTGGAATGCTGAGGACGAGTCTGGCTGTGGCGTTCTGGATGGTGTGGAGTTTGTGAAGGAGAGATTTGTTGATTCTGGTGTAGAGAGTGTTCCTGTAGTCCAGCCTGCTGGTAATGTGTGCGTGAGTGATGGTCTTCCTGGATTTGGCAGATCCATTTGAAGGTCTTGCGGAGTATGTGGAGGGTGTTGAAGCATTTGGAGGATACAACATTGATCTGTCGGTTCATGGTGAGAGAGTTGAGAATGATACCGAGGTTGCTGGCATGGTCCACGGTGGTGGAAAGGTTTCTGAGGGCGGAAGGCCACCAGGTGTTATCCCACGCAGTGGGGTGGTTCTTTTTTGGCAGACGGTGGTGGCTTCCAGTGGAACACCGCTGCAGGAAGCCATGACTTTGAGAGTATTAAGGAGGCAACAAGAGGCAGAGCTTTTGAAGCTACACATTGAAGTATCCATCTTGTATGGCGCCTAACTTTAAAAGGTGTCTTTGTCCAGAATCAACTGCCTTCTGAAATGAGTGTTCTTGTTCACATTAGCATCACGTTTGGATGCTTCTTCTTGCAACGCTGAAGTAGATTCTTGTAGTGGAACAATCAGTGTTCAAAACTCAAAGAAAGCAGCCCAGAGCGACCTGAATTGAGTGGATATGTAGCATAATTAGATAGCACAATATCTGAAAATAATGCAGCCATTTGATCTGGCAATGAAGAATTTACAATGGCTGTAAATGATGTGCCTGCACAAATGGCTCAAAACATTCAGGCTCACAGGCATCAACAGAGGCATATGAACAATCGTCTCCAAACATTTGGATGTTCTGTTGAAAGTCTGGCTACAGACATTTCAGCTATGTGTTAGAGAACTGTTAACATGCAAGTAGAGCTAATTCACCACAGTGGTGATGTAGGAAGGAGCATAACCTAAATAGTGAACATTTTAGAGGTAATACAAATTGCTAATGCAGGAATTATGGCAGGGAGGTTGATTGGAGAAACTGAGGAGGGCTCCAGTGTGAGCAGTATTTCTGTTGGTTGCCCTACAATCTCAAGGCGCACTAGAAGCTAGAAGACACAAAAACAAGAAAGGGCCACACAGCATTCAACCAAAAGACCAAGGGGCAGATTTATATCAGACTTGCGCCACTTTTACGCTGCCGCTGCGTCACTTTTGTGACGCAGCGGCGGCGTAAACCCTGCGCCATGTTGCGCTCTATTTACATCGTGACGCATCTATGGAGATGCGTCACGGTGTAAAGCCATGCGCCACATGAAACCTGCGTCAGGTTTCATGTGGGCGTTACTACTCAGGGGGGGGCGTTCCATCTCAGGAACGCCACTGAAAAGGGACTCAGGGAAATCTATAAGATTTCACTGAGTCACTTTCCCAACGCTGATGCGTCAAAACCCTGCGCCTGCTTGAAGCAGGCGTAAGGCTTGACGCACCATGTTAGGGATAGGGTAGGTTGGAACAGTGCTGGAGTTGCGTCGCGCTTGCGACGCAACTTCAGCACTGCGCCAACCTTACGCCGGCAGAGGCGTCACGTATCTGCTTGTCCTTGCGCCACGATGCACCGCATTGTAAATGCGGCACATCTGCGGTGGCGCAAGGGCAAACTTGCGTGACGCATCTTCCCTGGCGCATCCATGCTGATTTGCAGGGATGCACCAGGGAACATAAATCTGCCCCCAAATACTGGAAGACAAAGGCACGACTAGAAATTAACCTAATTTGCCTTATTTCTTGAAGTTAAATAAATAATATGGTATTATTTATAAACAGAAAGTAATTTCCGGATACGTATTAAGATGTTGACAATTCCACTGTTCTTAACGTTCAAATAAATCCGTGAATAAACAGAAAACATTGGGGCAGATTTACAAGCTCCTTGCGTGACTTTTGCGCTGCAGTTGCGTCACTTTTTTGACGCAACAGTGGCACAAACAATGCGGCCTATTGACAACGTGACGCATCTAGGGAGATGCGTCACGTTGTAAAGCCCTGCGTCACATTATGCCTGCGACATGTATAATGTATGCAGGGTGGGCGTTCCCACGCAGGAAGGCCTCGTAAAAGTGACTCAGTGAAGTCTACAAGATTTCACTGCGCCACTTTTAGGACGCCACTGCGTCAAAACCTTACGCCTGCTTCAAGCAGGTGTAAGTAGTGACGCAGTGTAGTGGGAATAGGCCTCAACACGCATTGCTGGAGTTGCGTCGTGCTTGCGACACGACTCCAGCAATGCGTGTCTTTTCTGCCAACAGATGCGTCAGAATTTCTGACGCATCTGTCAATCCTTGCGCCATAGTGCGCCGTATTGTAAATACGGCGCATCTATGGTGGCGCAAGGGTTTCTAAGGGTGGCGCAGGGAAAGTGACGCATCTAAACAGATGCGTCACTTTCTTGTAAATCTGCCCCATTGTGTTTACTAATCTATACATTTTGTTTGCTCATTCCTTCAGATTATGTATTTTGATGTGTACTTTAACAGTAGCTCTTAGTCCGATCGCCAGTGAGCGCACATCCCTCTGCAGCTGTGCAGCATCATGCCCTGGGGTACTATTCAAGTACTCTTTTCAACACCATCTTCATTTGATTCACCACATGCAGGGTCCACTGGAGTCTCTTCCGGATGGTTAAATACTGTAACATGGCACAGGTGGCTATGATTTTCCAGCACATTGTTAGATCATATTCAAGGGAACTTCCACTTTTGTGCAGGCATTGACGTCTGCACTTTTGTGCATGTATTGGAATCTGCCTGGCAAAGGACAAACGTTGGTTGTAATGTTTCATGTTAGTGAGCAGCGTTGTATCTCCTTTGTATGGGTGTTTATGGGGTAGAGCACGAAGTTACTATCCATAGCCGTAATGCATATGACTGTCACCTGATATTTCAAAGACTTGTTTTAGATATATTAAAAATGAACATAGATTAGCAAAAAGGTTCCATAAAAATATTATTTACCTAACAACCATACATCTTCAAGCTTTCCTCCTGCTAATCACTCGTCCAGTCCAGTGTCTCAAGATGTAAGAGTCATTATTACACCCTAGTTATCGATCAACCAGGTCTGGGATCAGGCATGTGGCACTGTAACTTAGGTGTATATTTAAGGAGTAGTGACTCTTTCTATTTTGATACCCGAACTCTGTTTCAGAGGATGGCTATATTATAATCTGGGTACCGTTCAGATATCCAGTCACTTGGGCAAAATGAGCTACACCATATAATAGGATTTTAGAAGCTTTCAGCTAAGTAGGGGGTACTTGAAAATGCAATATGTTAATTAATTTCTGCCAAAATTGCATCTAGAAAATTCCTAAAAACCCTGGATAAGACATACTGGGATATTCCTTCTTCATCTGCAACTGTGTATTGGCATCTTCTAGCTGCTAAAAGATGTAAGCTGCACAAATCGTGAATGTGGGTGTGAACTGCTCCACGGTGTGTGTGTAGACCTGCACAGTACAGGGTCCAATTCATGACACTAATATTACCTAAACCTTAACCTACCATAAACCTCTTCATCTGACTGCACAAATAGAGTCACCATCAGTCTGAACATCCTCGCTGTGTCCTCTCTTGGGCTCCAAAAATATGCATATTCCTCAATGCAATGTAGAGTGCAGCCATTGTGTACATTCACAATGCACTTTGGGCCGCCTTTTACACTTTGCACAAGGTCAGAACCGGCTTCCAAATGATGGTATTTTACAACTGCAATATTTTGACGAATTCACTATTTGGGATTGCAGTGTACATTTAAATAGTGTTTCAATTATTATTATTATTATTATTATGATTATTATTATTTTAGTGTTTTATAGAGCGCAAACTTGACCCGTTAGGGTATCAGAGCACTTTACAGGAGTCATAGAGTTATATCAAAAGGCTTACCATCACATAGAATACATACAGTGCTGGAAATATAATGGATAGAAGGACACGTATGTACAGTTTATGTTTACAATTACACAAGACATAGTTGGTAATCAAATTTATCAGTTCAGTATTTTCTGTCACAAAATTAGGAATTTGCACATTTTACAGTACAGTGTGCGTTTTTCGGAAATACACCGTTAGAGAGTCTTTGTACATCAACAGCACTCTATTTACCAGCTGCAAACCAGTTAGCGACTCAATATTTGTTCGTACATCCGACCCTACGTTTTTTTTTAAATAATTTTATTTTCATTTTAACAAAAAGAAAAACAACTAAAAGGTCACAGTTCCACAGGTGCAGAACACAGGAATTACAAATAAATAGTAGGTTTCTACAGACATCTTAAATATAAAGCTTTGACATTTCCATTTATATATCAGTTGCTTCTTAGGACAATCATTACCTATAAGCCACGTAGATCGCTGGAAGGGCCCTCTTGGGTACTCCTTCATGGGAAACATCCATTACAATGCAGTCAATACAACAACCTACCATTACAACGCGACTGTTACAACACAACTGTCTTTACATCACATGCCATTACAATGCATGTCAATACAACGCATGTCACTACAACGCATGCCATTACAACGCATACCATTGCAACACATGCCATTACAACACATTATAGGGTAAGTAATGGAGATTCTTTTAGTATTAGGGTGGGTATGGTTTTTGGGGTACATGGGAATAGTAATATTTATTCCTACACTATTCAACACTTTCCCTACTGTTGCACTCACTGGAGTGAGAAAAGTAATTTTTACCCCTACACTATCTAACACTTAGTAAATGTTACCCCTACACTATCCAGCACTTACCCTACTGTTGCCCTAAAAGTATTATGGGTTATAATGGTATGCGTTGTAATGGAATGCGTTGTAATGGTAGTTTTAAAAAATGCGTTGTAATGGCATGTGTTGTAAAATCATGCAATGTAATGGTAGTTGCGATGTAAAGACTGCATTGTAAAAGCATGCATTGTAATTGCATGTGTTGTAACGTCATATATTCCTCAGTCATACTGTCCCATAGATCTAATCATGTTCAGCAGCCGGCGAGGAACCTCTGAGTGATCTCACATTCTCAGCAAACATACTTATAATGTCTCCCACCTCTCCAAGTCTTCCCCAACCCATTCATCCTTATGTCCAGTGCTACCCGACTCCGTTAAGCTTCCCAAAAAAGGGAGACAAGCAGGCTATTCTTTATTATAAAAGTATGAAGCATCAAGGGCACATTGAGTTTTGCGTACTTTACAGGCATCGTGGCAACAGCACCATTTTTTCAACACCATCCTGCCCATGACACACAAGAGCAGTGTATTTCAGAAGGGAATCAATGATTGCAGGCCCTCCAGTACTCTCCCAATATTATGAGCATATCATAATGCCCAAGTATCTGGATTTCTTCATCTATTAAACTCAGCCCTAACCCAGATAAGTGTTCCTTGGGCATGGGTAATTCCTCTTCAGGGTCTTAAGGGCGTTGCCCTGCCACCTGTGAGCCGCCATGGATTAGTAATAATTCTATTCAGCAGTGTTCACACAAACACCACTTCCATGTTTACTTGAGTTCTACAGTACTGAGGACACCCCTCTCAACCTCTCCACCAGCCTCCTGATCACAGGAGGAGGAGGAGAGGGCAGAGGGGTCTGAGTGACTATCCAGATTCAGAGTTGTTTAAACACAGAGCACTTTGTAGATAGATGTCTGGATTGCACATGTGAGAGACATAGTTCAACTACAATCCCCTAGAACATGCACACTCGTTTTTATTTAACAGACATACCACAAATGCCTCAGGCAGCACAGTATATCTTCTAAAATGTGGCTATCAGGGTGCACATCATTGCGAGGCCAGTGAGGAGCCACACAGAGCACAAGGGGCAGGGCCCCTAGCACTGTCCCAGCTTCTGACAGGGATGTGTCTCCAGTCCTGTAAAGAAGCTGGGAGAGGGCTTGAGATGGGCCTTCCTCTTAAACCTGTGCCCTCTGCTCTTTAAGGCACCATGTTGGGAATCATTGCTTGCAGGTTCTAGGGTCAAGCACCAGATTCCTGCTCAGCTGCTGCCATAGAGCCTCTGAGTTGCCAGAAATTGAAGAAAGGTAAGCCAAAAAAAAGAATTCAGCGTTGTTTCTCAATGCAAGTGTGAGTGAATGTGTGCTTGTGAGTGATTGAGACAGAATGAGATTGAGTGGCAGTGTGTGTTTATTTAATGTGTTAGAAAGAGTCAAAGAGAATAAGAGTGAGAATCAGTGAATGAGTGAGAGTGAATATGAGAAAGAAGCAAGTGAGTAAAGCAGGGTGAATGAATTAGAAGGAGTAAATGAAGGTAAGATTATGAGAAGAAGTGGGAGTGAGTCAGCGGTGCCTTTGTCAAAGGTTCAGCTGGTGCAGCTACACCAGTGCAAACACAGCTCTGGTGCAACTGCACCTGCTGCACTATTAAAGCAGAACACCTGTACTTCAGAAGTTCAAATTAAATCCCCTGTACACAAGTAGTTATGAGTGAGGGTCTGTGATTATGAAAATGTGAGTGTGTGTAAGTGTGTTTTTGGGTGAGAATCGGTGAGTGTGAGTGTATGGGTGCATTTGTGTGTGAAGATATCAAATGCAAACGTTGAAACAATTAGGTGAACACATGGCAAGGTTTATGCCCTACCATTTTCAGGGATCACCAGCTGCCACTGGTTATGTTATCAATCCCAGCCGAAGTCGGACTGATTTTTTGCTTGTTGACCCTAAGACCTGTCACTATCCCAAATGTCCCCAGGCACTTCATCAGTTTCGAGATGGATTTCTTGGCATTTTTTCAAAGAACAGGGCACAAGTATCATACCCTAAATGCTTAAGTATGTAATTGCTTATATATTCAGACTTCCAATTCAGTTTGACTCTATTCCATCATTGTACATAGTTTCATATGAACTTGGTCATCAGTCAGCGTTTATATTCTCAGTTCGTCCTATGTTTGGGTGTCTTTGTAATAATCACAGTGCACTACAGTTTAAATTATCTGTTTAGTGTCATGAAGCCTTACCATCATACCACCATATAAATGTATCAAATAACGTAATATTACATAACGTGCCATTATACGGTTGCATCTTCTAATCAGCAAATTATAAGATATGTATAGTTTGCCCTGAAGCATTATTCTGATATTTGTTTGTGATTCACCATTCCTAAATCATTCATTATAACCGATTATGAAATATTATCCCAATAGCAGGTAGGCCAGAGCTGCCAACCTTGGAACTGTGGAACCAGGTTTGAGTATCCATCCTCGGGTAAACATCCGGTGATGATAGGCAAATCGCTTCATTTCCCCGTGCCTTAAAAACAAATTTGGAACATAATCTGATTCTCTGATTCATGTAAAGTGCTTTAATGCCCTTGGGCCAAGTTCCTGCTATAAATCTGCCCAAAAAGTCGGTAGCAGCCTAGGTGTAATGTGTATGTTATAGACACTCTGAATAAGCGGAAAGACATTTGGCAATAGGTAAACCTGTACTTATGGGACATTTGCTCTTATAGGGAAGTTGAAATAACTATTGTCTCCAAAGGCGCATCCGGAGCCTAATTGGGCTTTGCCTCCTGTAAAGCGTCATAGCTACTGTACCATAGACAAGAGGAGCTCCTCCCACCCCCAACTTGTTCTCACAAGAAGTCAAACTTGGAGAGTAGTATAGTAGCCTGAATGAAAATCTCTCTAGGTTCTGCAGACGTCAAATTGCTGTAAATGTGAGACTTTGCCACATTTAGGATTACTTACTATTTTTTAGGTTTCGGCAAAGATATGTGCTAAAGTAAACCTTCTATTCAGTAAATAGTAACCAGCGGGTGACCAATTCCCTTGAGGACTCATTCTAATTCCCAAGCGAAGAAGAAAAAGCAGTACTCTATTTCCAGGGGTCCAGGTAGACTGCACCTTTAGGAGCAGCAACTCAACAGTTTACCACTGGCCCCAGTGTAGAATGTGAGTATACTAATATTCCCTGCTTTTCTTGTTTTGAAAATGAAATACCGGGAGATCTAGGTAGATACTGTAGGTATATAGAATGAGGGTACACATCTTGTCAGGTTCTTGCTGAATCTTCAAACACTTTCAGTTTCCTAATCTTAACCATAAGAAGAGCATTCCATTCCTGATGTTCAAGACAACTGGATCTGTGCCAATGGGCTGCAACAGAAAATGAAGAAAAGCTTGGAAGCTCTTGGAGACATCACTTTACAACTTATAGTTACGCATTTACACATATATTTGTCCAGTCATAACATTGCGTATCGGCCCCCCTTTTATCCTTGTAGGAGGGGAGGCAGTAGCTTTCCGCCACTAAGGATCACCTCTTGACTTTCAACTATAAGTTACAGAGTTGGGGTCCAGTAAGGGCACTGCTCATCACCAGCTATATTAGAAACTGGCGATGAGCAGTCCGGCCTAGGTTTTACCTTGACCTACAGGAAGAAGGAACTTTTTGAAGAGGCAGATAGTCTGGAAAATTCAAAGCTAGAAGGCACCCCTTTGTCCTGTACCCCTGGGTTTCAGAATGCCCTTTAGCACCCAACCTGCTGACCAGGCACAAACCCAAGAGACACAGAAATCCTCAGGACTGTATTTATTGCCTTGGGTCCCATGGGTCCTGGGAAATCCACCATCATGTTTTGAATCTATAGCTCAATGATATCTACAAGGAATAGGTTGCAGCAGGTGGATCAGGGACAACAAGACAGCAATATGTTCACCAGGATTCTAATGTGTGCCAGACGCCCACCAATCACCAACCAACTATTTAAGAAGTCGAACTTGGACTGACCATGATGGAGAAAACAGTGTGCTAATTATGACGATTATGGCTGAATGGAGACTGCATCTCAGATATGGTCTAAATACAAGCTTTGTCAGTAGTTGACAGTTTTGGCAATTTGGGACTGAGGTGTAACAGCAATGAATGGATAAAATGAGTAAAGCCATGATTGATTTAATTTCTTCAACCATGTCGCTGATACTGTTTAACAGGGTAAAAGCTGATGTAACATTCAAAGTTCCTCCATATCTGTTTGGCCATGCTAGGACCAAGCTAGGGCAAAAGATCTTGAAGCCATTAGAACTCTCTTAGAATCTCACTCTGTCACTCATGTGACTGCAAGGCGCTTTGAAATGGTATTGAAATGTAAGTCTTTCATTGATGCACATATACCATTATTAGTTTTATAAAGTAAACCAAGAGGGAGCTGATGTATAGTATTGCATGCCAATTTTAAGCGTTATTGGTGTCAACAAATTATCCTGTTTCAAGCATAGAGAAACATTGATTGCTATATATTTGGGGTTTGTCTAGAGTTCACCTAAAGCATTAAAAAGAGTGTATTATTGTCTCGTTGAAGATTGGAAAGTAGAACATACCCAAGGCCATTAGAAAAGTTACTCCTAGAAGGTAGGTGACCCTTATTTGATGATGCATATTCAGCACAGATAAAGACTTTGGGCCTTATTTACAGTTGTACACTTCTTGTCTGCCATTTTAAGAATGCATTCCTTGGTGGGTCCTGCACCCCTAGCCACCACTAGAGCTAGCCCTGACAGGTTCCTTGTATGTGTGTTTGCATGTCTGTATATCGTATTTCAAAAGTATGAAACTAGTCAAAAACCACTGGAGAGCTGTACAAGGCCAAATAGAAGCATAAAGTCAATGAGTGTTAGAGAAGATAGCTAGGTTGAGGATGGTTAATGCTTTGTGATGTAGTATTCTTTAGAGAGCTGCATTGTGTGAATGATAAAAAACTGGGCAGGGCCATATATATACAGAGTTGTGCACCAATGATTTTAATAGCCATTCTCCATCAAAAAAAGCTATTTTATAATGAATCTAAATACTATACTATGGTGCAAAGGTGGAATGTAACTGAGCTACAAACTCCAGTACAAATTTCAATAAGAGGACTGAAGAACAATGCGTGTAAAATGTGTAAGATCATTGACATTAATAAACATGTTATGCATTGGGATATCACACAATATTCTGCTTGTTCCTTAATTTCATCTGACTTCATTTGGCTCTAAAATTTCGAATATATGATGTTACAACGCATGCAATTACAATGCATACTTTTACAACGCAGTCTTTACATCGCAATTACCATTACAACACATTTTTTAAAACTACCATTACAACGCGTTCCATTACAACGCATACCATTACAACGCATACCATTACAAAGCATAATACTTTTAGGGCAACAGTAGAGTGTTGGATAGTGTAGGGGTAAAAATTACTATTCCCACTCCAGTGAGTGCAACAGTAGGGAAAGTGTTGGATAGTGTAGGGGTAAAATTACTATCCCCATGTACCCCAAAACCCATACCAACTTAATACTAAAAAAAATCTCTATTACTTACCTTATACTGCGTTGTAATGGCATGCATTGTAATGGCATGCGATGTAAAGGCAGTTGCGTTGCAAAGGTAGGTCGTTGTAATGATTGCGTTGTAATGGATGTTTCCCAAAATTTCATGCAGCACTAGGTCATGCTATTTTATTAGATCTTGTTTTGCAAGAAAACCTATTGGCGTTAGCGATGTATATATATGCCTTCTTTGAACAGATAATAGAGGGATTAGCCCTCCATGACACAAATCGATGTTTTCTTTGCACTCATGTACGATTTCAGCACAAAATACTTTTTGCATTGAAAAGTGAATCAGTGCTGGTGTCTGCATTGGAAGGCGTATATCAAACGCAGGCCCGTACAACCGTATAGTAAATCTCAGTAGCGGTTCGTGGATGGAGTTCGGTGGGGCAGTGAGGCGGGGGGGAGGGGCAGAGTCGGGAAATGTAAACACCGGAATATGGATGAACGGAGGTAAGTACACATTTAAATAAATAAAACGAATTTCGTTGCGCGCGCTGCATCGCATTTTGCGATGCAGCGCGCGCAAAGGAATTTCCCTCCACAGACCGCTACTGGTAAATCTATATCTAAGTCTTTGAGATGTGTTGCGTCCTAGTTATTGGGTTGTATTACTTTGTGGGGTGTTAATCCAAAAAGAGTGAGGGGTGAGTCTTACATTCAACATATGTTCATTTGTGGCATGGCAAACACTGTAGTTCCACTGTAGATCTCCTTCCATCCAGTGTCAGCCGCGGCCCGAGCAGGTAAGAGGGGTGGAGCGGTAGGGCCGGGTGGGGGAGATTCGACATTCGACCATGAGGGAAAATTAAATAAATAATTTCCCTCATCGTCCTATGTCGAAACCCCCCCCCCCCTTCCTCCAACCTGGCCCCACTGATCTTACCTGCACGGGCCGCGGCTGGATATAGAAAACATATATCTGTGTTCATAGTTCAAAAAGTCAAGATTATATATTTTTCTTCAAAGGAAAATGTTAACAGGGAAGGCTTAAGTGTGTTAAAGATTCACTGCTTACAGCTGCTGTGACCTGTGGGCAACGAGTTAAACTCCCGAAATGAGCAAGTGTAGAACAGACACTGATTAGATTAATTTCAAATTTGTGTGTTATTTACAGGCCTAAAAAAAGGAAAAAAGAGGTATTAAGCATTGTATAAAACCATGCTAATATTAAATGAAGGTTGGATGTAATTGTGCATTAACTACACATCTCAACAGTTTCCAAGTAGTTCCTAGTGTTTAGGCTATACATTGCCATTGTTTAGCCTACTTTGCACAGCTTACATTTGTTCTTTATAATGCATTAAAGCTGAGAGTAAAGTATATACTCATCCATGAGGACTTCCTCCCATAGCATTCCGATGATCTGAACCGGCGCTTACAGGTTCAGACTTTCAGAGTAATAGTGATACAAATATACATAAAATCATGCATATATCCTGGCTGACGAGGCAGACACGGCCATCTAACCATGTCCTCTTAGGCCCTCATTTATGAAAAGTGACGCATCACTACGAGAAAACTGCGAGGCATCACTTTTCATTGCGCCCTCCTTGCGACACCAATGATGCGTCATATTTACAGTAGGACGCATCATGCAGCAAGGAGTTACAGACTGACGTATCTGTAGACACAAAAATTACGCATTGCCAGAGTGTGTCACGAAAGTGATGTAACTCCAGCAATGGGTCATTACACATGGGCAAGTCCCATGTTAAATGTGCCTCCGTCAGTCTTACGCCTAGGTAGATTTGTCACTTTTGTAAATATGGTGTAACATGGTGCATTTTTTACACCGCTCGTGCGTCACAAAAAGTGACAATTTGGCAGCGGAAAAGTGACACAGGGGCCCATAAATAAGTTATTAGTGTATTTAAGTGCTGTGCAGCAAAGTTCTGTTCCAGTGTAGGTTGGCATTCTCAAGAACATCAAAGCTCTCTATAAATCTCTACATGTGAGTGCTCCAGCAAATGGCAATGCCAAATGTCATACTTCCAGTGTGATCGGCAGGACATAGGTCAGTCAGGCGCTGGGCTGCTAGTCACACTGCATGTGTGACCCTAGGTGTTGCAAGCAGAAGGGGAGTGTGTGCTCGGAGTGTCCATGGCGCATTGTTAGCCTCAGTCGAAGGAGCTGAATCCAGACCCTGTCAGGCAGCAGAAGCTAAGTTTGAAAAAATATTCTCAAAATGTGTGTGTGTTGTCGAGCATTTCTACATATGAGAGTGAGTGTGCTGGCTCTCTCTAGGCTCTTCTGTATTTGGTGGCACTTCCTGGAATTTTGCTGCATCCATGGCAGGATTAAGTCCTCACTGGACGAAACCAGGCCACGGCATATTTGTAGGAATTCTTAGCATTTGTGTGAAATAAGGGCTGTACAATACATTATCTGACCTCATGCTTTTGAAACATTTCTTAGCGGGCGAAGGCCCCTGCACCAACCTTTAGAGAATTGAGCTAAGTCCCTCGCTCATTGATATTCAGGTCCAGTATTATGCCCCAGCACTTCTGAAGAACACCAGTCGCCACTGACCAACAGTTAACATACCTGGACCTAGTAATAATCGAGTTACAGCCAACGGATGTGGTCCTACATACCATCATCATCAACAAATCTTTATTCGATTGTTACATCATGAAAGATACAATACAAAAAAGAGAGTATACATAAAACACGAATACGACAAAATCCTCCAAATGGGACCAGCCCAAGAGGTAATGCTAAAACCATGTAAAATGTAAAGATCTTTCATTGTCTAGTAAGAAAAATAAAAAGAGGACTAGGTATAACAGAGCTAGATGAATCTAGAGTTCTAAAGCTAATAGCGATGAGGGATTGTTCCTAATAACCTGGACCCTACGTATGGCCTAAGACCAACTGAGGAACTTGGCTAGAGCAACAACTATGTCCTCTCGAGTATTAGTTCTCAGAAGACGCATAGCCGTTTTATGTGATCTGGTCCCTAAATTAGAACAGATCGGCTTAAGCCAGATTTTCCTAGGGAGAGCATAAGCTGGGCATAGAAACAAGACATGAGCAGTAGACTCGACCTGATTTAAGCAGAAAGGGCAGGAACTATCTGATCCGCCCTTCCACTTATAACTAAAGGAATTGAGCGGGAGAGACCCCACTCTAAACTGGTGGTATAGTTTACGGTCTCCTATTTTGGAAACAAAATTCCAGTAGGGTTCAAAGCTACCTAAAAGTTTATGTTCCAAAAAGAGACCGGATAATGAGCTGCTGTTCGTGTCAGACCACAGTTTTCTTATCCTGAAATCCCAATATAGGGTTTTAAACTCTAGCTTGCTAGGAAACTGATTGCCCCTAGGATCCACCCATAAATGACTCAGCCCCATTTCCGTCAAGCCCTTTTTGATGTTTTGAAGCCAAGCAATTCTCTTTTGCGTGTCGAGATTCTTAATGTACCAAATTGCATTGGCATACGACAGCAACTCGGGGGTGGTCCACAGTCTTCTCCAGTAGGAGAGAGGTCTATACTCGGCTTCCTCATTTAGTGCCCTGCACCCCAAGTCTAACAATAAGGGCAGTATGGGGGTAGATTGTGGGAGGGACGTGAGTGAGCGCAAGAACTTGTTTTGTGCTTTAACTAAAGGCGATAGGTTATCAAAGCCCCAGATCTCGGCTCCATATATTATTGATGCTCTAACTTTCCCCTTATGTAGAGCAATTGCGGGTCCTACCGATTTTATAAAGGAAGCTCTGAATTCTTTTAGAATAGCTCCAGCAAGCTGATTATGTTTCAGGACATATAAGTCTATCTGTGGCTTCCGAGATAACTTCCGATTCATTGTAATGCCCAGATAGGGGAAGGTATCAGTCTGTTCTAGAAGGGTACCATCCAGTGACACTTGGCTCTTGATTTTTTTATGTTTATGCATCACCATATACTTAGTCTTTTCAACGTTGATTACCAAGTCGTGATCATTGCAAAACACCATGAAGCGATCCAGGGCCTTCTGCAGACCAGATTGAGTTTTTGATAAAATCAGCGTATCGTCTGCAAACATAAGAAGCGGGACCCTGGAACCATCTAAGGTAGGGGCGTCGGTTGGATAATTTGTATAGTAGGATATAACCCTATTTATGTAAAGGGAGAACAGGGTGGGAGCTAAAACGCATCCCTGCCTGACACCTCTGTTTACAGGGAATTTGTCGGTTGTTTCGCCCTGTTGACCCCATCGTACTTGGGCAAAGTTCGAAGTATGGAGTCTAATTATAAAGAGTAAAAGAGGGGTCGGCATGCCGGCTTCCTTAAGGGAATCCCAAAGTTTGTTACGGGGGACTAAGTCGAAAGCAGATTTTAAGTCGACAAATGCCACATACAGAATTCCCCCGGATAAAATGACCGTACGCCAGTAAATCATAATAAATCTAAAAACCTGATCAATGGTGCTTACATGTGACCTAAAGCCTGCTTGATAATCAGATAGCACCCTAGACTCATCTAACCAGTCGTGAACCCTCATTAATATTATCCGGGCGACAATTTTTTGAAGTGAGTCAATTAAACTGATAGGTCTGTAATTACCAGGACAGGAACGATCCCCTTTTTTAATAATTGGAACAATTTCAGCGCCTAGCCAAGAGGCAGGTAAGGGTGCGCCCCGAGCTATAGTATTAATCAGAATACAAATATACCTAGCCCAATTTGTTCTATTACGTTTAAAAAGGTCCGACGGAATACAATCCAGACCTGGTGCCCTACCTACTGGTGCCGAATCTATTGAAGCCTCAACTTCCGATAAGCCAAAAGTTAGAACCCCCGAAGTTGCACATTCACTATAACCAGATACTTGGCTGGGTGGGGAAGTGAACTGAGCTTGATAATGGGAAACCCATTTGTCAGGAGGGACATTATTATGTAGGGTGGCAACTTCCACTCCACTGCCCCATTTAATTAAATGCCAAAAATGAGTCCAGTTCTTCTCATAGGTTGCCTTCGTCAGGTCCTCCCATCTGTCTAAATCAAACCGTTTTTTTGCTTTAAGGAGAGCCTTCTTGTATTCAACCCTTACGGTTCTGATTAAAACAATATCCTTAGACTTAATGGCCAACGAGAGCCGATTAAAGGCTGCAGAGCACTCTTTATCGTACCATTTAGCTGCCTTCCGTACAAAAGATTTATTTCTCTGTTTTTTCCCAGTTAGTAAGAGCTTCAACTTAGCAAAGAGAATCTCGTGTTCCCTCATTATACTTGGAAGGGATTCATCTAAGGGGTTAAGGGCTGAAAGTTTAAGTAGAGTTTCCTCGATTAGCATACCAAATTTGCTTAGGATACTGTCGTTGCCTGATATACAAGCCCACTTCAAACGACGAGAATCGTTTGATACTACCAGATCACCAATTAGCGTCTCACGCTCAGAGTTGTTATACGCTAAAATCGTTGAGGCCAGCCTCATTGATAAGGGATCGTGGTCACTTTCTGGCCTGGGAATGACCATCATGTCCAATACCGTGGGCCATAAATCCAGGCTAACAAAGATGTAATCTATCCTACTGCCACTCCTCCCATTCGAGAAAGTGTGGCTACCATTCAGATCTGAAGAGGTTCTACCATTCAAAGCCCTAAGGCCCCGCCCCAGGGAGAAACCTTTTAGTTGAAGGGCCGCCTCACTCCACTTTTTAATGGGAGGAAGAGATAAAGGTGGAATACCCCAAGTTGAGTCCTCTTCCGCACTTAGGCTGCCATCTTCGTAGCCCAGGGGCTCGAAGGTGCAGTTAAAATCACCCACTAACACCAAGGATTTGGAATGAACTAAATCATCACACAGGGAGTCCAAGTGCTGAATAGTAGGTGTTTGTCTGCCCCCCACTTGACCTCGTGAATAAATGTTGATCAAGGTAAACAGCACTAGGCCATCCCTCAAAATTTTTAAAGCCAAAATGTCTCCACTATTCGTTGGGATTTCTCTGATTTGAAAGGATGAGTGCTGCCTAACCCAGATCAATAATCCACCGCTAGGACGTCCCAGCCTTTTAGAGATTGCTGCTTTGGCAAAAGCCAGATAGCCCGGGCGGTGGATAGTGGTCGTTGACCAAGTCTCTTGGAATGCAACAAAATCATGGCTATCTACCAGATCCGACCATTCAATAGAACAAAGTTTAGCAGATAGCCCAGCAACATTCCAAGACATCAGGGCAAGAGGGTTTGAGCCTAGGGGCATCTCACAAGAGACCAAGTGCTCTATAATAGAAGGAATCGGTAGCACACACGGGGAGTCCCGGCCTGGGGCTAATGTCTGGACTACCAAGAGGGGTGAGGAATAATTTGGTCCTTTGACGCACTCCTCTATATGGTCCCTACATGGCGAATTAATAATTGGCGGTCAATCACAGGCTTCTAGATCGGATAGTGGGGCAAACCTATTTTGTACAAGAGTCTCTCCAAATCTATGGTCACACCTCGAGGTAACTCTAAGAAACCCGGATTCGTTAGGAGGGTGACTTGGAAAAGATGGACAAGAATTCTGGTCATAAAAAAACCCCAGGGGTAAAACTAATATTGAGTCTGCCTTAAGCCTGGAGGCTCCACCCAAGATGTTAAGTATCAATCTGGGAGAATAGACATTATCAAAGTTAATTGTCACACAGTCACCTTTCAAGTCCTTGTAACGGGGACCAACCCATGTGCTACGTCTAGCCATAATCATGTGGTTAAGAATGTCCTCGTTCCAGTAACCTGCTCTCTTTAACTTAGTACTAAGCCAGTGTCTTGTTTTGTACAACAGTTGCCCCGTAGATTCAGGGCGTCTACTCTGACTTTGTGGAACATTACTCAAAATGACCACTAAGGGAGCCGCTTCCGGCGGTAAATGGAGAGAGTCCCTACTCAGCCTTTGTCCTTGCAAGGTCTTATCCGTCTTTGTATCGAACTGGAGTGAGAGGCTTGGCCTGTTTAGGTTGTTACTGGTATTGTCAGTACTACTAGCACGAGGGAGACCATTTGGCTTACCAACTGGGGTCAAAATATGCTCCTGGGAGGAAGGCAGAGATGTTTGGGCAAATTCTCCTGAAGTGTTAGCCAAATTAACCAAAGTCCCAGGCTGGGGCATCAGCTTATGAGTTGGAGAGGAGGACTTGGCAGCACCCAACCCTGTAGGATTAAAAACCCCAGTAGGTTGGCTTGGAGGATCGACTGTAGGCTGAGATGGAAGGAGGGTGTCAAACCTAGGATCTATTGGATTTGAAGGGGGCAGTAAAAAAGGAGATTGGCTTTCAAAGGCAGGGAGATCCTTATTTGTAAGTTTACCTAGTGTGAGGAGTTTAGATACATTTTCCTCAATTTTTTGTAGCCTATAGGTAATAGGAGTTATTAAAGTAGACATAAGGTTCTCTAACCTGCGCCACATAACCTCACCGCCTAGAAGACTAAAGTCCGCATTATCTGTTGGGTTAGAAGGAATAGTTGAAAAAGTAGAGGGGGCAGACTCAATGACCTGGCCAGAGATCGCCGACTTTGCTTGAATGTTTAATCTCGGCAATTTGGCAGAACGAGGTCTTTGTGACTCACCCCCCCTTTTCCTTTTAGCGGAGGAATCAGTCGTAATAATGGTAGGTTTGAGCCTATTTTCCACAGCAGCTCTAGTTGTTACTCTTTTCCCTTTACTGCGTGCGGCAACATGCACAGGTGAAGGAGCAGTAACAGAATTAACAAGTTCACTACCAGAGCTGGAAGGTTGGGGGGACAGAGGATCCGTAAACCTTGTCTGCAAAACCGTAGGAACAGGCTGGATGGGTGAGTGAACTGTGGCTAACGGGCCCAAGGAAGATCTTTTACTTGCCATGGGTTCCAGTGAGAGACGACGCTCTGTAATGGCAATCTCTTTCTCCAAAACAGAAGCCGCTCTAGTGATGAATTGGTCCAATGTGCCCATTACTCCAGCCCCTGTGGCAGTTTTTTTATTTTCCCTCCTACTCATTTTTTTAAGAAAAGGCCACAACTGAGTGACAAACAGAGTACAGAGTACAAAATAGGCAGAATTAAAAATAACAGCGACCTATGGAAAAACAATACAATAAAAATTGCCCAGTCTGATTTTCTGTAGCCCACGGTCGGATGTCCACTTTTTTACTACGTGACCTTTGCCACAGGATGAAAGTGAATAACCAGATCCAGATCAGTCGATTAGCACAAGTCCAAAGAGGGCTGCGAGGGCTGCTAACAGGCAAGTGAGATTAAGTTGTAAACAAACTCCAGTACCCAGCAAGGACTGACAGTCAAATCCCAGATCCATACGACCACACCACAGCACTTACGGTTCGAAGGTCCAACAGCATATGTCAGGGGGGTTGCCCAGCCCAGCCTCCTCCGGACCCCGACGGGCAAGGACGGGCCCGCCCTTGGCCTGGGCGCTGCCCGGGCGCGTCCCGCGCCGCGGGGCGCTTCAGAGGCTTAAATGCTCATGTTCACAGTATCAACAATGTTTGCCCCTGGAAAATGTTCGTAATCAATGTCTGGTACATGGGGTGCCATTGAGACACTGTTGGAATATACCATACTAATACTAAGTTAGTGGAAGCCTCGAAGGAGCCTAATTGTTGTGTGATGCACTAATAATAATTGATAGGTTTACATAAGCACATGGCACCTTTTTTTTTAGCCTTTTGGTATGTCAAGCTGGTTTTAAAAACATGCATAGGAGCATTAAGGGCTTGTTTTTTAATTACCATTGTAACATGGAGTTAAATAGTTTTGCTTTTTGTGCAAAGTGTTATAAATTAAGGGACTTATTTACAAGCCACATGCGCTGCAGGTGCGTAATTTATTTTTATGCACCAGCGGCACAGTGTGCGGCTCCGTATTTACAAGGCCACGCAAAGCCACCTTGTGTGGCTTTTCATGGCCTTGTAAACATGACCCCTTTTGACACATCACTTTGTGTGAAAGGGGCATGCCATGGGTGTTGCTGTGGTTGTTCCTATGTGACATCCATGGAACATGACACATTCCCAGATTTACAAAGTGTCAGAAACCTGGAAATGTGTTCGAATCCTATGCCTCCCTAGGGGAGGCTTGAGGAGGTGCACGGAGGACAAATACTTGTGTGGCTTTTCATGGCCTTGTAAACATGACCCCTTTTGACACATCACTTTGTGTGAAAGGGGCATGCCATGGGTGTTGCTGTGGTTGTTCCTATGTGACATCCATGGAACATGACACATTCCCAGATTTACAAAGTGTCAGAAACCTGGAATTGTGTTCGAATCCTATGCCTCCCTAGGGGAGGCTTGAGGAGGTGCACGGAGGACAAATACTTATATTTCTCGTCGTTTTTTCCTCTTTCTAAGGGTATCATAGCACCCACTAAAACATGGTCGTGCAATGCATTTTTGCTAAAAAAATTATAATTATTCAAACTAACTAACAGATCCTGATGAAGAACAGAGGTAACATAAGGTGAAGAAGGTTGTCGTTGTCACCATTGAATCAATACCCAGAACAGAGGGTCAAGGACCAGCAAATGATGATGTTGAATATGTGATAACAAATGCATCACAACCCCAGTAACTTTCTTTGTATGCACAATAGTCTACCATTCTCTGATGGAGTTTTGCACCAGTTCAGTGTTCTCAGATAAAGACTGTGAATGACTACAATTCGTGGTGCTGGACACCTGGAACTCTGGGTGCTAGGGAATACCTGAAGCACCATTAGAGAGGTTACAACTAATGTGGTGTTAGGAATCCTGGATATGGTGTTCTCTGGGTATCGTGTCAAGTATTGCATGGATGCAGTCACATTCCTCAGACTCCACGATAAAAGCTTACTGTGGGCTGGCCTTGAAGACTTTGATAGAAGGCCCAGTGGCGACTGTGGGTGCCAGGAGGGCAGAGTTACAGGGCAACGCAGAGCTGCATTTCAGGGGCAAGGTGGAAAGCGCAAGAACATTCCGAATGAGTGAGAACATTCTGGAAGAATCTGGAATGTTCTGGACGCTTCTGGGTCAGTGAGAGCTGGAAAGATTTCAGCTCTAGTCAAAGCATACACTCTGCTGGCAGTGGTTGATAGGTTCTCTGTTCTGGTCACATGGTTTCCACTTTTGCATTCGCTGCAGCTTTTTTGATTTTTTTCCTTCGATTCCCTTACAGCTCAGATTAACCCTTTCTTCCACAGATACTGACCTTTCTTGCTGTCATTCAGGAATTCCCGCTCCAGCTTCAAACATTGCAAGCTGCCCTGGCTGATGGCATTTATACTTTTGGTGGTAGACCTTTACATTTGGTTCCCGAACTGTATCCTGGTTGTGTGGGGACTAGTCATGGCCTCCATGCTTCCATACTCTTGTAAGCCTTCATACTGATACACTTAAGACATTGTAACCTGTTGTGTTCTGGTATATGTATATTAATGGTTCTTTGTCTTATAGTATTACAGGTGTTACCAATCAGCCTATTACAGACCAAGAGGCACTGCTGCATGCCTTTCACCAACCAGCACTCCTGCATTCAGTGGCCACTTGCAAAGTCTTTCTTTTCCCTCTATCTCCCTTTCCGTTTTTCATCTTGTACAGGCACTTCAGAGGCTGGAATTGTTTACAGATCTTATTTGACAGAAATGAGGTTAGCAACGGAGTTCCTGGCCTGAATTCCTGTGTCAGGCCCATGTAATCCGTGGATTTCAATGTTAACTTATTACAGGCCATTGCTCAGGCCATTGGTAAAATACAGGAAGAGATGGAGACTGCCCAACAAGAAAGGTTTTTTCTTTTCCCAGACGCAATCAATAAGCTACAGTCCTCCCATTCTGGTATAACGGGAAGGCAAAGTAATGGAAATATTGGTACTTTCTCCTGGTCTGGAAGTGGTCTAACAAATGCAGTTGGAGGCTTACAGAAATTACCTACGCCAATTGTCATTCCTGAGATCTTAAGGTCTTTCAAGCCTTTTTGATTGATACAACTTACAGTTCTTAGCTCGGCTTCAGCTGTTCCAGAAGTATCAGACCAAGGTAGCATTTATCTTATCATATTTGGCCAAGGACGCCTTGGCATAGGCAATCCCATTAATTAATTATAACAGTTCTCAATGGTCTAATTATTCCCTTTTTTCTTAACCAGTTCAAGAGAATCTTAGGTAAACGCCATTTACAACGCATGCCATTATAACGCATATTTAAAAACAACCATTATAACGCATTCAATTACAACCCAAACCATCACAACCATAGCATAACAACGCATACCATTACAATGCATAATACTTTTAGGGCAACAGTAGGGTAAGTGTTGGATAGTGTAGGGGTAAAAATTACTATTCTCACTCCAGTGAGTGCAACAGTAGGGAAAGTGTTGGATAGTGTAGGGGTACATATTACTGTTCCCATCTACCCTAAAACCCATACCCACCCTAAAACTAAAAAATCTCTATTACTTACCTTATAATGCGTTGTAATGGCATGCGTTGTAATGGTATGCGTTGGAATGGCATGTGTTGTAGTGATTTGTTGTAATGGCATGCGTTGTAATGGCATGCGATGTAAAGGCAGTTGAGTTGTAACAGCTGCGTTGTAAAAGCAGTGCTATGTAATGACTGCGTTGTAATAGATGTTTCCCGCAGCAGCATCAGCCTTCTACCAAGGTTTGTATGAAGATTTGAAAAGTACCATCAACCCAGTAGTAAACCGACCGGTTTACTGACACAACATCGATGTAAAAAACTATCGATGTTAAAAATATCGAGTTAAAAATGCAGACAACAAAAATATTGACTCCTATACCTAAACAGGTAAGCACAAAAATATTGAATATAAAATATCAATGTAAAAGATACAGATGTATAAAATATCGACTTTTATATAAATATAAAATAATGAAATATATATTAAATATAATAAATATTCTATATAATTGTAACAATATAAAATACATTTAATATACATTTTAATAAAATATAACAAATACACTTAACAAAAAACAGAAACACACACAAACATAATAATTTATACATACATATTTACTTTAAAACAATTAATAAACTATTATCTTTTATTTATGTTCAAAGTGTAAAATAATATAAATATATATTAATGATTTGGAATATAAAAAAACAAAAATCTATAATAAATGTAAACATTAAACTTTAAACTTACATTTCACAATACAATCACTGCAACAGTAGTTAAAGTGTTGGATAGCAAAGGGGTAAAAATAACTATTCCCACTCCACTGATTGCATTGGTAGGGTAAGTGTTGGATGGCAGAGGAATTACATTTACTAATAAAACTCCAGTGAGTGCAACAGTAGGGAAAGGGTTGGATAGCGGAGGGGTAAAAATGATTATTCCCACTCCAGTGAGAGCAACAGTAGGGAAAGTGTTAAATAGCGGAGGTACAAAAATTTCTATTCCCACTCCAAAAAGTGCAACAGTAGGGAAAGTGTTGGATAGCGGAGGGGTCAAATTTACTATTCCCACTTCACTGAGTGCAACAGTAGGGAAAGAGCTGGATAGCGAAGGGGTAAAAATTACTATTCCCACTCCAGTGACTGCAATAGTAGGGAAAGTGTTGCATAGTGGAGGGGTAAAAATCACTATTCCAACTCCAGTGAGTGCAACAGTACGGAAAGTGTTGGATAGCGGAGGGGTAAAATGTACTATTCCCACTCCAGTGAGAGCAACAGTAGAGAAAGTGTTGGATAGCGGAGGGGTAAAAATGACTATTCTCACTCTACTGAATGCAACAGTAGGATAAGTGTTGGATAGTGAAAGGGTGAATAAAATGTATTCCCACTCCAGTGAGTGCAACAGTAGAGAAAGTGTTGGATAGCAAAGGGGTTACAAATACTATACCCACTCCAATGAGTGCAATAGTAGGGAAAGTGTTGGATAGCGGAGGGGTAAGAATTACTATTCCCACTCCAGTGAGTGCAACAGAAGGGAAAGTGCTTGACAGCGGGGAGTAAAAATGACTATTCCAACTCCAGTTAGAGCAAAAGTAGGGAAAGTGTTAGATGGCGAAGGGGTAAAAATTACTATTCCAATTCCAGTGAGTGCGACAGATGGGAAAGTGTTGGATAGCGGAGGGGTAAAAATTACTATTCCCACTCCAGTGAGTGCAACAGTAGGGAAAGTGCTGGATAGTGGAGAGGTAAAAATTACTGTTCCCACTCCAGTGAGTGCAACATTAGGGAAAGTGTTGGATAGCGGAGAGACAAAAATTACTATTCACACTCAAACAGTTATAAAAAAATATATATATTAAAAATCACAATAATCATGCAAATAGATAAACAATATTTAAAAATGAAAAATCAAATATATTAAATATATAAAAAGAAAACATATTATAATACTAATTACATATAACAAAAACCTACAAATATTATATAAAATAAAATAATAAATATATGAAAAATAAATACATTTTTAAACTACAAAATATTTACAAACCCAAAAATTAATGAATTTATTTGATTTCCTGCCCTATAAATATGAAATATTATTAATAAAAAAACAAATAAACATTAACTGAGTACACACACTTTAACACTATAATATCCACAACACACACCTAAATTAAACTATAAAATAATAAAACATAATTAAAACGTATTCATAAATCAAAAACTAGTATTATTAACAACTAATAATAAAGTAATTAAAATGTATTTAATATCCACCCTTTACCCCTTTAAAATTAGAAACAACACACAAAAGATAAACAATTACACAAAGTAAATATCAAATAATTAACATTATTAACAGCTATATATTAATTAATTAAACACAAATTACTTCCCATCCTTTACTACTATAAACACCAAAACACAGACCTAAAATTAATTACACATTTACATAATACAATTTTAATTAATTTAATTAATATCAATAAAATAAAAAAGAATTAAAAATAAATAAACTACATAACACCCTTTACCCCTATAAACCACAAAAAATACACCTACAATTAATTACACAAATACCATAATTAATAACCAATTAATTAAAATTAATTAACAAACGATTATTAATTCATTAATTAAAAGTACATTACTTCCCACCTTTTACACCTATAAACACCACAACACACACCTAAAATTAATTACACAATTACCACAATTAATTACCAATGAATTAATTAAAATTAATTAACAATCAATTAATAATCCATAAATTACTTCCCACCCTTTACACCTAAAAACACCACAACACACACCTAAAATTAATCACATAATTACCATAATTAATTACCAAGTAATTAATTAAAATTAATCAGCAACCAATTATTAATTAATTAATAATAAATTACTTTACACATTTAAAACTATAAAATCTACTTTAAACAAATTTTAATAAATACAAAATTATCACTCACCGTATTCCTCGAAAAACCCACAACCCGCTACGGAACTAAAAACGCAAAATTCAGATAAAAAAATAATAACTACAAAAAATGTAACACATATATTAAAAATACAAACAATTCTTATACAAACAATCATATATCACATACATATAAAATATATACTAAAATACATAACATGAATTAAAAAAACTATAGGGCTGATTACGATGGCGTTGGAAAAGCATTCTGACCGTCGTGGTAGCTGCGGACGGTAATGTTCAGCTACCACGGCGGTCGGACTGCTTTTCCAACCGCCATCGTAATCAGCCCCTATATTTTTGCAAACGGTATTAAACACTTCGATATTTTTAAAATCGATATTACTTACCTAAAGTTTTTTAAATTTTTTTTTTATTTTGGTTTTCACAGACAGATGTAAGCAAGACAGACATAAATGCATATGCTTAATATGGAACAGTTACATCGACAGCAGACTTTGTGGAAGCTCGAACATTAATCGACATGGTAAAATCACAGTATACGCCATTCTAGTATAAAAATATGGGACGACTGCGTACACATCACATATCTCCACAGCACCATGGGATACAAAGTTAGTTAATAGCACTTATGAATTGTCTTGACTTGGGGAGCTACATCATACGAGACGAGGACCAGGTAGCCGAGAACCGCCCAATAAACATGCCCCATGAAGCTTCAGCATCGCCATTCGGGGGGGTGTCATGCCGGGAACGTTAGGTGCTAGGACTTCGTGGTGGGTGTTTCCTGGGAGTGAATAGTCATCAATGGTCTTGAACCCAACCATAGGGTGTTCATCCTTTTCCCTGAGCCAAATTATGAAAGGTTCCCATATGTCCCAGAAGGTTGCCAGCTGCTCCTGACAGTAGGTAATGTATTGGATCCAATCAGGGTTTTGAGGGTGTTTGAGGGCCCATCAGTGTATAGCAAGTCTGCTCTTTGCTAGCAATAGTAGCATTGCAGTGAGCCGGCAGGATTCTGGAGGAATCCCCTCCACATATCCAAGCAGCGTAACTATTGGGGAGCATTCTAGTCTGTGTCCGGTGATGCCTTGAATGGTTACATATACCTCCCTTCAGAACTTGGGGGCTCATTATGATAGCGGGCGGATATCAGTCCACCCACCACCATAATGGTGATGGGACTGATCGCCAGACTTGCGGCGGTCCCAACGGCCCAATTAGGATGCGCCCGCCATACTAGCGGGCGCATCCTGGTCCTTTACCATTGCGAACGGTGCTGCTGGCTGCAGCACCATCCGCAATGGTAAAAGGGCATGCACAGCATTTCCCTGCACCACGTGGCAGGCACCACGCGGTGGCTGCCACTTGGTGCAGGGAACTGCAGGGAGCACCATGGGTACCCCCCAAGTGCACCCACCCACCCCTCACCCCCCCGGGAGCCCACAACGGGCCCCCAAAGCCAATCCCTGCCAGCCCTTCCATGGCAGCATTGCCGCCATGCAAGGGCCTGAATACCACCCACATCATAATATGGCTGGCAGTGCCTGCTAGGCACCACCACCATATTACTGGCCCAACACCGCCTGGCCGGCAATTGGAACGATTGCCGTCCGGTGAAAAAGTGGCGTACGGACTTTACGTTCACCGCGATACCCACTCCCATCATAATATGGCGGAGGTATTTCTCGTTAGGCCATCATAATGAGCCCCTTGGATACTGCAGGGCAATCCCATGCAATGTGCAGGAAAGGAGCAGCTTTGCGTTTACATTTCCAGCAGCGTGAGTCCGGTCTGAGCTTTAGCTTAAATAACTGTAAAGGTGTGCAGTAGTATCAATGTAACAATTTAAAATGTATAAGCCGTAGCTTGTAGTTTGGGGACAGATATCGCATTTGTGAGCAGCAGAACGCCCATTGGTCGTCAGTGGGCGCATCATCCAACTCGACTCTCCACTGTTCGAGTGCATACGGAGCAGTCCATGGGGTGTTTGATTGCGTGAGGGTATAAAGTCTGGTGACCAGTTTGCAAAGGGACGGTGTTACCAGCGGATGTTCTAATGGCTGCATAGTAGTCGGGCCTATCTGAAAAGTAGGGTGCAGTGCTTTACAAGTGGCTCGTAATTGATAATATAGGAGTACAACTAATAGCAGCGCTTGTGTTTCATCTTGGCCCGTGGGAGGTTACAAGAATGTACCTTGTGGGTAGAGATCTCCTACAGTAGATAGACCCATTTTGCGTGCCCTGTCCACAGCTCCCCTGTCGAGTAGGAAGGAAAGTGTGGGTGAAATGCCAGTAGCATTGCTGGTGCATGCAGTAGGGGATTCTTTGTCCACCTCCTTAAGCCCTCCTATGCCCAGCGTAAGGTTTTCACTTTGATTATTTTCTTTAGCATTCCTGCGATAAGGTTGATATACAGCTGCATGCAGCGGAATGGGGTCAGCTATGTCCCTTTCTGTGGCTACATGTGGTTGAAACGGGGTGGGTTGCACCCAATAGTGTAAAAATTGTGCCTTTGCACTCAGCACATATAATTCAAAATCGGGTGCACCTAGTCCACCCTTCAACAGTGGTTGGGTTAACAACTCCCAGCTCACCCTGGGTTGACCGCCAGCCCAAGGCACTGCGATTGCGAGAGATCGTAAAGTTTTAAAGAACGCTCAAGTAAGAGGTATTCGTGCGTTAACAAAGAGATAAAGCAGCTTGTGGAGGACTACCATTTTTAGTATGGCTATTCTGCCCGGAAGTGTCAGGGGCAAAGTGGCCCAGAATTTAGCCTTGTCTTCTAGCCAGTTCATCAATCTACCAAAGTTTAAACGCCAGATTTGTGACAGATCATCACTCAGCCAGATACCTAAGTATTTCACAGCGTCATGTCAGGGGAAACTCCAGTTCGATATTCCGTGGGGCTTCTGTGAGGGGCAGGAGGAGGGACTTTGACAAGTTTATGTTTATGCCAGACATTCCGCCAAAGCGGAGAACCTCTTGCAATATGAGATTTTTGGCCGACTTCCTGATATATAGCGTGATATCGTCCACATACATTGAGACAACCAAGTTCCTATCTGTGAAAACTAGTCTACAGGATGAGTGGTGTTGGCGAAGTCTGGCAACCAGTGGCTCCATTGCCACCGCAAAAAGTAGCAGCGATACGGGGCATCCCTGCCTGGTTCCGCGGGTGATGGGAAAAGGATCTGAAATCAACCCGTTTGCTTTGAGGAGCGCCTTTGGTTTGGCATATAGTAGACTAATTAATTTTAAAAAGTTAGGGTTGAAGCCCAGTCTGGGCAAAATGGTAAAGAGGAAGGGCCACTCCAAAGAGTCAAACGCTTTGGTGGCATACAAAAAAGCTGCAAACGCTGGAAGCTTAGGATCCATTTTTGGGAGTACGGAAAACAACGTGCGTAAGTTGTGAGCAGTTGACCTGCCTGGAATAAAACCGGATTGATCCGGCCTGGCGATGAGTGGCATTAGGGGCTGCAATCTATTTGCTATAAATTTAGCTAAAATGTTGGCATCCGCGTTAATTAACAAGAGGTTTCCGTAGAGAGATAATGACTGCCTCCCTCATGGTTGATGGCAGCACCCCAAGTTCCAACAACTCCTGATAAACATCCAGTAGATGGGGCGCAAGTAGATCCGCATACATCTTATAAAATAGAGTGGTTAAACCATCCAACCCCGGGGCTTTTCCACTTGTGAGACCGTTAATCACCTGTATGAGGTCTTTGACTGTGAACGGTTTGTCTAAGTACTCCCTGTGTCTAGTGCTTAGCCAAAGTAGCTTTATTGGGTCTAAATATGTGCCTAGATCAGGATTAGGTGTCTGTTGCGTGGTGGTGTACAAATCAGAGTAAAAATTGGTCAAACACTGATGCATGGCCACTTGCCCCTTGATAGATGTAGCCTCGCCGTCAATCAGCTCGGCAATAAAGGAGGGTGATGTATGTTGTTTGAGTGCATTTGCTAGGGTTTTACCAGGCCTATCTCCTTCTCCATAGCATACTGCCATAGTGTGTTTTCCGAGGAATCTGGTTTCCCTTTCCGCTTCTGCTTAAAATTCGGAAATGTTGCTCCGTATGATGGCTAGCAGTTGGGGGTCCCCAGAATCAAAATATTGTTTCTCAAGAGATTTGATATCTTGTTCAAGTTTGGTCAATGTCGATCGGATAGACCTAAGTACCTCTGACTGCTTAGAGATGCAGGCACCTCTCACCACTACCTTGAATGCCTCCCATAACATAGAGGGAGAGTCTACTGAGCCTGTCAATAGTAGCAAAAAAAGTCATAATGTCAACCCTGATTTCCTCTTTGAATGCTGCATCTAGAAGAGCATATGATGGAAGTCGCCAACTGAACTCTGGGGGAGATGTGTGTGAAACCCCCCATTTGAGTACTACTGGGGCATGGTCTGACAGTGTGCGTGGAAGCTGCTCCACAGCCCAGGTCGCAATTTCGCATTTTACAAGCCAATAGTCTAGTCTGGACCAGGCACTGTGAAAAGAAGTAATACAGGTGCCCTCACGGAAAGTGTGATGTCTGCTGCGCCATATGTCAGTGAGACCAAATTCAAGTAGGATGTCTTTTAACTGCAGTGTCGCTTTTTGATGTGGGTTACAAGGGTAGCCCATCCTATCCCAGTCATTATTTAGAATCACATTGAAATTACCCCCCAAATGACAGTGTCCCCCCTTACAGTCATAATTTTGGCACATAATATGAGGAAGAATTCTGTATCATCAACGTTTGGGCCATAGACGGCCACTAAGGTTATCTGCGTAGTCATGCCCCAGTCACTATGACTTAACGCCCGTCCGGGTCTGTATATACACACTTGGTAGACCAGCCTATACCTCTCTGTATTAATATCGAAACCCCTCTGGCATAGTTTGAATATGGAGCTGAGTGTACCTCATCCCAATATCTATTTTTCAGTTTAGGGTCGGTAGCATATTTCAAGTCAGTCTCCTGTAAGAAACATATATCAATGTGATGCCTGTGGGGATAGTTGTGTGCCAGCCTTGCCTTTCTAAAGTCATTAAGCCCTCTTATATTCCAGGTGAGGAATCTGGTTTCAGTCATGGCGGGTTTTGATAGTCAAGTGGTGCATCACCAGTGTAGGCGGAAGGCTCTGGGCTTCACCAGTAGTCAGATTAATGGAAGTCTCTGTCATCATGAATGATGTAGCTGTGAGCCTAGAAGTTCGTGCGGCTCGAAATATCATTGTCGTCTTGCCTGTGCCGGTGTATTACAGTTGTCAATCTTGTGTCTGTTAGTTCCAGTCCCCACCCCTACCCACTTCAACCTCCCAATTAGGTTGAGAATTTGTCTCTCCCACCCACCTTTGTATAGCCCCAATCCCCAAAATAGAACTAGGAAACATGGGTGTTCTCCCTGTGGGGGCCTAGGTCAACGGCTTGAGCCTGCCAAATGGCAGGATTGCCAGGATTGCATGCAAGCAGCAGTTCCTGCTACAAGTAAAACAGGAGAGATAATGGCCCAAGAGTAGATATTATCTGTCAATAAGCCAACTTGAAAGCGGGTACATGAACGAAGTACAAACCAAAGTGCAGCCTGTACAGTAGGAGTATAGTCCCGAAAGAAGGACAGCTGGTTCCCTTGGTGCGTGATGGGGCTCTTCGCCCTGGCTTCTCTGAGGATCGCATCTCTGTCGCCATAATTCAGAATACGTGCAATAATTGGACGCGGAGGAGCCCCAGGTGGTGGACGAGTTGCAAGGGATCTATGAGCACATTCCACGATCATAACTTGAGAAAGCACCGGGCCAAATAGATCGCGTAGTACATTTTCCATGTAAGACTCTATTTTGGGAATAGCTGTAGATTCTGGTAGACCTAGAATTCGTAGGTTGTTACGTCGTGAGCGTGCTTCCAAATCTTCATTCTTAGACTTAATTACAGCTAGAACTTTCTCCATGCTAAGTATTTGCGCTCTAGATTCAGTGTGAGAGTCCTGCGTGTCCGATTGCCTATTCTCTAAGACGTCTAATCGAGTTTCATGTACCTCTACTTTCTTTTTAACAATGTCTAAACCAGAAGTGAGCGCATCAATCTTACTGTCTATCGTCTTGAGACTTGTGCGGACATCTAGCAGTATAGTGCGCATATCTTCCTCCGGTTGCTCCCCCATCTCGCTGGGCCCCTGGGCCGCGTCCGGTCCCATTGCTGCTTCCATGGTGTGTGTTTGTCGTTTGCTTTCAAATGGAATTTTGGGCTGCTTGCGGTCTGTCTTGCCCATGATTTCAAGCCAGTATTCTCCACCCTGTGAGGTCTACTTCTCTACGTACTGTGCACGCTGGGGCAAAGCGACAGCCCAGATCATAGGCTCCTACTCAGCAGGTACAGCGGTGTTTCAAGTGCCTCTCTCACTCTAGTTGTTAACCTCTGAATGCAGGTTTACGTTTTCTTATGCTCGCCAAGTTATGACTTCTTACAGATTAGGATGGGCATGTGTAACAGATCCGGGGCCCACTCAACCCCCAGTGGAATCCATGAATATAGCGCGATTAAGGCCCCAGGTCAGCCGCAAAAACGTTCGTAGGCTCAGCGTTTCACTTGACAGCAAGGATGGGGCTGCTTACTTAGGCCAAAATAGTGAGCTCCATCAACCCAGAGGGACCGAGCGAGTCCGTGCCAATATCTTTGATTCCTCCCGCTCTGGAAGCACTCCGATGCACAGTGTGTGGCCCACAGATCGCTCTGGCCTCGGGAGGCAGAGCGGTAACTTTGAAGTTTGCAGCCGAAGGCTCAGGGCCGCGGCTGTAGTGCAGGAGGGGGGAGAACACCGCGCGAATCGCCCCGTGGGTCAGAGAGGCCCAATGGATCTCCTCAGAGCCAGACTCCACCTCACAGTAGCGCGAGAGAGCAGTTCAGCCCACAGAGACCCACCTCAGCCTACACCAACTCGCACAGGTTCTTCAGACACGGGGACCGCCCTTAGTCGGAGAGATTGCTGGTACTAGTCACCCTGGGAACAGGTAAGCACCTTCCTGTCTTGTCCGCCTCCCCCGTCAAGCAATGCCGGTGGTCGTTGGAACGTTGTATAATGTTTGCCGACTATGCTTTTACGTAGCAGGCCTCATCTACTGCGGCGGCCATGTTTTTGTCTCCGGTCCAGCCTCCGCACTTCAGTTCAGTTTCTCTGGTCTCTGTCAGTTTTTTCGTAGTTGCGGTGTCAGCTGGAAGATTCCACCAGTCTCCACTCTCGGTAGCGTGATTTCTGCTCGCAGGAAGCTTCTTTGAAGGATGGATTGCGAGGATGGAAAATCCTGGCCTGCAGAGCCCCTTCAAAAGGCGGCCATCCTCCAGCGCATCGAAGCTACCTCCCCTACTTACCTTAAGTTGATATTCTTGACCACGATATTCTTGCTGTCGATATTTCTGAATCACGATATTTATTACTCAATATTTGTGCAACTCGATATTTTTTACTAGATATTCTGTCTGCACACCAAACTGACCCACTGATTCTAATGGTACTGCAAATAGACTCCTAGCAAAAATGAAGTCTCTGGGAGATAAGTGGAATAACTTGTAGGATTCCTTTGTTTCCAGCAGGAGAATTTACATCTATAGAAGTGTCAGAAGTGCCTATTTAGAATGGGCAATTCCAGACACATCCTACAGCCAGGAAAAAAGATTAAAGTAGGAGAGAATACTCATGCCTGTATTCTGAAAACCTGGATATGTCCTTGAGAGTGGTTCTCATTGGCTGAGAAACGCTAGTGCTTGACCTTGAAGGCTGAGCTAGATCAAGCAGACTTAGAGCTTAAGAATTTGTCAGTGCTAAGGAAACATTGCTATTTTCTGGCTGAATTGTTTACTGCTTCAGACCCACTCTCAATGTTGCCCCTTGTGGATTCTGGAGCTTCAGGATTTTTAATAGACTAACGCCTTTTAAGAAGAAGCACAGATTCCAAAATAAAGAAAAGAACAAATGATTTATTCGAGGTATTGATAGTAAAGAATTGACTTTTGGAAATCTTGTTTGGGAAGCTGAAAACTTATTCATGGCTGCATTATGCCCTTTAGATTGCTACATCTTTCATTTTTTTGATTTGATTGATGGTCCTGCTTTCAATATTGTTTAAGGAACTTCGTGGTTACATAGAATTAGCCACAGATTGATTGACAATAAGAGACCATTCAGTGTGTGCAACCTTCATTCACAAATAGCTTCTTACGTCATGCTAATTTTGTGATACAACACAGCTTTATGTGCCTTAAGACACACAGGGGATATTCTCAAGCATGTGTGATAATCATCACAAATTTAGCATAATGCAACTTTTCACATTGCACTCCATCGCGGGAAAATAACTCTGTGTCAACGTGGTATTCTCAACCCTGTGGCACCATGAGATAGCCCCACAATCAAGCACCAAATGCCCGCGATAAAGTCAATGCGACATCGCAAAAATGCCAATCGCGATACAAAAATCAGCGAAAACCAGCCACAGGCCTGCAATTCCCACGCGTCATGCGGGAAAATGCACTATAAAAGTAGAAAAAAAACACAGACAAAAGCCAAACAACAGCGAAGCACAATGGAGGTAGCCGGAGCAAGTGCA
Source organism: Triturus cristatus (assembly GCF_964204655.1). Lineage (NCBI taxonomy): Eukaryota > Metazoa > Chordata > Amphibia > Caudata > Salamandridae > Triturus > Triturus cristatus. Next base: position 1,033,961,604 of record NC_140580.1, read on the forward strand.
GAGGACAACCAAAACCCCACAAGTCCCCCGGAGGACCAGCCTGGGTCTTCGGGGTCAGGGAAGGGCAAGGACAAGAAGAGTAGGAAGAAGCAGTTCAGTCCGCAGGAAAACAGGATCCTGATAACGGAGGTGATAGAACACCATCAACTACTGTTCGTCACCTCCACTGAGTCACTGGGAACTAAAAATGGAATATGGGAGACCATCGTGGACAAGGAGAATGCAGTCGGAGTGCTGAAGAGGTCAATGGAAGAGGTCAAGAGGCACTGGAATGATGTCAAGCGCAAAACCAAGCAGAAACTCGCAAACAACCGGAAGGCAGCAATGCAGACTGGACGTGGGAGTCCAGCGACACAGGAGGAGCTGGACGAGATGGAGGAAATGGTGTCCACAGTCATCAGTGGGGAGACGGTGGCAGGAATTGGGGGCCCGGACACTGCTCAACATGACCGGACACAACAGCAACAGGGTGAGTAACAACCAGGGACTGGGGGACAGGGGAGATGGGCACAATGGCACACATGCACAATTAAGCATAGCACATGTACGGACAAACCATGCCCCAGACCCCCAACTCCCACCAAGTGATCAATGCACCCAAGTATGCAACATCTCAGCACTGTATGAGCACAGAAGTCAGAGGCACACCGCATGTAAGGGATAAGGGGCCGCCAAATCAGAGCTGCAGAGGCGATTCCCCCAAAATGCAGCACACACACCTCACATGCAGAGCACATCAACATTGACAAGGATGTGGCACAATCAGCAACACGGCCACAACAGGACAGAGGACACAACTGGTGCCACTTGTGTGCAGAAACTGGCCAATCACATATGGCATCGCAGGGAAATGTGAGTTGACAATGTACAAGTACAAACACACATCCGTCATGTTGTCGAAATGTCCACTGTTCCGCATCATATAGGCAGCTCCCCACAAACAGTCACAATGTACACTGTTACACTGTCATTCAGTCTGAATGTATACATGTACAATGCGTCAACATACATGTGAACACAATGTTAAACTGCATCTCCCCTTCACATTGCAGGGGAAAATCCAACACCTCCAGCAGAGCAGTCCCAACCTCTCTTCTCTGATGATGAAGAGGACCACCACCCCTACGACTCTGACGCCCTCCAACAGCTCGTGGATTGCCTCCGCACCCCACCTCCTGGAGCAGGGCAGCCCAGCTGCTACGAGGAAAACCCACCCACTGCACAGAACACACAGCAGGCAGCACGCACCACCACGGCTGCCTCCCAGGACCCCCACGACAAACACATGGTCTTCCAACGCTGTGTGTGGGGTGCCAGGAGAAGCTGGCTGAACAGGTGCAGGTGGGGTTCGACCGCATGGCAGCCAAACAAGACGCCATACGTGAGTGTCTAAGTCCCATCAGCAACCAGCTAACAGACACCAACAGTCCGCGCCATGCTCTCCAATGAACCATGCCTGAGATCGCTAGAGTCCTGACTCTGCGACAAGAAAGACTGTCCAGTCAGAGTGCCTCCAGTGAACTCGCCCAGGAGTTGGGACTCATGCGGAGGCTAATGGAGAACACGGAGCGGACGCAGGTGGAAAGAGTGGCTGCCACGGCTGTACACCAGCATGGGGTACCTGGGTCCCTCAATGCCATAAAGACCTTCCTCATGGCATTGCTGCCACAAGTCCTGGTGCCGATGCATTCTACTGCTACCACTCTGTCCACATCTCCGGCCCCTGATGTGTCAGTGCCACACAGTGCGGCAGACATTCCACCTCTGGCACCTGAGGTGTCACTGCCACACAGTGCTGGAGACAGCACATAACCACCCACATGTGTGAGGCACATGCAACAGCAGAGGACGAAGATGCGGATGAATCTGACTCCGTGGTCCGCAGGACGCAGTAGCATTCATCTCTGACATATGGCCTGTTTCTGCTTGGTTCTGCCCTCTGCATCATCACCTCACACTGTCCCCCGATGCACTCGGCGACACTCACCTTGGACGTTGACATGAACTGCCATTTTCTATTTTGTCACCAATGGCACAGCTATCAGACTGCGGACTGAACTCCTCCTTTTCTGATGCACCTGTCATTCCTTGAAGGACTCTGGTAGGCCCTACACGGGCCAACAATCTGAAGTGGGGTTTGCGTGGCCCTGTACTGCTCTGGCTTTGCAACTCCACTGATTGTGCAATAAACATTCATGGTCACACTGATGTGTCATACCTATGATCTTTCAAGTGTGGAAGTGTGGATGAATGTAGGGTCAGTGATTCCCCCTTACATCCATGTTGCTCATGTTGTGGGACTTGGGTCACGGGTGACACATTGCCGATTGCGACACGGGTGGTGCGACACCACATCGGGGACACATGCATTAGTTACTTCCTTGACCAGCCCAGGACAGAACCACGCCCAGTGCCCCGGGTTCATCGTTCACACCCTTACGCTGGACTGGCGTACTCCAGGCCAGCCCACATGGCTTACGCTCACAGGGGGGCGTGACAACGCTACATGTCCAAGCTCTTCCCTGTTGCTATCTGCTGCTCACAGGTCTAGTTGTAAGCATGCCACAGCCACTCCTTCACCTCTGGTTTACACCCACACCACACCTATCCAGCACAGCCGTCACAGGACATGTGACTCTGTCAATATAAATGGCCTGGTGCACGTGCTGGATGCCATTTCCACTCTGTAACATGATGTCTCCATGTGGTTCTCATTTCTGCATGATGCCCTAGGACCCTGCCACAGCACATTGCCCAGTACCGGGGATGGCATAATGGCGTCCGTACCACAAGACTCAATCATAAAGGGTCCATGGCTTGTGATGCACAGACTTGGTGGCACCGGATACACTGTGGCAGGCACAGGCACACCGCCACGGGATGGTGTCTTTCCATGCACTGAGGTAGGAGCACCTTAAGTGCTGAGCGGGTGTGCAGCCTGCGATGAGGTCCCCTACCTGGTGGTCCGAACTGGTGAGGATTAGTGTGCGCCCTGCTGGACCGCAGTGTAGGCCTGAGCCAGCGGGCAGTGCGGGCCTCTCGCCACGTGGCGTTGCCTAGAAGTTCACAGAGTTAGTGGCACCTATAGGGCTGAGCTGGTGAGCAGCCTGCAATGATGCTGTGTGCACTGATATGGCCTCTGCCATTGCGTAATAAAGACCCAGAATCAAGTGTGTGACCTGTTGGCCCGCGGTGTGGGGCTGCATGATGTGGAGGGTGCCATGGTCACGCGCCCTGGGCTTGGTGCTCCCACCGGCATGTTGTGTGCCCTATTGGAGACACGACAGTGTCGGAAGGTGAGCAGTGAGGCCTGGTTGAGCTGGGGCGGGCAATCACCGCTGGGTGGCGGGAGGGGCTGGGTTGCGGCTGCCTGTGTGCGCAGGGACAGGCAAGCGATGATGGCGTGTGCAACTGTGTGGACTCTGCCATTCATGCCTCTGTGAACTGTTGCAGGTAAGGGGCCTGGGGGACTGCAGTGTATACCGGCATGTGGTTGGAGACACACCGGTGGCAGCAGGTGAACAGTGTGGCGTGGGTCTGCATTGTCGGCACTCTCTTTCCCTCTCTTTCTCACTTCCTCTCTTTCTCTCTCCCTCTCTTTCTCTCTCCCTCTCTTTCTCTCTTTTTCTCTCTACCTCTCTTTCTCTCTCCCTCTCTTTCTCTCTCCCCTCTCCCCCCCCCTCTCTCTCTCTCTCTCTTTTGCTCTCTCTCTCTGTACTTTGATGGGCGCATGATACACCTTCTTATCTGTATTTCTGTCTTGCAGGCTGTGACTTACAGAATGCCCAGAGAAGACCCTCCGTGCCTCTTCAGAATTGTTGTTTTTTGTTTAATCTGTACTAAACGTTTTATTTGGATCATATGATATGAATGTAGGATTTCCCTTTTTCTGGCCACACCTGTATGTTAGGTGTTGTGATTGTGCAACTTCAGGCGATTTTTTTGGTTCATGGTTTTGTGGAGTTGATGTGCATCATCTTTGTCCAAAGGGGGGTCCTGGGGGTGGTGGTGGTGGGTGTTGTTGCCCTCTTGGGGCTCCAGGCTGCATGTTCAGTTGCTCTGGGGCACCTGTTGTTCTTCATGTTTGGCTATGGGCTGTGCTCCCTTGGCTGCTGCCGGTTGTCGTCCGACTTTGCACCAGGTCAGAGCAGGTGTTAGTTTCCTGCTGCTAACGTTCCTTATCGCCTGTTTTGTGATCTTTTCAAAGATCTGGCTGGTCGTTGAGAATGGTGCGGGGTGGTGTTGTCACGGCTTTTTGCTCGGGAACGCCTACTCTGCATCTCATTAGCGTTAGTTGCCGGGGTCCTCCGTGGCAATGTCTTTTGCGGCTGCTATCGCAGGTAAACTGGTGTTATCGGCTGTTAGCACCAGCTTGTGAATGTGGTGATGATTTTATCGCGACTTTGGCTGAGATAAAGTGCCAATAACTCGGCGATAGATGCTTGAGAATATGCCCCACAGACTTTAGAGGAAATAATGCAATACTGTTGCCTCTCAAGTTTGTCTGAAAGTGTTTAACAAGAAAGGGACAAATACATTAAATCTGCATCAATCCTGCAACTGCACTATTGCCCTGGTTCCTTTTGTCAAGATATCACAAGGAAGAATGTATCCTCTAAGACCTAAAGTCGATCAGGTGCTAACAGAATATCTGGATCACAATCTAATGAAGGGGTATTAGTAAAACAGTTGTCCCATGGGACATATTTGTCGTGGGAACATCGTATGTCTCTTGGAGAGAACCCTGAATTATTTTGACTTTTTTCCAAACCCGAAGTTAATTACAATATCAACAAAACTCAGGACACATTAGGTTTCCATCTGAAATACATTGATTACAGTCAAGGGAACCCTTCCTTTTGGTTGCTATTGGAAATTATCTCTAAGGGATGGCACAGTGATTCGTGCAACATTGGGATGAATCTTATCAATTGTTATTGACAACCATTGGGAATTGTACTGAGTCTTTGCAGATGTATGTTGTAAATATATTGACAATTGGAGCACTAGGTCGTCTGCAATATGATCACTGACGTCAGTGTATATTAATTATGACTCTAGTCAATACAGTCAATGTATTTCAGATGGAAACTGAAACATATCAGTTTCCCACAATAAATGAGTCCCAAGGGACAATTGCTCTAGTAACGCATATATACCCTGGTCTTGTTACATTACACACTAAGGGGCAGATTTACAAGCCCCTCACGCCACTTTCGCGTCACTTTTAACATGGGAAAAGTGACGCAGAAGTGGCGCAAGTGGCTTGTAAATCTGCCCCTAAGGGTGGGTGAAATGTTTCATTCCGCCTGCAGAATAGGTGGAATTTGGTGACTCCACGTTACTCTTGCAACGCAGAGTTCTGGTCAAATTCTGCCAGTTGCTGCATAGCAGAATCTTTCCCCGCAAGCATTTAGGAATGCAAGTGTGAGTGAGTTTTGGTGTTCCCTGGTGCCATCTTCTAACGTGGGTGCTCATGGTAGGTCTTGAACGGGCACTGTCAGAGGGCCCCTTCTCAAGTAGATTTGCTGCCTCTCAAGTAGTTTTCTACTCAAGTGGCAGCAAAATTAACTTGAATTGCCGCATGCTGTTTTGCACTTCATGGTGCCACTCGCTCTGATTTTTTGTAACTCTGCGGAATTCAACGCAGTGAAACACTGCGTGTTCTGCCCATCCCTATTACAAACTCCTCATCCCCCTCTGTAACACTTATTTTCTTTGTTCCATAATTAGGGGTGTTATGCCCACATATAGAGTGCAACTTAATTGAACCAAATTACCATCAGAAATTGTTATTCACTACCCCTCATTTCAGTATTGTTAGATAACTGAAGGATGCCAAGATCCATATGAGGTTGGATCTATGGGGTGCATATAGTGTAGTGCGCATCCTGGAAAGTGATGAATGGAAACAGCCTTCAAATACTTTTTGTGGCCACAACGAATATCTATTAATGCCATTCAGCATCTGCAATGCCCACGGCTATTCAATAACAACATCTTTATGGATCTGCTAGACTCTTTTGTTGTGATGTAGCTTGATGATATTCCTATAGAACCAGGTACAGTGACAGTATGTTGAAGAAGTGTTGTAGAGACTGAAAGATTATTACCTATATGTAAAAGCAGACTAGTGAATGTTTGAGGTTAATGCTGTCACGTGTGTGGGTTCCATCTCATTAATCATAGAGTACAAATGGATTCAGATAGAGGTAAAGCTGAACCATAATGGCCTTTTCCTCCAAGCATCAAAGAGATACAGTGATTCCTCGGTTTTTCTAACTTTTATTGACAGTTCATTCAAGATTGTTTATTCAAAGTCTTCCCATTTAATTAACCAAAAAAAGAATTCATTTTGCATGGGTTCCACAACATGAAATCCATTCTCCAAATTAAAGGAAGCTCTCACAACTGCCCTAATAATAAGACATCCAGATCATTCACTTACTTTTATGTTTGAAGCTGACACCTCATCTTATGCAATTGAGGCTACGTTATCGCAATGGCACTCACCTTCTGCAACCCTGCATCCTGTAACCTTCTGTAGAGTAAATCCTTCTGAGAAGAATTGCACAGTATATGATAGAGGTGTTGCTCATAAAGGAAGCATTTCAACACTGGCTCAGGCAGAAATTCTGTTATGGTCTGGACGGATCATAAGAACATGGGCTATGTCAAAACAATAAAGTGCCCTAATCTTCAACACTCACTCTCATCCCTAATCTTCTCTAACAACTCAGACCTTGAAATTGTCATGGCAAAGCAGATGCTTTGTCTGGGCCGACAAAAATAGAAATGACACCTGTGAAGTCCCCTACCATCTTAATTTTTCAGTCGATGGAAGAAAAGGATGGTCAATCCTTCCTGACAGAGCTTAAAGATCGGCCTTCTCTTCTCAATCAAAAGGATTGAATAAGGAAGGATCTTTTCGATAGAAAAAGATTGAATGATTGTTATGGAATATAAATTGCCCTAGTATATGTGAAAACAGCTTCTAACAATTTTTTTATATACTATTGTCATAAAACTTTCATGATATGACATGCAGGAAGTAGAAAGACAGGTGAACTTCTTAAACTGCATTGCCGATGTGAAACGATGGATCAAGACATGAAAAATATACAATCAGACAAAAACACCTCACAGTAAACCATGTGGTCTCTTACAACCTCTGCCAATACCCACTCAACCCTAGACTTGTGTATTAATGAACTTAATTGTTGAGCTTTCTATTGTAGAAGAATATACTACAATTCTGGTTGTAGTTAGCTATCTCACAAATACTGCACATTTGATTCCACTAAATAAGGTACCTAAATCCTTTGAGTTACCTCAGGTTTTTCTAAATGAGATTGTTCATGTTTATGGACTGCCTGAGGTCAACATTTTAGATAGAGTATCTGAGTTTCTTTCAAAATTTTGGGACGAATTAACCACCCAGATGGGCAAAATATACTTTCCTTCTGTCAGTTACCACCCTCAGACCGGCGATCAGATGGAGAAAGTTCATCCAGAGTCCAACTAGAAGACTGGTCACATTAACTTCCCCTAAGCGAGTTTTATTATAAATGAAATTAATTTCCCTCCACAGTGCTTTAGGTTTATTACCTTCTTTTGCTCATATGAGCATCAGCTTCATATATGGCTAGGAGAGCTTTCTCCATCTTCTGTACCTTCTGTACAGACTACTCGGAATAAATAGTACACACTCAACCAGATCCAGATCTGAGGGGGAAGGGGGCTCTTTAGGGGTACGTAATGTCAGCAATGTTGGAATTTGTGCTCTGTGGGGATCATGTCCAGTATTCCAGGGACCTTGTCACATATCTCGGAATCCACGAGGGAAGCTTGTTATGGGCTGAGCTTGGAGACTGTGGTTAGAGTCATGGGATAACACAGATAAGGACTTCTGAGGAAAGGTGAAAAGAGCCAGAACATTCTCAAAGAGCCACAACATTTTGGAAAAGCTGGAACATTTTTGAAGGAGCTGGAAGGTTCTGTACACTTCCAAGGGGCATATCAGCAACAAATTGCAATAATGATCGCAAAGCGCGCATATCGCTGTTCTTCCTATCGCCGGCTATCGCTGGATTTCCTCATCGACTTAGCTCGGTATTACCAACGCGTTTCCCAAAGGCGATAAGAAATCCAACGATAGCAGCGAAAAGCGCCAATACCGCGTGAAAAACAGCGATAACTTGTGAGCGCTAATGATGAGCTTGTAAATATGGCAGTGTGGATTTAACCTGGCAATCCATCTCCCCTACACTACATGGTTAAGTCGGGTTTTGAGGAGACGTAAGGATCCGGCGATACCCGCGGTTAGCGGGAGTTTCAATATCGCCTCACAAATCTTGTTAATACAGTGCTGTTGTGTTAGCGCTCTCTTACATGTTGAAACTTTGACGGCACGCCTACTTTGCATCTCATTAGCGATGTTCATCGCTGAAATGATATGTGGTACAAAAACGGCTGCTAACATCCGTTAATGCATGTTAGCGCTGCATTGTAAATAGGGAGATTCAATTATCGCCGTTTTTTTGGCTTTTAAAGCCAAAAAAGCGGCGAATTGACCCTTGATAATATGCCCCCAAGTGAGTAAACCTCTGAAGGTTTAAGCACCAGCCACACCATTACAGTTTGCCCTGCAACAGCGGTTACACCGTTTGGATATCCCTGCATCATTTTCTTTGCCTCGCTTTCATTCCTATGGGTGATTAGGGCAGGGCAGGTTAGCCCACAGACACTGAGCTTTGCTTGTTGCCATTCTGGAATTCCAACCCCAACTTCAAAAAGTTCAAATCATCCTGGCATCTCTACTATTGGAGGCATACCTTTGTATTCTTTTGCCAGACTGTATGATGGCCTCTCCGCTTCTGTACCCTAGTAAGCTTTTTCAACTGACATTCTTGAGGCATTGTATCCTGTTGTAAAACAGGAGTATGTCTAGATTAATGGGAACTTGTTTTGTAGGGTTACAGGTGGTTTGCAAGTGATGGAGATTTTGAGCGTTTCCTGTTTTTGGCATTATTAATAACATGCAGAATATGGATTTACTCAAGATTTTACATGTAGACATTGACATTCCAATTCATTTGAAATGATTTTGCTGTGATTTCTATAAGTGTGCTTTTCTGACTAGGCCTCAATTTAGGCCAAACACCTTCTTGTTTAAAATGGATGTCTATTTTTCAAATGTTCTAATAAACATTCCAAATGTTTATTCCTGAGATAAAACTCCATTATTCAGTGGGCCCTAACTTGATTTATTGAATTCCGATATGTTGTGGAGTGCCTTATCTCAAAGACATCGGGGCATATCAACAAAGAATAGCGATAAACATCGCTGAGCGGGTTTAGAACGGATTAGCATAACGCCGGCTATCGCCGGATTTAGTCATCGAGATATGGCGTTATTTTCAATATTAAATCCGGCGATAGCGGTGAAATCCGCGCACATCGATGGAAATCCGGCTATACAACAGAAGCGATAAGGCAAACCTTGCTAATAGGGAGATGTGGATTCAGCCATAGAATCCACCTCCCATAATATGTATAGCTAAGTTTGCTTTTTAGCAGACGTTAGCTACCGGCATGATCCACGGTTAGCGCATATTCTAACGTCGGTAGTGGTGTCCTGGGCCAGCTTGTGGATAGGGAGTAGTGCTGTAACTCCTTGATTCCCGTGTTGTGTTAGTGGGAAACGGCCACTTTGCATCTCATTAGAGATGCAAAGCGAGGCGTCGGAACAAAGGCTGCTAACATGCGCTAATGCATGTTAGCACTGCCTTGCAAATAGGGCGAAAACATTATCGCCGCTTTTTGGCTTTTTAAGCCAAAAAAGCGGAGATAAGGCCCTTGATAATATGCCCCACAGTGCCTTATGAAATTGAGGTTTGTATGCAGGTCCGATTGTGGGCGAGGTGTTGAGGTAAATTTTTATGTATTCAAATATAAGGGTCGCCGCTCCCACGCCAGGCAGTCCTTCTGCATGCCTTTCGCCAGCTGGTGCTCACGGACTCAGCAGGCAGAGACGCTTATGGAGTGTTTCTTTTCTCCCCATCTTCCTTCCCCGTTTCCCTCTTCACTTCATATTCTGGAGACAATTACAGATATTATTTGACTGAAAAGGGAAGAAATAGGGTTAGTCTCAGGGTCCTTTGCCTGAATTCTAGTGAAATTCTGACATGGAGGACTTATTAGTCTGGACCCTTCTAACACGAAATCACCAGGATTGCACACATCTAGCCTTGTCTGAACTGCCTTGGCTACCAATGAGCAAATACATCATACATTAGGCTGTATGATTAGTACATCAGGGATTGTAGCAGTTGAGGCCACCTTTCTTTGCTAAAAGCTTTCTTCTCATTGTTCAACCATGCTGCCTGGGATCCTCAGATAAGAAGCTGATTTGGATCCTTCACACGAGCAGGCCTCACATTGGTGGCAGAGTCATCTCAGGACTGGCTTCAAGACTGTGGCATCCAGTGCCTGCGACATTCTACGAGCAATCTACCATTTCAAAATCCCACTCACATGTCAAGCATTTATCCTTACAAACAACTGATATTCAAGTTGTCACATTGATATCCTTAGATGCCTTAGAATGGACAAAGTGCTTTAGAATTCAATTAAGTTTCAAACAATTTAATTTCAAAGAAGTCCTTCATCAGGGACCAAAGGTACATATTAGCAAACATCACTTCCACAGATCAAAAAAGAATCATTGATTTGGTGAGCCTCATACAACTAGTGAACCAAACAATCCAATCAAGACGTCAGAGGTTGGATCTTCTGTTCCCTCTAATTTCAAGCATTAAAGTTTCAGAATGTACACTACTGTCACTGATAAACAAGGGAGAGACCAGAGCACCCTTGTATAGACCATGAAATTAAACATATACAGCCAAGTCTACAAAACAGTCACACTGCTGAGCCTCACCTTTCACTCCACCTGCCTCCTGACACATATCAAATAGCTAATAGGCAAGCTCTTAATGAGGAGGCACCTCTACGTAGTCGTGAGACCAAAACCTCTGAAAAAATCACAATCAGATGGCTGAATATCAGAATTAATCCATTGGAAACACCACAACAAAACTTTGAATAGTCAGTTAAGTAAATCACCATACCCAGCAGACTGCACCAATTGCACTACTGTGGTCACAAACAGGCTTGCCTAAAGACTAAAGAGGGCAAACCTGCATCTCAGAAGTTGAAAAACTCCACTAGAATACGAAAATAAATGGGTTTTCCACAAGTGGCACATTAATCCTTGGTTCCCATTAATGTAAAAAGCTGATGATATTTTTTCTACTAATTTCACATTGGAGAATGCGTTATTTTCTAAACCCCCCCCCCCCCCCAATACCAGTTGGCTTATACGATTGAGACACCCAACCCCCAGACCTCTGCCGGAGTTCAAATTGATGAAAACAGTGCAAGTCATGACGATCATTTCAATATTCAAGAAATTTTCCCTCAAACATTCCCTCAACCATTCTTCTATGACTACACCCCTAAGTACACATTTGTCAAACCCAGAAATCCTACCTATCTGTAGGAATATTTTGAGTCTACACTTTATGAGCAGAATTATGGAAAGGTTGGTCAATTTACACCTTTCAATGGGCACAGAACAACAGCATTCCACCTGTGCTGGGAAGGAATCTATAGACTTATGTGTCAGAAAAGAGAGCTCCTCAAGATCACATTTACATTGTGCCACTGTGTGGCATTGTGGCAGGATTCTCAAAGCAGATGCACTATAAAAGCGAATGTTTGTATGGAGATCCAGTGTCCTGTGTATGTCTCCATTCTAGCACCTGCTACTGTTCAGGATGACTTGCAAGCCAGTTTCTTCCACATTGATATTATTGAGGTGGGGGGATTGCAACTGTTTGGTAAAAGTCAGTTTACACTGGAAGTGGTTTGAGAATCACTTGCACTGCACATTAGCCAAGATGGACGTCATTCCAGGATGTCCTTGACTTTACTTAGGGGTTTATTTGTGAGAGTCCTCCGTCACATTTGCACCACATAAAGTGGTACATGCACCACATAAAGTGGTACATGCATGATGGAAGGCTCTCATAAAAATATATAAAGCCCTGAAAAGCCACACAAAGCCAGAGCCACCCTGCGTCGCCTCGAGTGGACCCACATATCATGAGCAAGGTGACTAAAGGCAAATTGCTGCGTTGCCTTAGTCTGCACCCGGGCGGTGTTCCATGGGCGTTGCGGTGGGTTTTCCCATGCAACACCCATGGAATTTGATGCTCCCCAGATACACAAACACATTTAAACCTGGTGAAGCTCCATATCCGTATGCCTTCCGTGGTGAGGCATAACGAGGAGAAATATGTTTCTTTCTCCACTTTTTTTCCTCTTTCCATATGTGCGGCATTCTGCAGCACACATGGAATGAGTAAAATGCCTCTTTGGGGTGTTTTTTTCCAGGAAGGTTCCCTTTTCTGCATAAACACAACCCTGTCAGCACAGGAGCCACCCTTGCACTATGATCCATGGGTTCCTACATTGGTGCTAGGCTGCTGAAATGGCACTAGCGGAGGCAGAAAGGACAGGATTGCACCGAATTGCTTAAATATGTTACATTCCAGCCCGTTCACTTTGACGTAGTGCAGCGCAGTAAGGTGACATGCTGTGCTGCCCTTCGCCAAAATGCCATAAATGAGGACCATGATCTACAACCAGGACACTGGTACTGTGCCCAGGGAGCGGCATCATTCACACAGATGGCAGAGTAACAAACAATGCTGTCAAAACGTCTTTGGAGACAAACACCATTATTGTCTAAAAAATATCCCGAGGACCCAAACCATCCTTCATCGTCATAAAACCCATGAGTAGTAGTAAATAAAAAACCTTACTCTCGAACCACTCCTTTAGAATGATGTAGAATTCAGCAAAATAAAAGGAAAAGGAGAGAAGAACCTAGAAGGGAAATAAAACCTAAATATGTCAAACTTGGGAGAGCACTAAATTAGCCTAGTGTAAATTACATATATGCAAACTATTTACCAAAAATAAGGACAAACCCTTAACAAGATGAGGGAACTAGGCTATCCTGAAACTATAAATAGAACTAATTCCCTTTATCCAAATTAATATTGTTAGTTTTATATGTGATTGTAATCTCTCTTTCAATTACGTTTTTACCTCATATTTGTATTGCTGTAACTATGTACTCAATCTCTTCAAATAATATATTCTTCTTGTATATTTCTATTTCCTAATTAGTTATAAATATTGAATGGTTAAAAACCATGTAGATGGTAATCATTTATATTATGGTTCTTGATGGCACCTTCGACCCCATATGTGTTCATATATCACACAGCAGCACCTTCCAACGCTGGCAGGTCCCGGCCAATGTATCCCTTTGGAAAGCATAGCTCCTTGGGGGGCTGCGTCCTTTGGTATACATTGAGCCTTGACACCCTGAGAAGCCTTGGTAGATTGAACTGCCTTGAAACTATGACATTTTCTGATGCAGCACAACCTAGACACATAGAGCAGCAGTGGAACAGGTGAGTGGTAGATAGCACATTAAGCAGTTGTGACACATGGAGATCATTGAAACATCAAGCATCCCTGCAGACACATTAAGCATCCCGGACACTTTGAGCAGCCCCTCATTATTGAGCAAATCAGGTCCATGTCTCCTGAAAACAATCTCCCTAAAGAAGGAAATACACTCATGCCCGGGGGCTTCGTCATTGTGCTTCTCCCACACTGACACTAGACCCCTATTGAGGTGCCTCAAATATGTCAAGAAGCTTGGAGACCTCCTCCTCCGACCCAGCCCTGCAGCTCCACACTCTGCCACCCTTTCTCAAAAACTGATAACGGACTACTTCACGGTGTGATCCAGAACTAGGAAATGGCATAGCAAGGGTCTCTCTGATAAAGCATTACACACCAATAGGAAAAGTGGATCCCCTTGCCGACCCGGCCATCACTCTAAAGCTCAACATGCATCTTGCATAGGCCGAGCTCTGTATATTGTAATCCCCCCAGCACCCCTTGGGGGCATTAACATCTGCACTTTGCACTTTATTTGTTATTCACTGTCTAAAGAAGATTGGGCAAGACGGTGGATTGTACACACTTATATACAGATCACAATGGCTGGTTCCTCACTCACTGTCCAACCACGTCTATGGACATGGCAAATAATGGTGCGCTTTCTCATCTTTTTAGTAACAGTTTTATTGTAAAATTGGTATGGTTTTAACTAACTAAACAATAAACTTTACAAGGTTCACCACTGATCTGTTACACAGGATACATCATCTTGTCACACTGAGTGCCTGATTCCGCACTCGGGGCGGGACATTCACAATGAGAATTCTTATCGTGGAGATTCAGCCCAGAGGGAGGAACCCCCCCCCCTCCCACGACTGCGGGGCCTCCACCATGAGTGCGGCTGCCCTTTGTGAATAACGTCTGGAGCAGGGATACTCATAGTACGGCCCGCGGGCCGCCAGCGGCCCGGCAAGCCTTTCTTGGCGGCCCGGCAAGCCTTTCTTGGCAGCCCGCGGACCTTGCAGACATCGTACCCAGACCGCCTCCCAATTCCTGCAAGCAAAAACCCGATTCCTCGGGGGGTTTCAGCTGACAGGGCTTGTATTGTGTAGAGTGCTAATTCTTCCAGCAATAATCAGAGTGGCGATGCAGGAGCTCTAGAAAGGGTGTTAAAGCAAAACAAAGCCTCATCAACAAGCGAATGGTCTTTTAAAGACCCGTGAAGTACTCGGGGGCGGCTGTGTGTGTGCCTGGAAGCTGTTTCAGCCCGCCGGGCTGCCATGGGGGTGGGGGTGTATGCACTGCCAGCAACCTGCCAGGCCAGAGCACAACACTTACATCACCCTCTCTCTCCTGCCACTGTGCTCAATGCTTCTGAAAGGGAAGGAAAAAAAACGTGCATTTTGCGTTACAAATATCCGATCCTGCAGCAGCACACTTCCAACGCCCATACATGACAGTAACCCGATTCAAGGCCCCATTCTCCCGATTTTTATTCTTGGATTTTTTGGGGGGGATTTTTTTTTTAAATCTAACACTTTGCTCTTCTGAAATGTTGGCATGTATGATCGTACCAGTGGTTTTTTTTTTAACAGTGTCAGCAAACACAGACTCTGCTCTCTGGGGGCCCGGGGATTCAAGGGATAGTCCGAGTGGAGCTGCTGTGGCGCTAAGAGGTGAAATACAACAAAGTCTCGTTATCATGCAAATGGTCTCTTAAAGACCTGTGAAGTACTCGGGTGGGGCTGTGTGTGTGCCCTGGAAGGGAAGCTGCCTCTGCTGCCACATAAGTGGAGGGGGGGGGGGGGCGAGGTGACAAAGAATTACAAGAGAACAGCAGGGTGTGAGAGTCGGGTAAGGGGACAGAGGGCAGTAGGGAGAGACAGAGACAGACAGATAGAGATAGAGACTAACAGACAAAGGGACAGACAGAGACAGATAGGCAGAGACAGGGACAGACAGATAGAGGCAGAGACAGACAGAGGCAAAGAGACAGACGGAGAGGGAGACGGAGAGGGAGGGAGACAGAGAGAGAGGGAGACAGAGAGAGAGGGAGACGGAGAGAGAGAGGGAGACGGAGAGAGAGAGGGAGACGGAGAGGAAGGGAGACGGAGAACAGAGGGAGAGGGAGGGAGACAGAGGACGGCGGGAGACGGAGAGAGACGGAGAGGGAAGGAGAGGGAGAGAGGGAGGGAGGGAGGGAGGGAGAGAGAGAGGGAGGGAGGGAGACAGAGGAGGGAGGGAGGGAGACGGAGGAGGGAGAGAGGGGGAGAGAGAGTGAGAGAGAGGGGGAGAGAGAGGGAGGGAGACAGGGAGGGAGGGAGACAGAAAGGGAGGGATACAGAGAGGGAGGGAGAGGGAGGGAGGGAGAGAGAGAGGGAGGGAGACGGAGGAGGGAGAGAGGGGGAGAAAGAGGGAGAGATAGAGGGGGAGAGAGAGGGAGGGAGACAGGGAGGGAGGGAGACAGGGAGGGAGGGAGAGGGAGGGAGACAGAGAGGAAGGGAGAGGGAGGGAGGGAGAGAGAGAGGGAGGGAGACGGAGGAGGGAGGGAGACGGGGGAGGGAGGGAGACGGAGGAGGGAGGGAGAGGGAGGGAGACGGAGGACGGAGGGAGACGGAGGACGGAGGGAGACGGAGAGGGAAGGAGAGGGAGGGAGAGGGAGAGAGGGGGAGGGGAACAGAGAGGGAGGGAGACAGAGAGAGAAGGAGACAGATGTTTTGAAAGGTTTTTTTTTTCTCTAGCTCCGCCCCCCACTGATGCCGCCCCCACTGACTCCACCCCTACCAGTGCGGCCCTCGGCCACTAACCACACTGTAATTTTGGCCCCTGACAGAAAGTTTGTGAGTACCCCTGGTCTGGAGCATGCTTGGCACAGTCCAGCAGCACTGGTATAGCTGAGCATCACTGGAATCCCCCTGCAGTCCTGTCAATAGGCAGCCCTGAGACATTCGAGCCGTACCCCGTAACATTTCAGCAAACATCTCTTACATATATGCGCCGGACCAGAGTAGCGTTTGTGCCACACCAGTGCTGCATGTCACCAGCACTAATGCAACATTTCATTATCACCCTTGCACTTTCACCATCCTCCATGCTGTGCAGCCTTTGGGCTGTTTGTGTTTTACAAATACTGAACACTTACTGGTTGTCAGTACCCTAGCACATCTGAACAACACTACTTATGACACCCCAACATATCCGCACCAACCCTGATAGTACAGCCACAGCCTTGTCTTATTTCTGTTATTTGCCCTTAGAAATATTACATGTAATGCTTTGTGCAATCCCACATAGATTTTGGAAGCTGAATGTACTTGAGCCTCCTAAAGAAAAGTATTCAACACCTGCAGTGCATTCAAAACGTGGTGACAAGAGATCTCACGTTAAGAAAGTTTGGCCGTATTTCACAACACTTACAGTGGCCTCCTGTCCATAAAAATAATTACCTGCATACCTGATGTGCAAATATTTAATGGCCTTGGATTCAAATACTTGTAAAAAAAAAATGATCTGGAGTGTACCCACTGTCCCAAAAACAAGATAAAACAAGATGGCACGGCAGAGCTTTCCAGGTCCAGGAAGGAGACCTTTGGAAACACCTCCTCCAAGGCACACGCAGTGAGACAGACTATTAATATCATTATTAGTATTACTATCATCATTATTATTATTATTATTATTATTATTATTATTATATTCATTGTTATTATTATTATTATTATTATTATTGTTGTTGTTGTTGTTCTGATATATGTCTTAATAATAACATCTTAACAAAACTACTGCTACTATTAGCAATAATCATAATAATAATCATCATCATCATCATCATACACGAAGTCGTGGTTTTGTTAACCATGCTCTTGAACATTTTAACTAACACTCTAATGTCTTTGCCAGCATGGTGACTTGTTGGCGCGTCATGGCAGCATCCCTGGAGTGTTTTGTGGGAAGGGACCTAAGGTGGGCTATTCACTGATGCAGTAAGAGAATGCGAAGACATCTCCTGTCATAGTAAATCTGGCCCTGTTTTTCTTGGCATAGAAGACATGTTGGGGTTGTTTTTGATGGGCCACATTATGTCAGATGTGCATGATACCTCCTTAGGCGCATGCGCCTACTTGAACCCAGTACCCCTAGTGAGCATTCAGAGTTCTAATGGGTACCACTTTGGATTTGCCGCAGATTAGGATGGTGCTTGGCAGTCAGACATCTTTCCATGAGCTTCCCTTCTGCACAGTCTCTGTGGTACTGAATTTTCACCATGTTATCGAGGCGTGTTTGGGCTCACTCACCTCACTTTTCTTCTTATATATTTGTTGTTATCTTATTGAAATATGCACCTATTTTTCTATTTGCACTCACCCACGTCTTCTTTCCCTCCTCTTGTTTTGATGTGTCCCTGACTCCCTCATCTCTTGAATTTTCTCCGACACAGATGACAAACTGTTTTCCTAAGTGATATTTATGTTTTTCTATGAGGCTGCAGCAGATGGTCTTTCAATCCCATCTCAAGTGTTTAGAAGAACAGAGGAATTTTCTTTGTCTTAATTTGTTTTCTCGTCACTCCAGTATCAAAACAAATCAAACTCTCTCCTGAACATAGATTTCTGCCTCTTCAGATGAGATTCAGAGAGGAGAATGATATTTATGATTTAGGAGAGCATCCGGGAGAGGAAAAAGAAGAGAGAGAGAGGGAGAGAGAGAGAGAAAGAGAGAGAGAAAAAGAGAGAGAGAGACTGCTTCAGAAACGCGATAAAAATTGACAGGTGGATAATGAGACAGAGAGATGGTGAACAAGCGAGGTAGAAAGAGGGAGAGCTAAAGCTAGAGAAGAAAGAGAGAAAAGAGGAAGAGAGCTTGACACAGAGAGAGAAAAAGCTGGGCGACAGAGAGATAATGAGAGAGAGGGAGAGAGGAAAAAAAGAGAATTGACATAAAAAAGTAGACAGAAAGAGAATGTAGTTATTTAAATAATTAGGAGAAATTGAAAAATAACTCCTCTAAAATAGAATAATCTGCCTGTTTAAAGAAAAGCAAACAAACAATCCCCTATCTTTCAGAATCCTCGACAGTACAAACACTGACTTTCACATTAGTGAGACATCCTCTTATTAAGTTTAATATTAATGTTATGTTAACAAATACTAAGGAATTACAGGTAAATGCCCTCCCTGGAGAAAGCTAAATTACTGATACCAGGCATACTGCCACCTTTGTTCATGATCTCTCCAAAGGGCAAGAGAAAGGCATTTCATTGCAAGGGGCAAGAGAGAGGCTCCTCTTTATAGTGAACGAAGGAAATATGATTCTCACTTCTAACGAGATATATTCATTGATTTTCTGAAACGACTTCAAGGGAGAGAGTGGAATGTCTGTTTTTTCCTTTAGTGAGTACCATCTTCATTGAAAACTGAGCGAGATGCTACTCTTCCTTCAGTTGCTAAAAGGGAGCAGAAAATATCTGAGTGATAGAGACAGAAAGTGCTACTGGTACTGTGTTGAGGGAGGGGTCCCTTTACATGACACCGTAGCTCAGCTCCTTTTGAAACAAGTGAGAGAATTACATAATCGTTTTCTGAGGAGGAGATAACCAGTGACAGGAGATAGAGGAGGACCTGCTGTCAACTATTCTGCCATGTTATGTGGTGATATTTCTTCCCGTAGAAACAAATCTTACCGAATTCATGGTCTAATTGTAAAACAATTAATGTGTGAAATGTGGGTGGGTTTCACAAGCTAAGTTATCAGTGTCTGTAGCCCCCTCTCCAGCACTGCCTTCATTATCCCACAGTCTCCACTGTACCATATCTGCACGGAATCCCAGTATATCTACCCCAACACCTACCATCCACCCATCCTAGCCCCCCATCTTCTCTACCCTTGTTTCTTCCTCTTGCAATCCCCATTCCTTCCACCTGCACCTGCTAAGCTCACACTAACATCTCTGAGATCTGTTTTAGCTTATCATCACATCTCCCTCCCATTGCTCAAATCTCTGCCCACACCACTAGCCATCCTTGGCCCTCCCAAGTACCAGCTCTGCCTCTGGTCTCTGTATTTCACCTCAAAATACTACAGACTTATTACCCCTGCCACATCAACTGCGTCCTCCGAACCCGGCAGTACCAGTAACCCACATCTTATGTCTGCTAACCACATTACCACTGCTCTCACACCATACCCTTCCTCTCCTACTTGTCTACCTTCCTCACCACACGCCGCCAACCTTCTGCCCTTCACAGAGCTACACTTCTCCTGAACCACACTGCTGCCCTCATATTTAACTCTACTGTGTTCCTTCCAAGCTACGAAAGTTCACTACGAGAAGTCAAAGGATTCATACCAGTTATACCACAGAAAAATTTCATACACAAGATGAGGGCCTTCAGGTCTCTCTCTCTCTTTCTCTCTCACACACACAAACACATGCACACGCACACACACTTTCTCAGTCTCTCTTTCTATCTCTCTCGCTATATCTCTCTCACACACACACTCTCTCTCTCTCGTTCTATCCCTGTCACACACAAAACACACACACACGCACACACATTCATTCCTCTCTTGTCTCGTAAAATGTCAATTTAGTCACTTGACCATATAGGTGGAATTTAAGTTTAAGTGAGTGGTAACAGTTCTGTTGTGTGAATGTTTCTAAAGTGCAGATGTCGAAGTGGACGGGCTCTTAGGGGAGCAACGTGGCCATACCTTTTTTAATCAAACAAAAAACGTTCCCTTACTATTTGCTAAAAAAAAAAAAAGATATTTCCGACACATGAGAGTCAATTGAAAGGGAGGGTTTCTTCTGTGATGTGGAGCCAGAGCTAAATAACAAACACATGGGGCCCGATTCACAGAACTAACTTAAGACAAAATCCTAAATTTACTACCATTTTGGTATTCACAGAAGGCACTTACTCATTTTGGTATTCACAGAAGGCACTTACTCATTTCGGTATTCACAGAAGTTAGGAGTCCTAACTTTAGGACTCCTAAATGCCTTCTGTGAATACCGAAAACCTTAAAATTTGGATTTTTCTTAGTTTAGTACTAGTATAGTTAGGACTCCTAACTTTAGGACTCCTAAATGCCTTCTGTGAATATCGAAAGTCTTAAAATTAGGATTTTTCTCAATTTAGTAGTAGTAAAGTTAGGACTCCTAACTTTAGGACTCCTAAATGCCTTCTGTGAATACCGAAAGCTTTAAAATTTGGATTTTTCTCAGTTTAGTAGTAGTAAAGTTAGGACTCCTAACTTTAGGACTCCTAAACTGAGAAAAATCCTAATTTTAAGAGTTTCGGTATTCATAGAAGGCATTTAGGAGTCCTAAAGTTAGGACTCCTAACTTCTGTGAATACCGAAGTGAGTAAGTGTCTTCTGTGAATACCAAAATGAGTAAGTGCCTTCTGTGAATACCAAAATGGTAGTAAGTTTAGGATTTTGTCTTAAGTTAGTTCTGTGAATCAGGCCCACCTTTTCTTCAGAATGCCAGCTCCCTGAAAGGAATATAAGTGTGTGCAATTGAGTAATTTGCAAATGCAATGGCTGCTCGGAAGCCAGAATTAGCTTTAATTGATGGAAACACATAAAGCTTCATGATGACTAAGATTTATTATTTTTGAGAGGTATTGTAAGGCAGCTATGGTGTGCCTGCTTTTAATGGACACTTATAACAATATCTTGGCTCTAGCTTCACAGTTTGATTGCCTGTTATTAAAATCTATATTTTGAAAGCAGCTCTTTACTTAATCTTAAATCTTTTTGCATATTTTGAGGCGGCCTATCTTACATGATTAAAGAAATGACTGACATATTGACAGCACTTTCTATCACAAGGCTTGGAAATCGCAGCAGTAAAATACACAAGTCACTATTCCCCACTGCACCAAACAGGATTCAATTCTTTGGCACTCTGGTCTCACACAGATATCTGCAGTGATAACCAATAGGGATTTCATAACCTAAAATAGTGCATTTCGGGATGATTAGTTCAAATTGCGTTTATTTTTCATTTTAAGGTTTGTGCGTTATTCTATATACAATTATCGGAAAATAAACACCAACAAAATATTAACAAAATGATTTGTTCTTTTCAATCATACCTTTGACCTCGCCCTTCACGGTCACTGACTCCTCCCACATTGCACTTAGGATCCAAGGGTCATATCAGCAACAACCGGCGATAATTATCGCCAAGCGCACTTAGCGCTAGGATAATTATCGCCGGCTAGCGTGGATTTTTATTGCTGAGATAGCGTGCTATTAGCAACGCTTATCTCAAAAGCGATAAAAATCCTCACGCTAATTGCCTAACGTGAGATTATCGCTGGAAACCCAGCGATAATCTCACGCAATGTGGCGTTAGCTTGATGGTAGGGACTCACAAACTTAGCCATGATATCCACCTTCCATGGGATATCATGGCTAAGTCAGTCCTGAAGCAGGCGTAAGGAAAGTAGCGATAACAGGGGTTATCGCTACTTTTCTTGCCGCTATGCTTCATAGCATGGGGCTTTATGATAGGAGAAATGCCGCTTAGCGACATTTCTCCTATCATGTCAGGTCAGGAATGCTCACTTTGCATCTCATTAGGGATGCAAAGCTGGGCGTTAGGAATTCCTACGCTAACGCAAGTTTTCACGCGTTAGCGTGAGCTTGCAAATTAGGCGATAAAATTATCGCCACTTTTTGGACAAAAAAGGCAGCAAAAGCGGCGATAATTCTATCGCCTCGCCTTGCTGATATGCCCCAAAGTTCCCATATTTTTTGCTCCACTTTGAACACTGCTGAAGCATAGACATGGCGATTCTGCCATTAGTCGTCTGATGGTTAGTGCAGGTCTTTGTTGGACAGACAATTTGTGTGTGGTTCTTGTGTTCTAGAAGGCCCATTGAGCCTTTTTGAGCTGGTTTTGTACTGTGATTTTGCAGTCACTGCGGTTTTATATCATTACGAGTAAGAGCTGTAAGATTAGGCCATAGCATGTGGTATCATTGTGTGGTCACCTCTCTCGATCCTCATTTTCCTATGCAGATTTAACCAGTTTTTTTTTAGGTGAAATGTGCATGGTGAAAACAATTCAGGAATGTGGTAATTCCACAAAACATTTACTCCTGATTTGGATTAATTGGGAGTACAATGGGATTCAGACTTCGCACTTGTAGGTAACAATAGACAAGACTAAACAGCACACAACCTTTTGGAATTACACTCACCATGCAGACTCATGAAACACTTGCACACTGTGCTTGCTCTGCATGAAAACCATGGTTGCTTCCTTGATAGATTTTACACCCAGCCAAATGAAACATGGATGTAGAAACTTCCTTCTAAAAGGCAGTAGTTAAGGACAGTTACAAATACCATGTGCCGGGGACTCCAGGTGGTGTCCACATCCTCTTCAACATTTGCAAGAGACATTAGCCTGCCAGGTCACTAAAGCTTTGAGTGGCAACAGCAGAAACCTCAATCTAGTAGATTTGACTTCAGTGACAGCTTTCATGTTTAGAGGTTTGGGAAAGGGTGAGGAGTAAGCTGATGTAAGGGACTGCGTTCTGGACAGTTTTGGCCACTGAGACAGCTGGTTGCTGCTTGGATATTACTCAGTAGGCAGATGCCTCTATGAGGAGCACTCGATACAGACTGTCCTGTAGTGGTGGGATACCTTTGTTTGAAACAAGGATCATGACCAGCCAACCGTTCTATGCCTACATTGACCAAGCACACTCAGGGGCATATTATCAAGAAACGGCGTTAAAATTATCGCCGCTTTAGGCACTAGAAATTAATTTTCCGTAAGCACTAAGGGGCATATCAGCAAGAAGGTGTTAAACAATTATCGCTGCCTTACCGTCCGTTTTCGGACGAAAAGCGGCGATAATTTTATCGCCTTATCTGCAAGGTCACGCTATCGCGTGAAACCTTGCCTTATCTCCATTTCACTTAATGCCCATCTTTGCATCTCTAACGTTTGGCAGTTAGCGTGAGGATTTTTATCGCTTTTGAGGTAAGCGTTGCTAATAGCACGCTATCTCAGCGATAAAAATCCATGCTAGCCGGCAATAATTATCCTAGCGCTAAGTGCGCTTAGCGATAATTATCGCCGGTTGTTGCTGATATGCCCCTAAGATTGTGCATGGGTATGACTTGATGGCCAAAGACAGCGGCCCCACAGGCACATTGGGGTTAGTTCCAATGGCCTAGGAAGAGCAATGAGGCCAAATCTGAGCATAAGTCGGTGCCTATTCTAAACCACGGAAATGCAACTAAGCATTCTTGTAAACTATATATGCAGGGCTCGAGAGGGGTATTTCTGAGCAAATGCATCCAACTGCCTTATAAACAGAAGTGGAGGAAAAGTTCGAAGAGGCATTTATGGTCTTCAGTAGAGCAGTGTATGCATCTGGTCTTACATTTCTTTGATGCAAGGCCAGTCAGCTAGTTTGCAACATGGGTCCTGTGATCCTAAAAGCCATTCCAATGGGAATCGGAGGAGACTGTGACTTGCAAATGGTTATTCTGCAGCCTTGTGCAACTCCAGGTCAATTGCACTGGTCTCAGCCAGTCTACAGCCATACACTGTAAAGGGTGGGGGCAGTCACAGTTGTCAATAAATATTTTTATGTGAGGGGAGCCTGGGAGTCAACATGGTGCAGATTGGGGTGTACAAAATCTCCCTACTTCCACGGATAGAGTAAATTCACAGATATACACACATACACTCATCATACGCTTGGGCCCATTTCACTAACATACACTCAAATACTCTACCAACACTGAACCTGTGAAAAGAAAAACTCCTAAACACCCTGCATCTACACTGAGGTCGATAAGACCTAATTGTGACTGTCCTGAGTCATGATCTAAACAATCTATACAACAATAATCAAAATAAAGTACTCAATAATTGACAAGAAATAACCACCAACACTGTATTTAAAATTATGGTACTTTACCTAAAATTAGTCAAAGGAAAATCAATCAAAGTAAATCATTATTCTCATAATTACCTATTCTAGCTAAATGTCAGAATGGGTCAGGACAGGTCTCTCAGTAGAAGTCTCCCGAGTCGCCGTCCTCACAGCATAAGTCCTCACCAACGCAGGTTTGGGAAGAAAATGGCAAAGTGGCAAAAACCCTCTCTAGGCTAACAATATTTATAATGTGTTTAACAATAGAAGGCAACATAAAATGTTTTCGATATCCGCTGAACCGCTGATCAAAGCGAGCAGGAAAGGATGTAGCATCGCTACATTTGGAAAATCTCCGCTCAGGAAAAATCACAAAAATAAAAAAGACGGAAGTATAAACTCAGCAAAGTCACCGCAGACTGGACAATGTTCATTGTATTTTATCCTTGTCCAAGGGCAGCTGGCAATTCTCCCAGAACTGCTGTCCTCACGGAAGATTTTCTACCAGGCGAAGACTGTGGTCAGATGACTCTCGACCATGTTCAGCAAGGCCTTCTCATCACAAAATTCACTCGAGTACAGGCTTTAAACGGTAGCCATTTTCCCACCAGGCCAAAATGTACCATCTTAATTAAAAGAGACAAAACAACATTACCACAGCATAGTGATTAAACAGTGTTAACCCCACTAATACCCTTATGTGTATGTAATTATCTAGCCTTTGCAACACAAGAAAAGCATTAGTACATAACATTTAAAAAGCGTTTTTCGTGCTTTAAATAAACAGCACTCAGCAACATTTATTAATAAAACATGCACATTTATTAAATAGCAACGCAAAAGCATCCCCACGTATAATTTTCTCCTGTTAGTTTATATTGATTAGTCAGAACATTTACACAAAACAAATAATTAATAGTTAAAAATTAATATTTTATTAATCGACAAATAGACAAACCAGAGCTTAAAAAACCCAATAGATTTTCAACAGAAAACTCTGCTCCAGCAATCCCCCATTTGGTGATATTATCACCAAATAAACACCCAAAAAAAAAAAAAATAGTAAAATTTTAATCCCAATTTTAGGAGAAACTGGAAATGTCTTTTTCTTATACACAACACTAGACACCCGACTCCCTTTCATCATCTCTCTTTGTCTCCAAATAAACACTCTCCCTTAATTCTTCTAATTCTATTTCTTGAGGATCTCTTTTTCATTTATTTCTCCTTTCAATATTTCTTTTAATCAATTTCTTTTTCCCTCCCCTGTTTTTACAACACAAACACACTAATCTTAGTATCAATAAAGCAATAATTATACAAGTCAAAGGAAACAATATCTTACCTATAATATTACTACCTATTTTTGCAATAAAATTCTTAACAGCAACTACTTTATTAGCTATTTTAGTCCAGATACTCTCAGCTTCCAGTGGTACTAATTCTTCATGCAAATCAGTAATATTTTTGATATAGACCTTCAGGTCTTTGCTTTCGTCTGGAATGTAAGTGCAACAATGTTGAACTTTCAATATTCCACAAACTCCACCCTCCTTAGCCAATAAAATATCAAGGGCAAGTCGATTTTGCATAGACATGGCACGTACGGCAATCAATTCCGTATTCACCAAAACAAACCCTCCAGCGGTATTTGTCGATAAACGATCCACCACTGTTGACAGTTTACGAATTTTATATGCATTCAAAGAAATTCCCACTGCTGGAATTAAAGCTCCAAAAATGTCACCCACTATTTCTGACCAAGTTTCTCTCTTAAAACGTGTTAGTAAATTAATATGTTCTACATCTTCTATTCTATCTACATGAAAGATCTTTGGAAAAACCAGGCCCACATAACACGTGCCATACCAATGGTCAGGCAACTTGTAATAAGCCTTGTTCCCACAAACATAATACACTCCTGGGAAAACTGGATCCTCTCCTCCTCTAAAACCCCATCCTGTTGCAATGAAGTATGTATCATGACACTCACTAGTCCCAACAAAGTATGTATCATATTGGGATTTCCTTCTTGTAATGCACAGCTTACCCTTCTGTGGTGCATCTAAAGCTAAAGTTGGACTAGCTCCATTTCTCAATTCTTTTCCCATCTCAATGTCCCAAATTGTCTCACTCATTTTGTATTTCCCTGCCTTTTCATGCATGCTCAATCTCCTTTCCTCCACCATGTTTAGGAAAGCTTTCTCCTCTTCTTTCAAACTGCAAGTTAAATTATTCTTAAAAATGTAATCTAATGTTAATTCTTCTTTCTCAATAAAAATCTCACCAAAAATGTTAGCTTCTTTAGCTGGATTCAGCTTCTCATTCATAGGCAATTGCCCAAAAATACTATCTTTGTTAGACATCTTATAATCTATTTTCCCTAGCAAATAAAAAACACTACTTAACACACTACAAGAAATTCCATACGTAGCTGGTAAATGGTGATAAGTAACACCCTCTGAAACGGATGCAGGTAACTGCATACATACGTAGCAATCCCTCACTTCCATTGTCTTCACATATTCATACAACAATTTTGAAAAAACATTGCTAGAAAAATCATTAATTGACCTATCTTTATGCATGTAAGTATTACTAATTCTAGTTGAAACTACTTTTTGTGAACTTTTCTCTACATTAGTCTCATTCTCAGTATGTATTTCAAATGTACCTATTGAAATTCTAAATGTAACTAATAAAGCTAAAACACCCCTTAGTAGCATTAATAATGCAGTACAGCAACAGCACATTCTACACCATCTTTTCAAAAAGGCACATCTACTTTGATTATTCTCTATGTTAGCCATTTTACTACTTTGACCTTGTCTTTTGACTTAGCCTCTACTACTCCCCTA
Source organism: Triturus cristatus (assembly GCF_964204655.1). Taxonomy (NCBI): domain Eukaryota; kingdom Metazoa; phylum Chordata; class Amphibia; order Caudata; family Salamandridae; genus Triturus; species Triturus cristatus. The sequence goes on from NC_140580.1 coordinate 1,033,988,923, forward strand.
CTGTATTACTCTTTATTTCTGGATTACTTCAAACAGCTGGATTTCAGACTTTCTCCTTTTCACTTTTCTCCAAGTGATTTCTTCAGTTCACTCAATTTGGATATTCATCACTTTTCACTCCTTCTTCTTCAGCAACATCAAATTGTATCAGATCATCAACAACATCCTGTGCATCCGACTCTTCTCCAATGTCAGTCAGGATAACTTTTAAGATTCCAACAGATTTTTCCATTTCCTCAACCACTTTTCTCAAGATCCCCTCCGGATTGTCTCGATTCACTGTTTCTTCTCCTTCTCCTCCTTCAGACAGTGCCACATAAGACCATTCCGGTGATCTGTACTTTTGGTTGGGTTTTCTAATTCTCTTTATCTCCTCAGGTTCTCTTAACTCCTTTTGCTCCTTTTGCTCCTTCCTTTTTACTTCGTTTTGACTCGACACTTCATTCACTTGTTCAGCTTTCGATGTATTTGCTCTTATCAGTCTGTATCTCAGCCTCTTTACTCTGTTGTTAGGCCAAAAATCTCCTCTTACAACCTTTTTCGGTCTTGTTTCTGTATTATTTCTTTCTCCAATCCAAGTTCTCTTTCTCAGAACTCGACCTTCTGATTTTTCATTCTCACTTTCATCCGATTCTGTTTCAAATGCCTCTTCTTCTTCAGCAGTTTTCTTTTGCTCCACAGTCTTTTTCACCACTATTTGAGACTTCCCTACTTCTTTCCCTCCTCGAGTCTCCGACACGCAATCTTCTTGCTGTCTACTTGTCCCTTCACCTAGCTTATCAGAAATGTTCCCTACACCTCCTCGGGGGTCTTCCGCAATCTGTCCCTCTCTATCTTCTTCTGACCCTACTTCTTCAGGTATAATCTCAAGTGGTTCTTCAATCTCCTCCTCTTCTGATTCAGGAGTAATTTCTGTGGAACTGCTCTTTTCTTTTCTTTTTCCTCCACTGCTTTTTGGAACTTCAGGCTCTCTTACAGAATCTGATCTCCCTTCTGAGATTCTCAATGGTTCTCTTGAAGTCTTTTCTGCTTCTTTTCCTGAACTTTGATTTTTTCTCACTGGTTCTGGGTCTTCATCATCACTGGAATCTGATTCTTCAAAATACTCCTTACCAGTCCCATCCTTTGGGTTTGGAACTCTCAGAGTATGACTTGCATGTACCCAGTTTTTCACACCAGCACACTTCACTGCAGTTGTCGTAGTCAAAATAACTTGTCTTGGTCTTCCCCACCTTGGAACCAAGCAATTTCTTCTTCTGTGTACTTTAATCCTCACCCAGTCACCTGGACTCAGATCATGAGCTTGCTTCTTCTCAAGTGTGGTAGCTTCTTCTCCAATCTGGTGAAACACAGAATGAACTGCGTCAGCCAGGCCTTTACAGTAATCCAAAATCATGTCATCAGTTATTGTCATCAACTTATTGACAGGCACATATGCATGTCGCATTGCGCGTCCCATCAAGATTTCGTGCGGACTCAACCCAGTAGTTCTATCTGGAGTAGATCTAATAGTCATTAGCACTAGAGGCAAGACATCAGGCCATTTCATTCCAGTGGCTAAACACATCTTACCAATCCTGTTCTTTATTGTGCCATTAATCTGCTCAACCACACCAGAAGCCTCTGGCCTGTATGCACAATGTAGCTTTTGCTGTATGCCCAATGCTTCACAAATCAAACTCATGAGCTCAGTATAGAAGTGTCCACCTCTATCAGACTCAATCGTTACTGGAAACCCGTACCTAGGAATAAACTCTCTTAACAGTAACTTTGCCACTGTTATTCCATCATTTCTCCTAGTCGGATAGGCCTCCACCCATCTTGAGAACAAACAGACTACCACTAGAACATACCTCAGTCTGTTCACTTGGGGCATTTCAATGAAATCTACCTGCATTCTCGTGAAAGGACCACCTTCTCTACCTGTCGTTCCCAGACTCACCACTGTCTTTTTCCCAGTGTTAAATTGCTGGCAAATCAAACACCTCTGACAGATGCTTTCTGCAATTGTCCTGAACTTTGCATTATACCAAGTCTGTTTAAAAGACCTGATCATCGCATCCCTTCCCAAATGTCCCTGGCCATGATACATCCTTGCCATTGTCGACAGCATGGAATTTGGCATGACTGGTCTGCCATCTCTATAGACCCAAACATGGTCTGTTTCTCTTGGGGCACAACCTGCCTTGATCCAGTCTTTCTTTTCTTCCTTTCCTGCCTCATCCTGCAACTGTTTCACTTCATCCCACGTTTCTAGGACATTAGTAAACATCACAGAACAAAAAGACATTTCACCTTCTCGTTCCCTATTAATCGAGTGATTGTTCTTAGCACAATATTGTGCAATGTCGTTAGCAAATCTATTGCCAACAGTCACAAAATCATCTCCTTGTCCATGAGCAGCACATTTCACCACTGCTAATTCTTTAGGCAGCTGTATCGCCTCAAGCAATTTCCCAATCACTTCAGCATTCTTTATTGGAGTCCCACTCGACGTCAAGAAACCTCTCTGTAGCCAAAGTTGGCCAAAATCATGCACAACTCCAAATCCATACTGACTATCAGTCATCACAGTCACTCTCAGATCTTTCCCAATCTCACAAGCTTTCGTCAATGCCACCAATTCAGCAACTTGTGCAGATTTCACTCCTTTCAATGGTGACGCTTCCATAACTTCTGAAACTTTGCACACTGCATATGCTGCACTCAGCACACCATCATCATTCCTCAGACATGATCCATCTACAAACAGCACATGATCACTCTCAAGTAAGGGAAGATCCCTTATGTCTGGTCTCGGTTTTGTACAGTACTCCAACACATCCAAACAATTGTGATCATCTCCTGTCTTCACACCCACATTTTCAATATCCGGCAACAATGTCGCTGGATTCACATTCACACATCTCTCAAGAGTCACATTTGATGCTCCCAGAATGACTTTCTCATATTTAGTCAACCGACTATGTGACATGTACTGAGTTCTGCTTCTTGTTAAAAGAATTGCCACATTATGAGGTACGAATACCCTTACAGGATATCCCATTATAATTCCCTCACTCTGTTCCAGACTTCTGCATGTTGCAGCCACAGATTTCAGACAACCTGGTAAACCCACAGCTACAGGGTCAAGTGTCGATGAGAAGTACGCAATAGGCCTTCTCAGTAATCCATGTTTCTGAATTAACACTGAAAGTGCACATCCATTTCTCTCACTACAGTACAATTCAAACTCTTTCTCATAGTCTGGCATACCCAAAGCAGGGGCTTCACACATTCTGCTCTTCAGCTCCTCAAACGCTGCCATTTGTTCTCCATCTAGTTCCAATGGATCTGTCATCTCACTTTTTGTCAGCTTAATCAGTGGCTTTGCTATCAGCGAGAAATTAATTATCCACTGACGACAATAACCCACCATTCCCAAAAACATTCTCACTTCTCTCTGGGTCTTTGGGGCTTTCATTTCTCTGATAATTCTAATCCTGTCATCAGTCACTTTTCTCAGACCTTTTTCAATATTGTGTCCAAGATAATGCACCTCTTTCTTGCAAAATTGCAATTTAGCTGGAGATACCTTTAACCCTCCATCTGCCAGATGATTCAGTAAAGCTATGGTATCTACTTCACAAGCTTCACGTGTTTTTCTTTTTTTTAAAGATTTTATTGTGCATAAAAGGGTTACAAACACGGGCCTACAACCACCAGGGCCGGCCGCTAGTAGTCAAAGTGTTCCAGCATATCAGAAAACAATGGCTAGCCCACAGGGGCTCCGCACTATCACAGTAAATCAGACTGCACATAAAGGAAATCAGAATACACACTTTTAGTATAAATAACAACAAAAAAAGAAAAATACAACAAACAAGGCGAAACGACTTATGAAGGGCGGCGAACACCAGCCGGGGGAGCCAACACCCAACCACCCGAGGGCGGTCAAGAAAAGAAGACCTGAGAGGGAGGGGGGGGCAACGAGAGAACCAAATCTGTACTCCGAAGTACGAGATGCACAAGGAACCCTCAAGGATCAGGGGGACGAGGCAACCCCGGACGTATCTACCAAAGGGGGAGCACAGATAGACCCACGATACGCGTTCCACTGCCCCCAAATTTTACCCCAGGCCCCCGGTTTACCACGGGCCACATACACCGTTTTTTCCCTGAACATGCACCAGTCCATGTTTTCCTTCCAGACGGACACGGTGGGAGGCCGCTGGGAACCCCAAAGCTGCGCAATATCTCTCTTTGCAATCATGTTCCCCAAGGCCGCCCACCGAGCCTGAGCCGCATTGCAGTCATTGGGCTCCCATACATTCAGCACACAACGACGCACCTCCGGCAGCAGAGCGACCCCGGTGACTCGTCTCATAATATCATGCCCCCGGCGCCAGTATTCCGCCACCTCGCGGCATTCCCATAGGATATGGAGAAAAGTAGCACTGAGCCCGCAGCCACGCTTACAGAGTCCGTCGTCTGAGAACCCCATCGAGACCAGGCGGGGGCCCGTCACATATACACGATGGAGAATCTTAAGCTGGACCAGGCGGAGACGGGCCGGGATGGCCACCTCCTTAGGGGATGACAGTGCAGTCTGCCAGTCCTCATCGTCCAGCTCCACCCCATCTCCCGTCCATGCCTCCCGAAGACGCACCAAGAGGTCAGCCCGATTGTTTATCAGTTTTTTGTAAATCAGGGAGATAGTACTGTCGGGGACGTGACCGTCGAGTATGCGGTCCTCGAGAGGCGAAGAAGAAGGGACCGTGGTCCCCTCCCCAAAGACCGAAAGCAGGGCGTGCCGAACCTGTGCATAACGGAAGAACTCTCTGTCACTAAGCTCATACTCGCGCTGAAGCGCCGCGAAGGATTTAACCTCACCTTTAACCCACAGGTCCCCCACTCTGCTGATGCCGATTGTATCCCAGCGCGCGAAGCCTTTCGTTGTCCAGAGGTTTCCCAAGCGGTCTGAGTTGAATAGAGGAGTGGCGCACGTTAAACGCTCACTCCAGCCCATCGCCACGTTAGCCGCCTTCCATACACGGACCGCAATCCTGGTAGGGCCCGTAAGGGCCCTACCAGCAGACCGCGAGTAAAGCGCTCTGTTATAGTTACCGCCGGGGAGCAGGAGTTTATCCATCTCATATGCCGGGTTCGAACCAGGAGCGTACGTAGCATGGTTAATGGCAGACAGCTGGGAGGCCCAATAGTACCGTCTAATATCAGGAAGCGTGATGCCCCCGTCATACCAGGAAAGAGTCAGCTTGGCCAACGCGATACGCGATCGCCCGTCCCAAACCAGTCTCCTCTGCAAACTCTCCACCTCCCTAAAGTAGGCCGCAGGAATGACATCGAAGAAGTTCTGGAGTGCATAAAGGAATCTGGGAAGGGACATCATTTTAAACAGCGCCGCGCGACCAAGCGGAGACAAGGGCAGCTTACACCACCGAGCCGTATCTGCCCTCAAACGCCGAAGTGGAGACAGGAGATTCTGCTCATAGCGGACCGCCGGATCCAACGAAACGTACACCCCCAGGTATTTAAAGCCGGACTGAGATATTTGGAGCGGAAGCCGAGGCGGCAAGAGAGGAGAACCACCAGAGATAGGATACACACAAGATTTGGACCAGTTGATTATCAGACCCGAGTTTTTCCCGAAGGAAGTAAGGACATCAAAGAGAACATTGAGCGACTTCCGCGGTGAGGTGAGATACAAGAGAATATCATCCGCGTACAACGAAACCCGATCCTCGAAGCCCGGGGCCCACCGGAGCCCTCTAATCGAGGGCTCCCAACGGAGCCAGGCAGCGAGCGGCTCCAGGGCGAGAGCAAAGAGCAGCGGGGACAACGGGCACCCCTGCCTAGTTCCCCTCCCGAGAGCGAAAGGCCGAGAAACCCGCCCATTGACAACCACCTGAGCCATTGGTCCAGCATAAAGGAGCCAAGGAACCCCTCCCCAAACCCAAACTTCTTCAAGACGGCCCAAAGAAATGGCCATTCAATGGTATCAAAGGCCATTGTGGCGTCTAGGGAAACCAATATGGCCGGTTCAGCCAAGTACTCAGCCCTAGCAAGGATGCCGTGCAGACGCCGTAAGTTAAGAGCGGTATTACGATGTGGGATGAAGCCACATTGATCCGGATGTATCAAGTCACATATAACGCTCAGCAAGCGATTAGCGAGGACCTTAGCAAGGATTTTGGGTTCGGCATTCAGCAGGGAAATAGGCCTATAGGAGGCACAGCGGTCACGTGGCTTACCCTCCTTGGGAATCACTACTATAGTAGCCAGACGCTGGTCGTCAGGAAGGGAACCCCTCTCAAGCGATTCCTGAAACATATGACGGAGGAAAGGCGCGATTTTATCCGGGCGCAACTTATATAGTTCAATCGGCAGGCCGTTGGGGCCCATAGCCTTGCCCGAGCAGAGGGAGCGAATCGCAGTAGCAATCTCTTCGACAGACAAAGGGGCATCCATCAGCTCGCGGTCATCGACGGATAAGCCGGGCAGGGCAATATCCCGAAGCAGAAGACGAGAGTCGTCCTCATCTCTCTCGGACACCGGGGAGTATACTGCACGGAGGTGGTCAGCAAAACACTCAACAATCTCACCAGGCTCAGTCACACACACTCCATCCGACACCCGAAGCTCCGGGACCACACGATTCACTCTCTCCTTCTTATCCAACCAGGCAATCAGCCTACCCGCCTTGTCTCCGGCGTCATACAACCTGCCCTGCTGCTCCCTATATATAGTCTTGGCAGCATCAGTGACGAGAGACTTATATTCAAACTGTTTCAGGCTGAGGGCATGCAGCCCATCCGGGGTGACACCCGCCTCCAAGGCCGCCTCCAGCCCCGATATTTCAGTCTCCAGCGTCACAACCGCCTCTCTCTTGACCCTCTTGGCCTCCACTATCTGGGACAGGGCATGCCCGCGGAGCACTGCTTTGAAAGCTTCCCACAGGGACACCGAGGACAATACCGACCCCTCATTCTCAGAAAAATATTGATCAATCGACTTAATCAGGCTATCACGGATCTTGGGGTCTCGCAGGTACCAAGGGTTAATAGGAGCGATCCGCCCAGCGGACCGCGACCCGGTGTCAAAAAGCAACCACAGTGGGGAATGATCAGAAATACCCCTGGCCAGGTGTTTGACCTCTCGAATCCGAGTAGCCTGTGCCGCGGGCATAAGGAAATAATCCAGTCTGGAGAGACTCCCATGGGCCCCAGAGTGAAAGGTGTACTGACACTGTGCCGGATGCATTAACCTCCAACAGTCCACCAGACCGAAGGTCTCCAGGAGCCCGCCCAGCCACGCCTGGGCAGCAGGGAGGGCCCTGGGCGGATGACGGTCCAGGTCACCCGAGACAACCGAATTAAAGTCCCCACCCATGAGCAGAAGACTGTCAGGAAGCCCAAGCAACATACGACCCAAGTCTGAGAAGGTGGAGTTCTGGAGGCCCGGGGGAACATAGACTGAGATCAAGGAAAGGGACTGCCCCTCCCACCTCCCAGTCAGAGCCACATAGCGCCCTCTATCGTCTGGGACCACCCCGGTGATCTCCAACGGAAGTGAAGCTCGCAAGAGAATGCCCACCCCTCTCGAACCAGTGGTGAAACCAGAGTGGGCCACAAGTCGATATCCCCCCCTGTTCATAGCCCGACAAACGTTGCCAACCAGATGCGTCTCCTGTAAGAACACCACATCAGGAGTCAAACGACACAGATATTGCAGCACAACACCCCGTTTGATACGGTCCCCCAATCCATTGACGTTCCAAGACATCAGTCTCAACCCGTCCCCCCCCATCCCATCCAGTAGATCAAGGGCCCCCTAGCAAAGAGCTCAACACCCAAGGATGAACCATAGCCAATACTTCGCCTTGAAAACAAAAAACACAAATACAAACAACCCCACCCCCCCACCAACCCCCCCCCAACTCCAACACCCCCCACCCTGCACCCCTGCGGTTCAAACCACCCCAACTTGCAGTGTGCCTGTCGCCCTACAAACCCCATTCTACGAAAAGACCCCGGAGGAGGGAGGGGACCCGTCCCCGCCCGCTCCCCACACACAACATAGTGAAACAAAATGCACAAAAGAAGTAGAACCCAGCCGAACAGTACAACCTGGCAGAGTCCGGGACCATAAGTCACTCCAAAGGAGACCCACCACCCTCGGTACCGGCAGAGGGCCCAGTCCGGTCACCCCGGTCTGGCAGCGAATCCAGCCAGTCACTCACAGTCACAGGAGAGTCAAAAAAGGTAGTCCGATCTTCATGTTCCACTCGGAGCCTTGCAGGATAAAGCATAGAGTACTTGAGACCGAGGTCCCGGAGACGCCGCTTCACCCCCTGGAAGCCCATCCGCTGTTTCTGGACAAGTTGGGTGAAGTCCGGGAAAAAGTTAATGGACGAGTTCTCATGTCGGACCGGGCCATGAACCCGTGAGGCCTGCAGAATCGCGTCTCGGTCTCTGTAGTGGAAAAGTCTCGCAACGATAGGCCTCGGGGGGGCACCCGGTCGCGGCCGGCCGCCTGGGACTCGATGGGCCCGCTCCACAGCGAAAAACTTACTCAGGCCAGCGGGAGCAAGATGTTCGAGGATGAGCTCCTCGACCAGAAGATCAACCGGGCGGTTATCGGAGGTCTCCGGAACGCCTATGACGCGGATGTTATTGCGGCGGGCCCGTCCCTCGAAGTCTTCCAGCCGCCGGGCCATCAGATCATTGGCCGACTTGAGATCGCCGAGAGTGGCCTTCAGGTCCGACACGTCCGTCCCAAGGGAGGACGTCCGCACATCCAGCGATTGAACCCTCTCGTTGGTCTTAGAGAGATCCGCCCGGATTAGGGTAATGTCAATGGCCACTGTGTCGATTTTACGGGCCAAGGCCTCGTACTGTGTAGCGATGGTCTCTCTGATGCCCGTAATGGCGCCCATGATGTCCTGCAGGGACAGATCCGGAGAAACGGACGGGCCACCACTGGTGTCATCCGGGGGGACATTGGCTGTCCCGGGGGATCCTTTACCCTGAGTGTAGCGGTCCATGTTGTTCGTCCGGACCGGTCCCCCACGTAGGGATGTCTTGGTCTTACGCCTCTCGGGGTCTCCCCTGCCTCCCATGAGAACCTCGATCGCCGAAGGGGACCACCGAGGAAGCGTCGAGGTGGCACAGACCAGGCAGACGTGTGTCGCACCACAGGCCGCAATATGGCGGAGCGAAGGGACCACCGTCAATGAACACACTGGCAGCAGACGAAGCCACCGGCATCAAGCGAAGGCAAAATGGAAGCCCAGTCGCACCAGGCAAGTCCACAGTCCAGCCCCTCAAAGACCAAAAGTGAAACTGAAAGTGATGTGACGGCCACTGGCACCGCTCCGCTGCCGTTGTTGTTCAACTACGACCCGGCTCCACAGATCACCCTCGCATCGGGCACTGCCGTAGGGTGGGCCTCAAAAGTTCAAACCACCATAACTCCGGATTGCCAGGTCCGATTTGATTTCCGAAAGGAGTTTAGTGTTCAGCCAGCATTCGTCTCCCAGATTCCATCAACCGGGTCAGGATAGATTCAGGATAAATTCCGAGGAGCAGCGAGGGTCCGGGGAGCCCTGTGCTCACGCGACCATCTTGGATGCGCGCTAGGCTCCTCCCCCGCTTCACGTGTTTTTGATGCCACTAGTAGGTCATCAATATATTGTACTAGCACTGAGTTTTCAGGCATGATCAAACTCTCCAATGACTTTTTCAATAACTGATTGAATATCGAAGGACTCTCTGTATACCCCTGTGGGATACAACACCATGCTAAAATACGCTGGCCAAACCTAAATGCAAAAATCGGCTGGCTGTCATGATGCAATGGAATTGAAAAGAAAGCATGACACAAATCAATCACTGTGTACCACTCAGCAGCATGTGGAATCTGATACAAAATCACGGACGGATTTGGCACAATTGGACAACATGCCACCACAATTTGATTAACTTTTCTCAAATCCTGTACAATCCTGAACTTCCCATTAGGTTTCTTTAGCCCCATTATCGGTGAGTTACACGGACTACTCAATAGTTCTCTTAAAACTCCTTGCTGAATCATTTTCTCAATTATCTGAGTTATTCCTTCAATTATTTCTGGTGTCATTTTGTACTGAGGAATGTTAGGATAAGTAATTCCTTCTTTCACTGCAATTTTCACAGGATCTACATTATTCATCAATCCCACATCTTCTCCAGTAAAATCCCAAACTGTCCTTTTCACTGTATCTCTCAACTCTTGAGGCAAATCTTCCGGATCAAACACAGCATATGCACCAATTAACTCACTCTCTCTATTTTCTAGAGTCATTCGGTACAAAACATCCTCATCTGGTGTTTCAAAAGCTATTCCATCCGGTGTACAAAAAATTGTACAATTCATCTTACAAAGTAGATCCCTACCTAACAGGTTCACTGGACTAGTGTCACAGACAATAAATCTGTGCATGTCTGAAAATTTCCCTATTTGTACTCTTACTGGTTCAGTAAGACGTGTCTTGATTTGTGTATTGGCTACAACAACTACTTGGATTGCTTCATCCGAGAGAGGAAGATTTCTAATATCTGTTGACCTGACAGTTGATCTTGTTGCACCTGTGTCTACTAAAAAAGTAACACCTTCTTCATTTATTTTCCCATCCACAAATGGTCCTGCCTGGTCTATTTCTAGAGTTGCACCAAGTATGCACTCTTCCTCCTCTCTTCGGCACCGTCAATAATCACCTTCAGACTCACTCCCTTCATTCTTTAACAAGTACTGTTGTACCTGGTTAGAACGCCTTGGTTTGTTTACCTGCTCATCATTGTAGAATCCCGAATCCGGATTATACTTTTGTGACCCTCTATTCTGGGGCAAGGGCGGTTTTGGCTCTTGACTCTGCTGTTTCACAACAGAAGATTGTTGCTGCTGTCGATTATTCCCTTCGTTCTGCACCTGTTGATTTAAGTTTTTATTCTCATTATTCGCTAATGGTGGATTGGTACATTCAGATCTCCAATGTCCCAGTTGGCCACAGTTGTGACACGGGAACTTCTTTTTGTCTTCCTCAAGATTCCCCTTTCCTTTCCCTGCATATCTAGGTCTATTCCCTTGATTATTTCCTGCATTATTCGCCTGTTCCACTAATTGTGCTTCCTGTCTTTCCGCAACTTTCACTTGTGCCCACATTGCTTTCTCTTTCAGCTTTCTCTGTTTTGCTTCAATTTCATCACTGAAGTATTTTGCATGTCTCAGAATCTCATCTATTTTTTTACTCTGCCAATCCACAGTATGCTCACGAATTCTTTCACTAATCTCAGGTCTCAGGCCATATACAAATCTGTATACAAAATGACTCAAATCCTTGTCACCCAGGTGTTCATCCCCACTGAATTGTTTAAAAGCCAGTATCAGCCTCTCATAAAAAGCATGAACCGATTCTTTTGCTTCCTGATGTGTTCGATCTATTTTAACCCAGTCTGTCTCTTTTGGAGGTACTTTATTTTTCAGGTATACGATCACCTGCTCATACTTTCTCATTACTTCTGGATCTGGTGCTCCTGTTCTCTGATCTCTTGGATATTCCTCAGTAGGCCAACTTACAACTATTTTACACTCAGCCCACAAATCTGCTGGAACAATTATATCAAATAGACTATTCAGGTCAATCCACAGCACTTTTGACAATTTCACAAATCTGTCTACCTGCCTATACCACTCGACGGGCTTTTCTCTCAATCGAGGGAAATCATTCGTAAATGATAAAATATCCTGTCTGGTCCATGGAACATGTACATATCCTCCTCCAGGTATTTCTCTCATAGGATAAGCAACAGTGGATGCTTTCTCTTTTTCTCTCACAGGAAATGCTGAATAAGTCCTATCCCCTGATTCTTCTCTCGTCTTGTACCACCTATCCTTCCACTTCTCAACATCAACCCATTTTTGCAATAAAGCGATCATCTCTTTAATCTGTCCTGTTCTACCAGCACCATTCAGATTTTCAATATCTTTGTCTGTGAAATCCATCCTGTAAGACTTCTGCAAAGCTTTCACTTTATCAATGTCAACTCCTTGCTCATTCGCTATTGCTCTTAACCTGTCATGTGTATTTTTAGTTCTCCAGGTGATGTTTTTACACATAAATAACAATTCACCATCATGATGATTTTTTAGAATTTCTGTAGGAACTGTCCCTGCAACAAGCTCTTCTAATTCTACACGTAACCTAGCCACATCAATTGCCTGTGAATCTTTATCCCTCTTTTGAAGAACTTTCATCCATTCATTCAAATCTTCAGCTGTTATTTCAGTAGATTTTCTCACTGGAACCACTTTCTTCTGCGGTTCTAAAATCGGCATCCCTGAACAACTAGCTTCACCAGCATTCAATCCTGAATTAGACTGTATTTCTAATCCTTCACTACATGTCTCATGTCTGGATTTTTCTGTCCTTTTTCCTGAACCTCCTGAAGGACCAGCCAAACTTGTCAATCTATTCCCAACATATGGAATTACCAAACCATTCTCACCTGTCCTCTGCTTATCAAAAACAGGCATAACCGGACCTATGGTTACAGGCACCGTAACAGCGTCTAGATTCTTTGTCAGCTCCTTAATTTTTTCAGTCAACTCCGATGTAGTTCTGGCTAATTCTCTCGTATTTTCGCCACTACTTCTATTCTCTCTTTCCCTGAAAGGATTACCACTTCTTAACTCAGGTGTCATATTTTCTGTCTCAATGATACGCAATGTATCTCTTATCGGAGAAACAATTGGTGTGCTCTCTTCTGGTTCTGGTCTATATGGAGGTGGTCTTTTGTAAATCATGTCATTCAAGACTTCATCCTCATACTCATTAACTCCATATCTTCTCACTTCTGCCTCAGGAACCCTTTCTGTACCCTTCTCTTCAACTGTTCTCATAGGGTATAATCCCTCTGACATACTAGCATCTCGCCATCTCGTCATTCGATCATGATGAGTTTCACGACCATGTCTCCTCCCAAACATATACCTATAGTTTCCCCCAGACCTCTGCTTCTCTCGCTCATGTACTTCCTCTTCCCATTCCACTAAAGCCTCAAACTGTGTCGGCCTTGGTCTTGGGTCAAGACATAACATCTTTTCCCGCAAATTTTTCAACACGGCCAAATTAAATGAACCATGTTCTGGAAATGCTAGAACACCATCTTCCTTTGTATACCTAACCCAATTCTTCAACCATATACAGTTATGATACCCATATCTCGCAGCCATGAAGGATGCAGGCGTTTTCGATGGAGGTAACAATTCACCCTCTCTCGTTTTAACATCTTTATCCTTGTCGAACCAATTTTTAATCTTTCTGAACAAAGATGTTTTCTTTTTCTCTTCTTGGTAATACATTTTAGCTGTTACCAAACTTTTCTAATCCTTTCCGTAATACAACTTAATAGTACGATGTTTTATCCAATAACAGCGCGACTCACACTAACGCACCAATCCTGGAGCGTCTACGTCACTAGAGTACAGAGTGACTCTTTCCAATCCTTGTGCGGCTCACACCAACGCACCAATCTCAGCGCGAGCACTGTTCTGATCTAATATCCAATCAGAGCGCGGTCTGTTTGACGTCAGCAGTCGCTGCAGTCTCTCGCTCCTGTCTCCTGTCAGTCGTCTACCCCTCCTTTACAAAACTTCTCAGTAGACTTCGTGTCAGATTCTACAAAATCTATTAGTTACAACATATAAACATCTCCATTGTCTGCTTCGCTAACCAAAGAATAGTAAAGAAAATCTATTTCACAAGAATCCCGTTGACACAGTAGCACATCCCTCTACTCTGCCCTTCTAACATGCATCCATTAACTGTTTCCTCTAGGACTGCTCCAAAGAGTATTACAATTAATTAAATATATGAGCATTCACGCACATTCATACAAGAAAATGTAGTACATACACACAGAATCCTGCTTTTCCCGAGAACAGCGACCAATCTGCCCCACTACAGAATTATAACATACGTTAACCAAGCAGTGTCTACCTCTGCCCAGTCCTTCAAACAAGCTCAGAGAATACCTATTACTCCTCCCGCGATAAGCTTTAACGGTGAACCTTACGGATCCCTGGGACTTAAGACCAGAGTTTCACAAATAACCTTCGCTACCATACACACTCCTTTTATACCAGAAATATTTCTAATAGTAACACACAAGGATGTCACTAATTCCGAACACACACAATGTGACGCGTAACTTCAATTGTCACACGTTTCTTTTCCTGCATACATACAGGACCAACAATCCCGTCTTTCCCGAGAGCAGCATATACTTCCCTCTGCCCTACTACGGAACTGCTACCAGCTCCCAAATTCCAGAAGCACTACATAAAACTCAACATGACGACTTCAACATATAGTATTAGTACATATACCAACATCAATCAATAATCAATAAATCAAAAGCCAATGTACAAGCAATCTAATCAGATCAAGACAATCATCAATAACCATCAAATTCTGCTACCAGGAAATTGGTGCAGATTGGGGTGTACAAAATCTCCCTACTTCCACGGATAGAGTAAATTCACAGATATACGCACATACACTCATCATACGCTTGGGCCCATTTCACTAACATACATTCAAATACTCTACCAACACTGAACCTGTGAAAAGAAAAACTCCTAAACACCCTGCATCTACACTGAGGTCGATAAGACCTAATTGTGACTGTCCTGAGTCATGATCTAAACAATCTATACAACAATAATCAAAATAAAGTACTCAATAATTGACAAGAAATAACCACCAACACTGTATTTAAAATTATGGTACTTTATCTAAAATTAGTCAAAGGAAAATCAATCAAAGTAAATCATTATTCTCATAATTACCTATTCTAGCTAAATGTCAGAATGGGTCAGGACAGGTCTCTCAGTAGAAGTCTCCCGAGTCGCCGTCCTCACAGCATAAGTCCTCACCAACGCAGGTTTGGGAAGAAAATGGCAAAGTGGCAAAAACCCTCTCTAGGCTAACAATATTTATAATGTGTTTAACAATAAAAGGCAACATAAAATGTTTTCGATATCCGCTGAACCGCTGAGCAAAGTGAGCAGGAAAGGATGTAGCATCGCTACATTTGGAAAATCTCCGCTCAGGAAAAATCACAAAAATAAAAAAGACGGAAGTATAAACTCAAGTTTGCAAAAGTATCTTTTAAAATGTTCTTCCTCAATATCTCAGCAAAGTCACCGCAGACTGGACAATGTTCATTGTATTTTATCCTTGTCCAAGGGCAGCTGGCAATTCTCCCAGAACTGCTGTCCTCACGGAAGATTTTCTACCAGGCGAAGACTGTGGTCAGATGACTCTCGACCATGTTCAGCAAGGCCTTCTCATCACAAAATTCACTCGAGTACAGGCTTTAAACGGTAGCCATTTTCCCACCAGGCCAAAATGTACCATCTTAATAAAAGAGACAAAACAACATTACCACAGCATAGTGATTAAACAGTGTTAACCCCACTAATACACTTATGTGTATGTAATTATCTAGCCTTTGCAACACAAGAAAAGCATTAGTACATAACATTTAAAAAGCGTTTTTCGTGCTTTAAATAAACAGCACTCAGCAACATTTATTAATAAAACATGCACATTTATTAAATAGCAACGCAAAAGCATCCCCACGTATAATTTTCTCCTGTTAGTTTATATTGATTAGTCAGAACATTTACACAAAACAAATAATTAATAGTTAAAAATTAATATTTTATTAATCGACAAATAGACAAACCAGAGCTTAAAAAACCCAATAGATTTTCAACAGAAAACTCTGCTCCAGCAAACGCACTATTTCTGAAACTTTGTAATCCATGCAGTATGTGAGCGTTGGTCAGTGGCTGAGCTAAAATTCAGGTACTTTGGAGTAGATGAGCCTGCAGTCTTCTGGAGCACTTTCTAGGTCATTTACAGAGCATTCAGCCATGGAGGGGCCTTGCAGTTCTGTGGCGATTCAGCAACTCTGTACAGAGTGTTGAGGGATGACTAGGATCAACGACTGAAGCTAAGGTGCAGGGATCAAGCCATGGTCATGAACAGGGACCTCCTGTAGCTTTGCTCTGTCAGTGCTAGTCATACTATGGAGGGTTAAGTTAGTGATGGAAGTCTGGAAGCTGTTGCCTGGACATTCCTGGGGTCATACACACACTCTTGTTCAGCTTTATAGATTATTTATTTGTGCCTGCAGAGGCTTTGAGTACCTACAAAGGTTCCATAACTCTGTTCTACATGATGAGAAACCCTTTCTCTAGGGCCACCTGTCTCCTAGTTGTGGGGCCCAGCTCCCCAGGATCTTTGGGTTGCGGTACGCACTGAGCAACCGCCCCATCTGGGGTCTGAACAACTTCTGGGAGGTCATTGCCTAGGATACAATCGAAGGGGACGTCCGCACAGACTACCACCTAATACCAATCAAAGGTACCTGCCCTTTTCCAGGGGCACTCAGGCTACAGATTTGGTTGTGACGTCACCTGTTTCTACCCTAACTCTTTTTGTCTCTGCTGGCACGTGCATGTCTGGAGACACCAGCCTTTTCCTCACCATGGTGTGACTGGTACATGTGTCTTGCAGGCCAGTGGAAGGGATCCCATTCACCTGAATGGGGTGGAAGTGCCTACTCTCACCCTCAGGGATCACCAGCTTCTCATCTGGACATGTCTCCCAGCACAAAGCTTTGAGGGCCTCCTCATCTGAGGAGTCCTCATCTATGGCTACACTGGACAGTGGTAACCACCCTCTTGGAAAAGGCGGGGTCACCCCTGAAGTGACCTGACTGCAGACAAAGCACATCCTGTTGTCAAAGTAGTTTTATCAGCCCTGGTTCCCCCTGCCTCTGCTTATCAGAGTTGGGGTGGGATCTGCTCTCCTCCTTTTTAGAGTTCGGGGGCACTGAGGGGTCTCTGTGGTGGGCTTACAACCTCCCTCCTATGGCTTTTGTGGGCCTAACCCCACTTCTTGGAGTTTCCCCCCTGGTGCTGATTGAAAACCTGGGTTCTCACCCATTTATTTTTTTGCTTGTTTTTTTAATCTGTTCATTATTTAGTTTTATTGTTTTATCATTTACACATTGTGTTGTCCGGGCAGATGCAAAGTAATATAACAAATAATGGAGAATGCAAGGACCTACAGCTCAGTCAGTTAGAGCAGTAAACACATTAAGTCCACATCTCAGTTTAGTTACAGTGGTGAGCAAACATCCTGGAACCCATATGATACAGTATTCAACAGGGCTGGCAAAAGCAGTGTTCTTCTGTGTACTGTATTACAAAAGCAAAGAGTGCAATATACAAATCCCAGCTAACGATAGAAAGAGATTCAAGCATCATGGTAATCAGTTAACTAAATCCTCAAACATCCAGGAATTTCACGTGGCATGAGACAGTTCCACAAGTACAACTATGAGGCAGAATACATCAGAACAACTGAAGAGAAAACAAGCATGCCGCAACCCATCTGTTTCATTGACATCTTCCAGGTAATCTTGTAGCCACCCATATACTGGACCAACAAAGAATACATCGAGCTATACCAATGCATGGGTGAGGGACGACTCAGGAGAATGTGGTTGACAATGCGTGTCATTTTATTAACCGGGTGGTGCGGTCCTCTTTTGGCAGAGTGCTAGGGATATCTTATGTGGCGGAGCAGCATGTCAGCTCCCTCATTGACTATAAAACTCTGGAAGCAGAAGGGAAAATAGGTAGGACAAATGATACATAACAGTATGAATGTAGCACTTCTGTAGCTATATTGGCCCACTTATTAACTAGTTGACCAGATTATGTGACCCACGGGCGCCCACCGACCACATCCAGTTAATGAGGTGTGTGAAATCTACATCCCTACTCGGGTGCCACTGAGCGCATGTGAGTCACTCAGGGAAGGGGGAGTCCCTATCACCACCCCTGCCCCCCACCACCGTGGGGTCAGCACCCCTCAAGGAATTCTGCTCTGAAGGGATACCCTCCAGCAAGGCATTCAGGATTGCGTCCCAATGAGTCGCAATAGGGAATTACCGGAGGCATAGAGGGGCAATTTTACAAGCCCCTTGCGCCACGTTTGCATCACTTTTAACATGGGGAAAGTGACGCAAAAGTGGCGCAAGGGGCTTGAAAATCTGCCCCAGAGTCTCTTCCCTGTGCAGGGTGAGGCTTTCCGCTTTGTCCCATATCAGTAGTAAGCATCTTCAGGCTGTCACTGGAGGAAGTTCAGGGGGCTTCCACTGTCTCGAGATTTAGCCACCAGCAGCTCTAAGCCCAGGAAGTGTGAAGTCACCCTCTGTCGTTTACTACTGTAGAAATGGTGTAGAATGCATTCCTCCCAGGTGTGCACCATGATGCGTTCAGTGCAAGAAGCCAATGAGGCCGTGACCATTCGCCAATACGATGCAAGCTGGGGACAAGACCACATCATGTGGAGCAGGGAAGGTATGCCCTTTACGTTCTGAAGTATTAGATTTGACAAAAACGAGCATTCTGGGGAATCCTGTTAGGACTTTCTAGGATCTCGGCCCAGTATCTTCGGGCAGGGGTGAGCCAGGACTGTCTCCCAGTGTCGTTTTAGGGGGGCAATCAACACCACTGAATGCTGCTGCAGCAAAGCCGCAAACCATCTGATAAGATGTCTACCCGTACCCATCACATGTAAATATTGAATTGTGAGGTGGGTCTGATGTTCACACACCATGTTCCCCCAACGGCCTCCCAAAGCGATTAGCATAGAGGAGTAGAGTAAGAATTGCCCAGGGTGTAGCCCATCCTCCTCTATCAACATATCATAAGATATCAGGACTCCATCTTGGTAGAGATCACCTAACGTGTAGAGGCCAGCTTCCCACCACATTTTACAACTCCACAGGCGAGGTAGTCTCTGGACCACAGTGAGTACCAAGTAAGGGTGGCCCCGGTGCAAAGGGAATTGTCAGCCTTGTGAGATACAAGCTTTTATGATAGGAGCAATAGGAAACTCCGAGCAGTAGGAGGGATGGCAAACTACCATGCTCACAGGAATAAAATAGCCTGAGCAGCACTTGGAGCGACCATGAAGGCGAATGCACAGCTGTGTCAGCGAGATATAATCCCGCCAGCCATCTGGCTACCCACTGTAGAGAAGGGAGGTAGTATTGTTCCATGTTAGGAACAGCCAGACCACCCTGCTCCACAGGCAGATAGAGCTTGGAGAGCGCCACTTGGCATTGGGAGCTGTTTCAAATAAGCTACCTCGTGGTTCGCTCAACTGCGCAGAAAAAGGGGGTGTGACATAGTGTGGCAAATTCATGAAATAGTATAACAGTTGTGGCAGGACCACCATCTTCAGCAGTGCTATCCATCCCATGACCAACAGAGGAAGTGTGCGCCAAAACTCCATATGAGATCGGACGGCTGATGTAACTCTAATTAGGTTGCCATCTAGCAGATCGGTGGGATTATGATAGATTCTGATCCCAAGGTAGCGGAAAGAGGTTGGCTGCCACTCAATGGGGACACCGCAGAGCAGGATCAGGACATGTGGGCAAGAACAGAAACAGACAGGGCTTCGCCCAGTTCACTTTCAATCCAGAGAGATTAGCGAAATTTGCCGAATATGCAAGTCGATGCACTGGGAGTTAATCCCACATCTCGGAGGTAGGGAAGAAGATCATCCGCATAAAGAGATATTATGTGTATATCGTCTCCCAGGGAAATGCCTCAATCAACACCATGCCCAAGAAGAATGGACGCCAATGGCTCTGTGGCCAGGGAGAAAAGCAGGGGGAATAAGGGACACCCTTGGCGGGTGCTCAGGCACACTAGGATATAGTCTGATATGTAAGAGCCAGTCCTCACCCTGGCCATTGGTGCAGTGTAGAGCTGGTGCACCAGACAAATGAACCGGGCCCAAGACTGTATTAAGGCAGGGCAGCAAAGAAGAAATCCGATTCTAGAGTAGAAAGCCTTCTCCAGGTCAAGTGCAAGGAATGCTGAGGTAGACCAGAGGAGAATTGAATAGGTGGAAATGAGGAAGAAGCAGAGCAGATTCAGGGAGGTTGTTGCGTGCTGGGTCAGCATCTTGGTCAGCGCTTTAAACATAGTCGCGCCTGGATGCTTTGCGCAGGGCTTGCCGGTGTTCCGTCAGCGTCGGTTCTATATTCAAGACTAGATTCAGAGGATGGGGGGATGCCTTGCCCTCCCACTTCTGCACCACCGGCAGAGGCTGTTTTTCGGCAGCTCCAGTGGAGGGGGGCCACGAGGTAACCAAGCCCTTTGCATCCACCCAGGCCTGTTCAGGAGAGTCAAAGAAATTAGTGCGCTTTTCAAAAGCTACTCGAAGACAAGCAGGAAATAGCAATAGCACAGGTCCAGCTTGCATAATCACCTCTTGACTGCTTGAAAGGAGTTCCTTTGTTATAAAACTGCTATGGTGTAGTTTGGGAAGAGCATTATCAAAGCGTTGTTAACTTTGATTGCTGGGAGCTTGCAGGACTCATGGAGGATGGCATCTGGGGCCCTATAGTTCAGTAGGTGAAATAAGAAGGGCCTGGAGCCATTTCCAGGAGGCGGCTTCTATGTCGGAACACTGGGCCTGCTCAACTGAGAAAAAGGGCGTGAATGTCAGGCAGGAGTGTGCAAATCCATCTTTCAGTGAAAGTGACAACATCCAGGCCCTCCTCCCCCTCCGGCAACCCCACCACCCGGACATTGTTGATGCAGGTGCGACCCTCAGCATCTTACACCTTATACTCCAGGGTATGAAAACAATCGACCAAAGATTGGAGAAAAGCAGTGTGGTCATGAGTGGTGGGCTGAAGCTCGGATAGTATGTGCTCAGCATCCCGCATCTTATTGGCAAGCTTACGATGGTCTGCATGGAGAAGAGTGAAACCTGCTGTAACCTTGTCTATCCGTGCTTTCCGCGATGCATGCGTCTGTTCAGACGTGGCCCCTATCTTTTCCACTGCCTGTAGGACCGTGTCCAACTTAGTACCCAAACGGCACTTCTGGCAGGGGGCATCCGATCCTGTGCGTGCGTCAGATGTCTGATGCATAGCTAGCTCTGCAGGGGCAGAAGCCAGCAATCCGGTTGAGAGAAGGCAACCCATGGGTAGTTGCAGGGCTGTGGGCATCAGGAGGATCCGAGTCAGGCAGGGATGCAATGAAGGGAAGAACGTGTTGACATGTGCAGACAAAGCAATTCGATCTTGTGCTGCAGTCCGTTCAATCGTATGATCAGCAGCAGGTGTGGCAGCCACCTCCAAATCCGTTGTGCAGACAAAACTGAGGGTTACATTAACTGCTGGTAGCACCACAAGTGGGTAAGGAGTGAGGGGATGAGAGGGCCTTGATGCTCAAGCAATGTTTAAATGGAGGCTGGACACCAGAATCCATCAGTCAGACAGGGCCAATGAAGCCCGTAGAGAGTGGTTGAGGCAGCTAGCAGCTATGTGCGTGATAGGTATCAGCATGCTCAATTGAGGCCCCCACTATGGTGAATTCCATGACCGACAGCTCTTCCGCCACAGAAGAACCAGTGCGGCCCAGAGGGGACAGCTCCAACATGCACGCCTTTCTTGGTCACCACAAAATGCCAGAGCTCAGTCAGAATGGAGCTTCACAACCTCACTACACATGCAGCCCCCACAGTTCATTGTGCTTGTGCTGTTATGAAGAGGGCCTGGGCTTGAGACCACCCATGTGTCCCCGCTCTTACACCAGCCTGGTGCCTACTAATCAGCCACTTGGGCTGATGGGGGGTAGTACCATGCAATGCGGCCGGTCCTGTCACTATCATCCACTTAGTCTGTCCAGTGCACAATGTGTTCAGCCATGAGCAGGGGGCCTAGGCCCAGACCCACCCTCATGCCCCCTCTTGCTCACCGGGCAGCAATCCACTGAGTCCAGTTCATGCTGTTGCACCAAAGTTCCACAGATCATGGCGTTTATGCCTGATTGCAGGGGGCCTGGGCCTGACACCACTCTCGTCCCCCGTGCCTGCACCTGCTGGATGTGTTGTCAAGTGGAAGTGTCCGCGGCCTGATAGGGGGCAAGTCCTTGCAATGCAGCCAGCCCTGTCACCATTCTCCGCCAGGGTCCAGCCACATCGCACTCCACAGTCTTTGCAGCTCACGATGCATGTGATATGAGCAGGGGGGCCTGGTTCCGATCTCACCCTTGTGCCCCAACTCAACTTCCAGTCAGAAATCTACTAAGGCCAGTCCATGCTGCTGTCTCACAACTCCACAGGATGTGGCATCTATGCCCACCTGCAGGGGGGCCTGGACCTAACACCACCCTTGTCCCACTGCGCTTGCACCAGCAGGATGTGATAGGGGTTGAGAGGCCTCACAGCTCGTTGACGGCAATCCCACACAACGCAGACAGTCCAAATATCATCATCTGCCAGGGCCCAATCACACTGTACCCCATTTGCTGCGTAATGCTAGTTGCTTGTGGTCATGAGCAGAGGGCCTGGGCCCAACCCCCCCTCATGCCCCTGCCCACTTACCAGGCAGCAATCCACTTGGGCCAGGCCACGATGCAGCACCACAGCTCCAGTCCTTGCCAGGGGGAAGAGTGAAGGCCCCCGTGAAGCATAGGGCAGCACACACCTTCACAGACACCTCCTGCTTCGATCGGACTTAGGCCCATTACAGCCCCCTGGTCCCTGCAGAGATGGCCAGCCTGCAAAGGAGAAAGGTCCTCCTCTGTCCTACCTCACCTCTCCGCCACAGGTAGGCCAACAGTCATGCTGCAGCAGCATCCGTCTTAGCATTGAGGGAAGGCCGGTCTGCAGCTCCACTTTGCTGAGAAGGGGTGGTCGAGGACTCTGATGTGGGTTCCAACCAGTCCAGCACTCATTTATCAGGGGGTTGTGGGCCGACGTATCACTGTCACCAGACGGCACAACCCACAGCCCAGGGGCAAGAAAGAGAATCTGTCCTGCCGTCTCAGGTCATCCAACCGCACGACAGGGCAGGCCTCACTAAGCACCTCATTTTGCCCCTCATCAGCCAGGCTAGCTTGACTCCAGTGGTATGGAGCACGGGACCCACGCCTGGGCATGCCTGTTCCATTCATCATTTGTTGCCACAGCACTTTTCTACCTAAGTGGGATGGGTATGCCGAGAAGTGGGTCCTTTGCTCACTGTGCCACTGGATTCATGCTGGCCTGACTGATGAGGGGTGTTACGCCCGAAACCGGCCCCAGGATGCTTGTTTCCCATCCACAGAGGACCCGGCTTGGCAGTTCAGGCTGGACTGTTCCCATAAGGAGCAGGGTCAAGACTACATTTTTCATATGGCTGGGTCCAAACTTGTGTGGTGTAGTGAGCAAAAGAATAATGGTTTTAACCCAGATCTCATGACTGGGGGGGAATGTTTGATTCATTCAGCATTCCTTCCCTCATTTGTTGCCACAGCACTTTTCACCCTAAGTGGGAAGGGGTATGCACAGACGTGGGTCATTTGCTCGCTTTGCCACTGGATACCAGCTAGCCTGGCTGATGAGGGGTGTTACATAAAACCGGTCCCAGGATGCTTTTTTCCGGTCCAGGGAGGACCCGGTTTGGCAGTTCAGGCTGGAGTATTCCCATGAGGAGCATGGTCAAGACTGATTTGCATATGGCTGGGTCCAAACTGGGCTGGTGTAATGAGCAAAAGAACAATGGATTTAACCCAGATCTCTTGACTGGGGGTGAATGTTTGATTCATTCAAAATTTGATCCATCATTAGTTGCCACCACACTTTCACCCTAAGTGGGATGGGTATGCTCAGACGTGGGTCCCTTTCTCACTGTGCAATTGGATTCAAGCTAGCATGGCTAATGAGGGGTGATTTCCTGACACCGTTCCAGGATGCTTGTTTCAGGTCCAGGGAGGACCAGGATTGGCAGTTTGGGCTGGACTGTTCCCATGAGGAGTAGGGTCAAGACTGATTTGCATATGGCTGGGTCCAAACTGGGGTGGCATGGTGAGCAAAAGATTGACGTATTTAACTCAGATCTGTTGACTGGGGTGAATGTTTTATTTATTTAGCATTCTGTTCATCATTTGTTGCCACAGCACTTTTCGCCCTAAGTGGGATGGGTATGCCCAGATGTGGGTCCCTTGTTTGCTGTGCCTCTAGATTCAAGCTAGCATGGGTGAGGAGTGATGTTACACTGAAACCTGTCCCAGGATGCTTTTTTCCAGTCCATGAGGGACCCGTCTTGACAATTCGGGCTGGACGGTTCCCATGAGGAGCAGGGTCAAGACTGATTTGCATATGGCTGGATCCAAACTGGGGTGATGTAGTGAGCAAACGACCAATGAATTTAACCCGTCATCGTCACCGCAAATCCATACCAGGCCATATCGAGGGAGGACTCAAGCCCCAAGCTTGCTCTGTGGCATCATGTCGCCGCCGTCATCGCAACAGGAGGCACCTAGAGGAGCTTGGGGCTCCAGCAGCATGGGAGCCTGTCATTGCCACCGCAAATCTCTACCAGGGCATATCGGGGCAGGACTCAAGCCCCCAGCTTGCTCTGCAGCATCATGCTGCCAACGTCATCGCGCCAGGAGGTGCCTAAAGGAGCTCGAGGCTTCCACAGCGTGGGAGCCCATCTTCGCCACCGCAAATCCATACCGGGGCAGATCGGGAGAGCTGTCAAGCACCCAGCTTGCTCTGTGGCATCAAGCCACCAACGTCATCGTGCCAGGAGGTGCCTAAAGGAGCTTGGGGTTCCCGCAGCGCAAGACGCATGTGGACCTGCGCAGATGTGCCCGGGCAGTGCTGTCATCACCAGGAAGAGGCTGGGCTGGGCCACCCCCTGACATCTGCCCTAGGAGGATTGGCTCCCAGAAATCGGGGACTGGAGTAAGACACAATGTACGGCATCCACGCACTGCATTATTATCTGTCATTACAAGCAAAGGAGGACATTAAGTTACTAGGTTCCTGTTGGGCCCAAGCATTCAGGGTCGCACTACTGAGGGTTGTCTGCCTGTAATTGAGCATTGCTTGGATCCTGTGGCCCCTTTTTAACCATTTGATACCTGCAACAATGGGGAAACGGGATTGCACGGCAAAACAGCAAACTCTGCCCCAGCAGCATGCTCCCAAAGTGCCTCCCACCTCAATTGATGAAATGCTACAGAGGGCCATTGGTATGGTGGCAACAGAAATTGAACTTACTGAGAGGCAATAATCCTTAACACCTGACCTTTATTTTTCTGCTCCTGATATGGTCTCATCCTAAACCATTCATGACCCAGAACCTGTCTCTGAAGCTCTACACTCTTTTTTTTTTTTTTTAACAATTTTTTATTTTGTGCATGATAACGTTGTTATATTTTACATCTTAAATTTGTAGTTTGCATACAAAAAAAAATGCTATACTTAAATAGCCGAATACATTATACTGTATGCCATTAGAATCAAAACTCCATTGAAAGTAAGAAAAAAAAAGATACAGTCTTGTTTCCTACAAGTTTTCGTATATCGTTCTTTCATGCACATTTTTATGACTTTTTACCCTCCACCCTTCCCTCCCTCCACCCCCCCAGGGTTGGCCGTCCATTCACCTTTCAAGCCATCTGGTCAGCGGTTCCCATATCTTTAAACCTTTTGCTCGAGATTGGATCCCTCTTTTTTCATATATAGCTTTTTCAAAGTTGTAGATCGACACTAGTCGAGTTAGCCATTGATGAAATCCAGGGGGAGTTGTATCTAGCCAGGCTGAGGTTAGAGTGAGTCTATATACACCCATGCCTATGAAAATCAGTTGTTCTCCTAGTTTTCCTTGGACCTCCCGATCTACCCCTAGACAGATCAAGGCAGAAGAAAGACTTACATCCCTACCTAATATTTCTTTGAAGAATTTAGTTATGTCGAATTTTAAAACATTAAGTGTGACGCAGGAAGCTAGCATATGATCCAGATCCGCCTGAGACGTAGAACAGCGTGGGCATAAAGTTCCCTTTCCATTTCCCCATTTAGCAATCTTTTTCGGCGTATAATAAAGTGAGAAGCAAGTTTTATAGTACTGCGCCTGAAGCCGTGCTGGTATAAGTATTTTCTGTGCTAATTCGGTTGAATGTAAAAATAGATCTTCTGTGATACCAATTTCCTCTTTCCATTTAGAACCCCGCTGTCTCAAGTCATCAATCATTAGGGAATTGAGGGAATTGTATATAATTCCTATAGATTAATGGTTCTTTCTCAGCTTGTCTATGATAGGATTATTGACGAAACCTGATGGGCCACCACATTTCCTACCTAAGAAGTCGCGGAGTTGCAGATATTTGAAAAAATCCCTCCAGTCTAGTGCATATTGTTCTTTGAGTGTCTCAAAAGAAACTAAACCAGTGAGGGAATAAAAATCACCAAGTTTGGACAAGCCATTGTCTAACCATTTCTTGATTACTGAATCTTTAAAAATTTCGGGTAAATTGGGGTTTTTATCGATCGGAGTGTAATAATTCAAGCGTCCAAGTCCTATCAGTTTCCTAACTGCTTTCATGATTTTATATCCAGCGGCCAGTGTCTTAAACCGTACTTTTTTGTAATGAGAATCATTTAAAAATCTCCAAGCCCAGCCCCAGGCATCTTTGCCCATTATAAGTTCAATAGGTGTGGGAAGCTCTACACTCTAATGCCACTACCAAGGAGAGGGAACTACCAACAACTGGTCATCGTAAAGGGGTGATTGACTTTGGACCCGCAAAAAATGGGAAACCTAAACAACCTAGTAGAATGGGTGCAAAAAGAAAGAAGCGCAAGTTGGGACACCTGATACTGGAAGATACCAGGATGATTTAGATATGAACCCGGGCTGTATAGATAACACTCAAGCGTCTCTGGACTACCCATTGTGGGTAAAGAACTTGGTGGAGGACCTTCTGGTACAAGTTAAATTTATTGTGAAAGAAGAGCTCAGCTCTTTATTAGTACGGGTAGATAAACTGGAAGAAACTTTTGAAACCTGGGTGGGTAGGTCAACGTCAGTACTAGGGAAAGGTATAGATGTTAGCTGCCAGGCAGATACAGACGCTCAAGTATTTGACCAAGCAACCCGATAAAGTATCTGTAACAAAGCCAGAACCCCCAAATGCCCAAAATTCAACTTCTACCATCGTCCCTAATATGGCTAGTTGCGAGCCCAGGAATAGAGATTTGATACACCCTGGTATGGTAAACAAACAACACCATGTGAATCGGCCTGGGTCTAGGTACAGAGGGGAGCTGGATAGTACAAAGCCCTGTAATGGGGCCAGGGAAGAATGAAGTGATCTACCTTCCCTTAATCTTCCCCTTGTCTCATCTTTCTATGTTATTGTTTTTAGCAGGTGTACCTGCGCTTAAACGAGGGCAGTGGGAAACGTATCATGAACTGAAGAACAAATGCATGTTTTGGTTAGCAAGGCTGAGGCAATTCTCTTACGAAAATGCTGGAGAGATCCTTATGACCCATAGGGTAAGGTGGGTGGGAAATAGACAAAAAGATGTGCAAGGAGACTGTATAGCGATGAATTTTAAAAAAAACATTATGTTAAAAGTCTCTTAGGCCCAAACCACCATAGTCAAGACAAGGGAATTAGGTCTCTACCACTAGGGTATTTCTACATCCCACACCAAGTACTAGATCCCAGTGCACACATGAGTCAGATTCACCATTATGCAAGACAGTGGTACCATCCCCCCAGACCCCTTCTATATAACATAACGAGAGCAAATAGATTTGGGGTCCTGAAGAGGTTGACTGACTCACAGTAATGCAGTATCCTGAACAGACAATTTCCAGCAGGAAACCAGGGAGAGGGTTATTTCTATTAGGGAATCTTGTCCCATAAGCATTATGTCTGGACCAGGGGTAGGAGCCCTGATGGACCGCCATGTTATAATTTCTCCAGGTGGGGATAGACAGGCAAGTGGTGATGGTCCAACCGTTTTGGGGCAGTCTTCCTATGAGACTTGCGTAAGCCCAAACACAGGACGAGCACTTTTCCCAGGCCATAGCCCCAGTAACCCCTGTAGACACCCCCCCCCCCCGGAGGTTGTAGCTGATAGCACTGACGTTATAAACAGAACCCAGGCAGCTGGATTAAGTGATCAACCTAGTGAAATCGGGCCTTATAATGCTAACATAAGGGTACATATGTCTGTTAATTGTAGAGACCTAACAAAGTTAAGGATCTTATCCTGGAATGTTGCAGGTCTTAGAAATAAGCTTGATAACCCTGAATGGGGTTTTTTTGTGGATCAATATGACATCTGTATATTCCAAGAGACCTGGGACAGGGAGGTGCTCAGCGCTTGGGTTTTGTATCCTATAGTATAGCCGCAACCTTTAGGGGCAAGGGTAGGCCCTCAAGTGGTCTCTGCATAGGGCTCGGGTCCCATATGGGCTCTTTAGTTAAACCGCAGGAGTTTTTTTCTAACAAAGTCCAGTGCATTCTTCTGACATTTACATCTAAGGTCAGAATTACTCTAGTAAACATCTACTCCAGACCAGTTAGTAGCAGCCACAAATCACTGACCTTTGGTCAACTAGCAGCCTCTATATCTACCATCCCCAGTGACTATTGGATGGTCATTGGTGGGTATTTTAATTGCCAGTTTGAGCCCCTGGGTGATTTTAATGGAGGAATACCTAGTGAAGAATATCTACACTCAGCTGTTCCAGAGGCAAACATCCCGCCAATCAGGGCCTGGACACTGCTTGTGCTCCAGATCAATTCCCTTACCCTGAACCCCTCCTTAAGGGCATGTAAGGTCTGAACCAAATCAGATATGCCAGGATAACACACTTTCAATCACCCAGGACACACCTCCATATTAGATTACATCCTAATCGATATCATGATCTGGCATCGGGTGGTTGACTTCGTTGTGTCCACCCGACATGATAGCGATCATAATGCCCTTATTGTGGAGATAGAACTGCCAATCAGTGAAGTAGCTGCTGGTTCAAACATATTGCCAGATAATAGATTAGTTTTGACCAATGATAGAAGAAGGGTCTGGTGGACAGCTATTCAGCAATCATGTGTTAAGATGGCTTATTTGTGTGATGCAGTTATTCCTTGTCTAGTGGCAGTGGAACAGTCCATCTTTGGCGATGGTGTTTTCACCTCCCTTGTGCAAATTGCAGAGACCCATGAACTGCTGACATCTACCCTAGCTGACATCTTTTTCCATCATCACGCCTTAGTGGTTATAAAAAGGGTAAACATCCCTGGTACAAGTACAGCTGCCAGAGGGCTAAGTTAGCCCTGATTGAGGCAATTGAACCCAAACATAGACCCCTAATCAGAGCAAAAAGGATGCTTTATAGAGCTAGTATTATCAAAACCGAAAAAGCTTGGCAGTTGGACAAATGGGTATCCTTAAAGCAGGCCCTATCTGCTCATGATTTGAAGGCTTTCTGATGTATAGTGAACACAGGTAGCAGGGAAGGGAAGTCAGATATTGAACCAAACATCGCTGCGGATAAATAGAAAGAACACTTTAAGGCCCTGTATCAAAGGTTGGGGGATGCTGGTAATAACCTCTTTCCACTGCAAAACATCTGTACCGAGGCCCGCTAATAACCCTCACTGAGATAACAAGTGCCTTAAACAAATTTGCCCCTTCCAAACCACCTGGTCTCAATAAGATCCCTGGGGACCTCTTTCGTTCTTAGCCAACCATCTGGGCCTCTTATTTTTAGATCCTGTTTAATAACATATTGAAGGGAATGGCTATTCCACCTACATGGGCGGGTGCAGAAATTCTCCCAGTCCACAAAAAGTGTTCACCGCTCCTTCCCTCTAACTATAGGCCCATAAGTTTAATTGACTTAAGTCAGAAAATCTTTGCCAGGGTGTTGTTGGCCTGTCTCCAAACTTGGATGGACGAATACAAAATATTAAGCCCATTAAAAGCTGGTTTCAGGGAAAACACGTCCACCACTAACCAAATATTCAGGCTTCAACTCATGTTCTGGAAAACGGTGACAATAGAGGGTGGCAGTCTATTTGATTTTCGTGGATTTAAAATCCACGTTTGATCTAGTACCAAGAGATAAACTGTGGGCCGTTTTAAGTGATCTGGGGGGTGCCTCTTTATCTTTGCCATATGCCCAGGCATTTGCACGAAGGCATTATGCCCAAATTAGATTCGGTAAACGTGGGTAACTCACCTCTCCTATATCTATTGATAGAGGGGTAAGACAGGGCTCTGTGCTCACACCCACCTTCTTCTGCCTGTTCATAAACACACTCGTAGATTCATTGAATGCAGGGCAGGATAACGATGCACCCAAGATAGCAAGCAGGAAAATACCGGCAATGATGGTTGCCGAAGATACTCCGTTGCTCTTAAAGTCACCAATGGGCATACAGAGGATTCTCGACAACTTCAAGGCCATCTCTGATAGTAGAGGACTTGAGATTATTTGTTTGAAGACCAAATACATGGTCTTCAATCCAATCAGCACTACCCACCCCAATCCCAGCCTCAATGGCACTCCTCTGGAGAGGGTTTCCGTCTTTGAATACCTTGGGGTAACCCTAACTGAAAAAATGGACCGGGGGCTCAAATAATAAAACTAGTTTGAAGCTAGCACAGAGCACAGAAGGTTTAATTAAGCTATTCAGGATCTCTTCTTTTAAACCCATTGGACCAATAGTAGGAATTTATAAAATGCAAACTAGGTGTTCTGATATGTATAGGGCCGAACGCTAGGGCATAGCTCACTGAGAAACATTACAAAGACAGAGAACTAATTTACCAGGCAGCTCTTTGATCTTCCCCTAGTACCCCTCTTATACTGCTGCGTTCAGATCTGGGGAAAAGGCCTATTGCTGATGAAATTGCTCTTAGACCCCTATTTTATTTGCGTTGATTATGGGCAACCCCGGAATTGGTTGTTTACTGGGATGAGCTAAAGGAGGTTCTGGCCCTGCATGGTGCCGGGAAATTACAGTGGTTAGCCTATGTTGAGGACACCTTACAGAATATGGGCAGAGCAAGTCTATGGCATTTCCCTGAGGAAGCCTGCATCACTGTCTCCCGAAAGGAACTGGTACAGAGCTACAGTGAGGACAAACTCGCATACAGGGATGTTCAGTAACAGGTTCACTGACAATTATGTTTATGAGGATAAAAGATCAATATTGCCTAGAGCCTGCCCTTGATGAGATCCACCCCACATTAGCGAGGAAATTATATGTTCAATTTAGGCACAGGGCCCTCCCACTACGCGCCTTTACCAATAAATGGGCAGGTACACTTGCTCTAGACTGTGCTGCTTGTAACCACGCAGAGGAATCAGAGTTGTATGCTTTCTTCTTTTGCTCTAGAAAATCTAGGTGCTCATGGTTGATGCAGCGCTGTAGAAATTTGGGAAGCAGACACTGGGTAGAGGTATTTAGGCTCCTGAAGTACAACACCTTATCCCATATTGTATTTGCGGTGTCACGTTTTTTACTATCTATATGGTGCGTGCACAGCTCACTTAAAAAAAAATATCTGTATAGGACATAGCTGACAAAACCTCCCCTATTTTTAGCTGGGCTGGCTCCCTTTTTCCCTCTATTTTTAAATGTAACTTTTATATATGTGGTTTTATTGAATCTTTATTTTAATAATGTAGTTTATGAAATTCATCAGCACCTTTTTCTCCCTAATTGTTGTATATGCTTTTTACTATATGGTATTTTTGTGTATGCTGTTATGAATTTTGTCCATTTATCAGCGAGTGGGTAACAGTAAGAATTTACAGCTGTAATCGTGGACTCTGGCGTCTCAAGTCCATGTATCTGAGAATTTTTTATTGTATTTTGCTTACTTTGCACGTTTATGGTCTATTTACCACAATAAAGTTGTTGATGATGATGATTTAACCCAGATCTCCTGACTGGGGGTGAATGTTTGATTCATTCAACATTATGTTCATCATTTGTGCCACAGCACTTTTCACCCTAAGTGGGATGGGTATGCCCAGACGTGGGTCATTTGTTTGCTGTGCCACTGGATTCAAATTAGCCTGAATGATAAGGGGTGTTACCCAGAAACCGGTCCCAGGATGCTTGTTTCTGGTCCAGGATAGACCCAAGCTTGGCAGGTTGTGCTGGACTGTTTCCATGAGGTGCAGGGTCAAGACTGATTTGCATATGGCTGGATCCAAACTGGGATGGTGTACTGAGCAAAATTACAATTGCTTTATCCCAGATCTCTCGACTGGGGTGGAATGTTTGATTCATTCAGCATTCCGTTCATCATTTGTTCCCACATAACTCCATATGGATGCACACAGGGGGGCACCACACGTGCCCTCCTATGTGCATACACCCCTAATTCCATCACAGCATGGGCTTCACAGTCCATGCGGTGCTGAAACTTCTGTTGACGTTCCCCTTGCAGTGCCTACTTTATAGCCACCGCTGTGGGAGCATCGAAGGAACCGCCCACCAGTGACTAAAAAAGTCATAATATGGCGGGCAGTTCTTGCACAGGTTTGGCAGTCCTGCCGCCACACTGCCAAACTCGAAATCAGGATCTAAATGCTGGTAAGTGGTTTATTAGTAGAGATAAGTAGGGACCTTTACTAGTAATAAGATCACCAACACAATAAAAGGTTTAGTCAAGGCCTCAATAAAATATTTCCTTGCCTATCACTTGTTAGCTGGCAACAAGTAGGCAGGTTTAACTTAGGAGACAAGTGTCTAAAACATTTAGAAACACCAATACATTAAATAAGTAAGATACAACACACAATAAAAATCCAACACAAATTTATAAAAATAGTTTATATTTTTATGAACAAATAGACACCAAAACAACAAAAATCCAATGTAGGGAACCGGAGATATGAATTTATTATTAATAAACACTTTCCAGTGCTTAAAAACCAAAGCGCCAACTTGGGACAAAATCAAAATGTGAGGCCGACGCAATGGAGCACGTGTATGATATGCTAAGAGGGAGGCCTGGGTCAAATTTTTACCTTTACACTTAGTAATTTTTCTGGAGCTCTACAACTCGACATCGAGTGAGGCTCCTCATTAGGCTAGGTTTTGAGTCGACGATGGTGGCTTGGTTCATCGCGAGTCCTCAGTGAAATCTGGAAAGTCTTGCGCTCCAGAGCCTTCAGCAAGATGAACCTGAAATCCAGGCTGGGTCGCGGTTTGACAGTGGCAGCCTGGTTCTTGTTGATGCCGGGTCTTTCACCTGATGGAGATTTTCACCCCACATTTTCCAATATCCCCCAAACTTCTGGATCTTCGTTCAGATGGTCATTTTCAGATTCCAAAGTGTCCACAACACAAATCCATGGATCTATGTGGTCTGAAATTGTCCTTGGGATGTTGGGATTATGTTTTCCCAGAATACACCTGGCCACTTCATCACAAAGTCCAGGCTGGGGACTTCTTGGTGGAGATGGTGCAGGTGAGCTCTTTTAGCCTATTGCTTTCAGGGAGTCCACTCCTTCTACTTTCTGAAGCAAGGCAAAGTCCTTAGGGCTGTAGTTCCAAGTGTGCAGCAGGTGCAGGCCTTCAGAGTGCAATTCTTTGGGGTGCAGGTCAGGGATCCAGCAGGGCAGTCCTTCTTCTCCTTGTAGTTTCAGGCAGAAAACTCTGGAGGATCCACACAAGCCATACCTCCCTGAACTCTTCCAGGTGTCTAGTTTTCAGAAATGTCTGGGTTTGGTAGGTTTCCCTAGATGGCCGTAGAGCCCGGGATCAAAAACGCTTGTGCCTCACTTGCAAAGCTAGATGATTTTGTGATAGATAAATTTGATGTTTCCACAATACGTTTAGGCCCTTGCCTGACGTGGGCACTTGGCCCACCCACACAAGTAAGGTACCATCTTCATCGGGAGACCTGGGGGAATTTGTGCCAACCCGGTGATCCAACAACTGTCCCACACAGAAATGTGAGAAAATTGGATTTTCCCAAGATTATCTAGTTTTCAGAAATGTCTGGGATTGGTAAATTTGCCTAGATTGCCTCTGAGCCGGGTTTCGAAAACGCAGGTCACTCGCTCGCAAAAAAAGGTTTTTTTTTAATTGATAATTGGGAAGTATGTTTTGGCCTGTTTCCTGTCTCAAGCACTAGGCCTACCAACACAAGTGAGGTACCATTTTTATCAGGACACTTGGGTGAATGCTGAGTTTGTGGAAGTTTGTTTCTCCCCTTAGATTCCAGAACTTTCCATCACAGAAATGTGTGCAAGATTAGTTTTTTTTTTTTACAAAGTTTGAGGTTTGCAAAGGATTCTGGGTAACAGAACCTTGGGAGAGTCACACAAGTCACCTCATCCTGGATTTCCCAGGATATCTAGCTTTAAACAGCTAGGCATATTTCGAAAAAAGGGTCAGTTTTCAGTGGAAATATGTGATGTGTCCACATTGCATTTCGGGCCATTTCCTGCTGTGAGTACTAGGCCTACCCACATAAGTGAGGTACCATTTTTATTGGGAGACTTGGGGGACTGCTGGGTGTGTGGAAGTTTGTGGCTCCCTGCAGATTCCAGAACTGTCCCTCACAGAAATGTGAGGATTTGTTTTTTTACAAAGTTTGGGATTTCCAAGGGATTCTGACTAACAGAACCTGGTGAGAGCCACACAAGTCACCCCGTCCTGGATTACTCTGGTTGTCTACAGTTAAACAATTTAAAGGGTCGCTAGATTTCCCTAGGTGCCAGCGGAGCTAGAGCCCAAAATCCAAAGCTAGGCATATTGCAAAAAAAGGGTCAATTTTCACTGGAAAAATGTAGTGTCCTCATTATGTTTTGGCCCGTTTCCTGTCACGGGTACTAGGCCTACCCACACAAGTGAGGAATATTTTATTGGGAGACTTTGGAGAATGCTGGTTGTGTTGAAGTTTGTGGCTCCACACAGAATCCAGAACTTTCCATCACACAAATTTGAGGAAAATGTTATTTTTTATTACAAAGTTTGAGGTTTGCAAGGGATTCTGGGTAACAGAACCTAGTGAGAGCCACACAAGTCACCGCATCCTGAGTGTCTAGTTTTCAAAAATATATATACATTTGCTAGGTTTCCTGTTAGACCTGGCATCCTTGGTGTGGTTGTCCCCTGTCTTTTTGCCTCTGCCTCCTATATTTTGCCATTTGACCGATGCCTGCAGCCATATCGTATGAGTTTTATCCATCGGCTGGCGAGGAGGTAATGGTGCCCAGATCAAGGGGTCAAAGAGGGATGGCAACGAGGAACAACAGTGCATTCAAAACAGCGTTATAAGGAACTGAATCAGTCCATCGGAAATTATGTTTTAAATTTGCAGTGACTGTAACGTTGCTGGAAGGCATTTTAGCTGGAAAAGATCGGTAATAACAGCCTTCCCATTGGCCTGGTAATCACCAATGAGAACAGTGGTTATAGGATTCAAACCAATCAGCAAACTGGCACCATGTAGCATTTCTAAACATTGATAAAGGCATTACGTAGAAACGTGTCTGGACAATTGCTTGCTAATAAACATTTTACCCCATGATAGCTCCACAATTGTGTGGTTGAGCTGGTTTATTAAACGTGAATTACTGGCCTCGTGAACGATAGGACCCGCCGTAGAAGTTCAGCAGCAAAGATGGGACCCTTGATCTGTTATTGAAAGACTGCTTGCACCGCCAATGTCAACATTCACCCGCCGACCAAAAAAGGTTGTAAGATATGGAAGAGTAAGGACGCCGAGCAATTTGACCAATGCCTGCGGCCATTTTCTTAAAAAATGTATGCGTCACTTTATGCCTGAAAGGGTTTCATTTTGGCTTATACTGGGTGCTCCCTTGTGTCTGAACAAAGCTATTCCTCTCTGAAGAGCTCTAATGAGAGCGAAACACATGTCAGGGGTTGGTTTTATTAATTTCAGGTTGGCTTGGTTGGTATTTTACAAATCCAAAGCTGTAATACTGTGCCGGGGTGATAAAACGTTTTGGCCATTTTACAGCTCGGTAACATCACAGAGCAGAGGTATATCAAGCACCCAGTTCATCATGAGTTTTTTGGATCACTTTTGATATTAATTCTAATAATTGCATGATCAATATGAGTAGAATGTAGTTCCAAGAGGATTGAGTGTGCACATGAACGTACCCCATACAATAATAGTTAAAGTATAGACAACACAGCCCAGTATATAGTTAAGGGAGGTATCACGGTGTAATCAGACTAGAAATTGGAGCTGGTTGGGTCCAATAACCCTGATTATATTTTCTTGTTCTTGATTTAGAAATCTACGGAAGGACATAGTGAAGACAGGTGAGCAAATTAGGCCTCACCATAGGGCATGTGATTTGTACACCCCTCACAACGCATGGACATTTAAATAGAAAACTAGCCCAGATGAAGGCCCCAGACCCACGTGGGCTCAGAGCGCGGGCTGAAACATGTTGGCACTTCTTAATGGGGTACAACTGATTGGATTATAGTCAGTACAACCCAGAACTTTTTACGGTTTTATCTATACCCCAGGTACCCTCCTAAAAAACGTATTGTTTGGGTATACCTGTAGGTATTTTTATGATCACTCATCTGGTTCCCTGCATTACCAGCTTTTGCTTTATATAAGAACTTCCATCACATCTTTGGTTGAGTCCGCCCGGGTAGTACCATCTTACCCAGGTGTGGATAGACGCCTATGATGAAGCATGTCAAGGTTTCTAATCCAATATCTTTGGATTCACCACCACCCAGAGGGCTGACAATAATTTATGACATCACTGATGACATCACCCAAGTTTCATTTTCCCGCATATTGCTTAATAAATTGCTATGACTTTAAAAATAGCATACTTCATATTAACAATCAAGCACAGATACAGGGGAAACCCTCTTTGAGCATTGTGTTAAATCTGTATACATCTCTTTAGAAAAAGCCAACATCGTGAATGGCAATTCCAAAACAAATGCCCCACTATGGACTGCTTTTATCTGTATAAAGTCCCAGAACCACACCAAACCTATATTAAGAAATTAAGTTGATATCAGTAGAGAACTGAGTACTGTAAACAGTGCTTACTCTATAAAGAGAATTGTGGGGCACATGCATCAAGCCTGCATTTTGCGGTTTCTAAATAGCGAATTTTACTGATTCGCTATTTAGAAATCGCAAAATGCAATTCATATAGGTATCGCAAAGAAAATGTGATTCCTTAAAATTTCTTAATTGCGAGTGGCAAATTGCGAGTCACAATTAAGGAATTGATTCACATTCATTCCTATGGGCCTAGATGCCCATAGGAATGAATGAAAATTGCACATGCAATTTCAAGGGTGCAAGGGTTCCAAAAGGATACCCTGTTGCACCCCTGAAATTCCAATTTTCACACATGTTGTGCACACACATGACCCAAGGGCATGTATGTGTGTAAAATGTGACTGAAAAATGTTTTTTTATGCATTTTTCAAAGTTTTTGCAATTTACCATCAACTGGAATTTACGTTTCTTAAAATAGAAATCGTTATATATTTTTTTGTTGCATTGCATTTAGGGGATCGCAATTTGCGATTCCCTAAATGCAATCGCAATTTAAGTAATCCCGCATTTTGTGATTACTTAAATAGTGGTTTTTGCATTTGGGATGATGCATCCCAAATGCGAAAATTGCGCTCCCTCTGCGAGTGCATAAAACAATGATGCATGTGTCCCCTACTTTATACCACACTGTTTGCAAACCAAGAATTTTTATTAAGAAATACACCACAGACTATTAGAAACATCTGCTATGAAGAGTGTACCCTCTATGCAACAGCTGTCAAATAAACCACTTTGCTAGAAATAATCAAGATCTGACAGTGCTAATCATTCTACTACCTACACCATTCATACTATGGGGAAAGGTTCACAGACAGACTTTCTTCTGAAGCAAAACCAGCACATGTCTATTCTCTTTAATAACTCAAGGCTGCTTACAATACGTACCATGTAATATGTAGAATCTTTTCTCTGCTGGAAACTTTTTCTGCAGTGCCAACTTACTAGTGTGGAACATAATGAACCAAGTCAGCAGTCACCTACACACAGAGTTACTTTTGAATATAAAGATTTATAACATGTTCAATAGCTCTACACACCTATGGTCCATTAGGAGCACATGTGGTTTGTAAACACTTCCGCACATTAGATGAATCCAAGCTGTATATAATCGGGTATAAAAGTAATATGACAACTACCTCCCACTGTGTCATCTATAAAACAAACAAGCACATTCATTGGATGATGTCCTCAGTAATGTCATCAATGATGTCATCAGTGATGCCCTAAATTATGTCATAGAACATGCCATAAGTGATATCATATGTGAGGTCATAAGCAGTCCAAAGTGGGATACAAGTTATACTTAACACTTTTTTCAGTTCATAACGTTAATGTTTATAATGGCAATTTCACCTAACTGTAACACTACTTTAACCTTTGTTTTTTTAGTGAATTTCTAAGGTTTTTATTTTTATTCCCACTAACTCCACGATTGCCCGCCCTCATATGTGCTGCATCCCTCTGTAAAGCGCTCTGATACCCTCTAGGGCCATGTTCGCGCTATACAAATCTTTACCAATAAACAACAAACAATAATCTAACTATAAAGTTACGTTAACGTTTCACTTTTTCAGTGAATTCCTCTCGATTTATTTTTGTAAAGAACATAATTATTATGGTAGAATGACTATATAATATAAGTTGTGTTCTGACAATATTTTAGTAAAAGAATATTTTTTTTCATTGTAACAAAACATGATATGGTACACAGTTTGTAAAATGTTTGTAAATGGTGTGTGAGTTTGGAATAGATAAATATTCAATAGAAACGTTTTAAATGCTCAGTTATTGTAAGTCTGACATGAAGACATATCACTAGAAATATTTTTTGGAGATGTCACTACTCTCGCAATGATGTGTGAGTGTAGCAGCATGAGTAGAGCAACTGGCCTCTTTGC
The DNA here is from genome assembly GCF_964204655.1 of Triturus cristatus. Classification (NCBI taxonomy): domain Eukaryota; kingdom Metazoa; phylum Chordata; class Amphibia; order Caudata; family Salamandridae; genus Triturus; species Triturus cristatus. Next base: position 1,034,027,872 of record NC_140580.1, read on the forward strand.
TGAGACCTGTCTCTCTAATGATGGGTGTGAGTAGTAGGGTTTGGAGAGGGACTGGCCCCTCCTTTCAGACCTCTCTCTTATATCATAGGTGTGCATGGTACGGTGTGGGGAGGGACTGACCTTTCCTTTCAGAACTCTCTCTCAGATAACAGGTGTGCATAGTACGGTGTGTAGAGGGACTGGCCGCTCTGCTGAGACCTCTGTCTATAATGGGTGTGGAGAGGATCTGGGCTCTCCTTTCAGGCCTCTTTCTCAAGTGATGGGTGAGTGTAGTAGGGTGTGTGGATAGACTGGCCTCTTCTTTGAGATCTTTCTTAAGATAATGGATGTGTATATTAGGGTGGATAGATGGACTAGCTTCTCCGTTGAGACCTCATTCTCAGATGACTGGTGTACATAATACGGTGTGTGGAGGGACTGGCATCTCTGCTGAGACCTCTCTCTGTAATGATAGTTGTGCGTAGTAGGTTGAGGAGAGGGACTGCCCTCTCCTTAATGACCTCTCGCTCAGATGATGGGTTTGCATAGCAGTGTGTGTAGAGGGATTAGCCTCTCTGCTGAGACCTCTCTCTGTAATGATAGGTGTGCACAGAAGGATGGAGAGGGACTGGACCCTCCTTTCAGACCTCTATCTCAGATGACAGGTGTGCATTGTAGGCTATTTGGATGAGCTTTAATTCTACTCACAACTCTTCTCAAACCAATGAGCATGAATAGTAGAGTTTGATAAACAATATCTCCAGTAAGACTCCTTCATACAGTAACAAGTGTGCATAGCAGAGTGTTTTCAAACATCATCTACTCATTCCTACTTTTCACAATCCCGTAAGAGTCTCACAAGATCATAACATTTTAACTTCTAATCATCACATCACTTATCTCTTACACACTCCAAAACAAGGACCACAAATGCCTTCCTACTAATAGAGTGTATTGAGAACTCATTCACTCCTTTTTACGATGCATGAACCCGCAAGATTTTCTTCACAGTACGTATCCCTTACACACCTCCTCTCTCTATCTAGGGAGACAGCATGGCTGGTAGTTGTCAGTAGATAGTTATAGTTAGGTCTACTTTTCATGAGATGGAGCATTTTTTGGTTTGCTAATAACTTTAGACAAGGCTACTGCAAAAATTGCTGAACTGAATCATCCCAAATTCTGCAGGAAACTAGATCGAAGTCCACCAACTACACTTTTTGTGATTTGTTATAAATCCGTTCAGTAGTTTTTGAGATATTATGAGCCTGATTCTGATGCAGTTAGGAAGGCTTCCTAACGGCATTTGCTCCATCCAAATCGGATCAGGAATGTGTCTTTCCAACCGATTAGGAAAGGTTTCCAACCAACTGAGCATGATGTGAGTTAAGCGTTAGGAATATCCCAATCCAAACACGACAGCATTTGGAATGACCACGCCGTATGGAGCAGAATAATGTGTCTCTATGGGCCGCATTGCTGGATTTGGATAGCCTTTCCAAATCGTGCCGACCGACTCGAATCGGCAGTCAGAATCAGAATATGGGGGCCCGTAGTGGGCCCCCCGGCACCTGGAGCCTTCCCAATCGGGTTTGTGGGGGTACCCATGGGTCTTCTCTTACCAGCCATGCACAGTGTGGCAGGCACCTGGGGGTGCCCACCACAGGGTGCCCGATTTTCCCCAGCCACAACCTTCTTCAATGGGAGCCTATGCATTCGGTCGGAACAAAGACTCCCATTGAAGTCAATGGGAGTTCAACCGAATCGTATCTGGAAGCATCCGGATGCATCATACTTGGTCGATTGGACTCTCCCGATCCGATTTGGTTAGAAACCATTCTCAAACCCATTCGGTTGGGAAGCTTTCCAAACTGCATCAGAATCAGGCCCATAGGGTAAAAAACAATTGTATATTTTGGCAGTTGGGCTCGTGAGTTTTTCCCCAGGCATCCCACAAGAGCACAAAATCAAAAATAGAGCCCTGAAATTGGGTGAGATGACAGTATTTCCCGTGAGCCTTCATCTCTTGTGGGAGTGAAAGGCTCCCACGAGTCTCACAAGAACAAGCCCTCTGATTGGCTGGTTGTTAGAATGTTAGATATGAAATGAACGCCATTACTATTTACTGTGAAAAATTGGAGATGATGCGGAAAAGAAGTAAAAAAGCTATATACGTGGGAAACAGAAAGGCTTAATGTCTCCCTAGATATACAGAGGGGGTGTGTAAATGACTGTGTGATTGACCCTATAGGTGAGTGAGTAGGTGTGTGAGTAGCTCTATGAGTGACTGACTGTGTGTGAGTGGCTGTATGGGTGTATATATCAGTGGCTGTATTTGTGAGTGAGTTGGTGAATGCATGGCTATATGGGTAACTGAGTGGATGTGTGTGTAGACCTATGAATCAGTGAGTGGGTGTGTAAGTACTGGTATGGGCGTGCCAATGGTTTTGAGAATGCTAGTGTAGAAGTTGGAGTGGGTGTTTGAAAGTTTATATTGGGGTGTGAGTGGGTGTGTCAGAGATTCTGTGGATGATGTAATCAGCGATGTCATTTGAGATGTCATCAGTGATGTAACTTACCATGTCATGAGCAGGATCAACCCATGCAGGTATGAGTGGCGGAGTGGTGGGGCTGGGTTGGGGTGATTCGACTGACGAAAACAAGGGAAAATTAAATAAATAATCAGTTTTCCCTCATTGTCATCTGTCGAAATCACCCCCACCCAGCTCCACAACCCCACCACTCTTACCTGCACGGGGCGCTCCTGGTCATGAGTGATGTAATATTTTAGGTCATAAGCAGTGCATTGCGGTTCCGCGAGTTATACTTAGCTCAGTTAACTATAACTGCTGAATGTCTCTGGTTTTGTGCATGTTGAATTTGAGCCTAACTATGATGTCCCTGTAACCTTTGTTTTTTTCAGTGAATTCCTAAGGTTTTCTAATTCTATTTCCTAACTATAACGGCCCTGTAACCTTTGGTTTGTCACTTGAATTTCTATGATTTTTTAAATGCTAATTCATAAGTATAACTTCCATGTAATCTTGTTTTTTTCAGTGAATTTCTATGGTTTTTTAAGTAGCAATGGTATTGGCAGAGTGGTGGGGAAAGAGGGCAGGGACTCTGACCAGCTCTCAGTAATCCCGCTGTGCAGGACTTACAGAAAGTACCAGGAGGGTTTCTTGGTCCCACGGTCCCATAGCATCCAAGAGAACTTCATTCCCCACCAGTAGTGTGCCAGCAGACGCGTTTGCAGATTGGTGCAGAAATGGTGAGTGGCCTCCGAAGACCTCTTAGCAAACTCACTGTGTGAGGCTTTCTGGAGGTAACAGGAGGGCTAATTGGCCCCCAATGACCATCAATAACCAAGGGGACTTCATTTCCCAACTAGTACTGTGCTAGGACGTGGTGGAGAAAGGAGGTCCTTGATGATTGCACAGGTAGTGCCTGTGTGATTATATGCCATTGCCAAGGACACACTGCAAATAACAGGTGTAAAATACATATATAGACATATTATACATAAGGTTTCAGTGTAGTTATTTAGTAAGATACTAATTTACCTTTCCCCTTTGTATACATTTGTTGAAAAAAACTACATCAAAAATGCATTTTTCTTCTTCACAGCAACATCAAAGGTCGCAATGACATCAGTAGGTACAAGTACAAATGACAAAACAGAAATTTCTATTTTAAACATATTTTACACAAAGTTTGAGTCTAGCTTTTTAGTAACATAATTGTTTCACTTCATTTTAACAATATATTGCACAAAAACAACAATTTCAAAAAATAACTTTCAACATGTGAACTCACGAATTGAACATAACTACAAAACACCCATAAAAACACCCATAAAACCACTCATTCTTACCCAAACTCAACAGGAATCAAAAACTGCTCCAAAACTAGTACAATGCACACTCTGTGAAAAGATCCACTCTAGAGGGAAGAACAAAAAATATTCATGTGGGACGACGTGCATGGTCCATCATCTTAAAACCTAACAGAAAATTAGCAATCAAGTAGAGGGAAGCTGGAGGGCTAACTACATCAGTGACACCAGGTTCAATTCCCACCCAGAAAGTCCTTTGAGAAGTGCGGACTACTTCAACAGATATGGCTCCAGAGTTTTCAAAACCGCAACAAAAAAAAATAAAAAAAAAACATGTCACTGAGAGATAAAGGAATATCATTGGATAATAAACTTTTTCAATAAAAAAATAAAAAGAACATGCTAATTTATATATCTTGAACATTCTTAAAGAGGGGTTCATAGCGAGCATATTTGCACAGTGCGCAATATATCACAAGACATCGTCAAGAGGTACAAATAAAAAATATTTTTGCGGGACTACGTCCATGCTTCACCATCTAAGAACATACCAATAGAGTAAAGGCAGCAAGAAAGCAACACAAGGCTGAAGGACCCTGCACTTCAATACCAGCCACAACACACTGGGGCAGAGAGTCCCTTCAGAGGTTCAATCCCAGCTTCCAGATTTGGCTCCACAGTTTTAACGGATTGCATCATACTGCATGGATTGTGGAGTTGTGGTGAGTGCCGGAGAGCAGTCCATAAGAGCATTTCACAGTGCTGCAAAGAATCATAAATGTGATTTTTTATTTTTATTTCTGGTCCTTCATAGTAAATGGGTGTCTAAATGCTATGTGTTGTTCATGTTATTATCTTCTAATTTATTGCAACACTAGTTATATATAACTTGCCGTATGGACAGATCAAAGCGTTCCTCTACAAATAAACACACTGCTAACTTTTGCCCGATATCTTTATTTACTTTTTCATTTTTTAATTACAAGTCAACAGTCTGTGTTTAAATCTTCTACTGATTGCGTCGACAACATACACAAACATACTCTGGTTTTCTAGACCACAATGAGTAATTTTTTGTAATCTATTCTTCATTCCTATCAACTGTAATATCTGTATCCTGTTCTACAACTCTTCCTCTTAACAACTCTTCATTTTCCCAAGAATCCTGCAGAGGACCAAAGAAACGAAACTGCACATCATCACAAACCTTTTCTCCATCTGCCACTAACATCCTGAAATGATGAAAAGTGCTTTGGCACACTTTGTTTAATAAACAAAATAGTAAGTGTACCTGCAAATGTTTATGATTTCTAATCTTGCAAGGATCTAATTACTGTAAAGTATTTATTGTCTGTTTTAAACTTTGCCTTGGAAAGATATGTAAAAATATCCTTAATATATCAGTGAATTGCTGTTGAATACTAAAAACACTACTACATTTCTATTTCTATAGAGGAGCCAGACTCCACCTTCCTTGTGCCTGTTCTCCAATAACTTGTACCATTACCTCTTTCACTATAGAAGTGCCTTTCTTCATTTCATAACATCGTCCTCTGTAATAAATAGCATGAACAAATCTATTATCTTGGAGATAGCTTTCTTTATTAAAGAAAGATTCTGTACTAGAAGTATGTATGGATTCTCCACTAAAAACTATACAAAAGTTACTTCTATTTGCTAATCTTTTTTATGGTTTTGTCTCCTCAAGTACAACACCATTTTGTCAAGAGGCTTCATTCTCTTTCAAATCAAAATAAAAACCTTTACCTTCAAAGCAAAGGCCTTATTAACTACTCTCTCAACTCGTTCTTTCTATTTCACTGCATGTCTCCTTATATACTTCCTAATATTTCTCAGTAGATTTATAGCTACTCTACTACAAAACATCCGAGCTCTGATTTCCTTAAACCGTTTCTGTATCCTGGTTGAAGTGTATACATCTTTGTTACATTCCATAGATTTTGTCCATTGCTATTGTTTCTCATAGTTTGAATTTTATTTTAATTATTTTAGAATCTTTGGAAATGCCCATATATGCTTTTGAGAAATGAGTTTGTCCTCTTACCAAGAGCTCTTTTTTTCGTTTACCACATTTTTCTTCATTTACCCATTTTGAGTCTCAGTTCTGCATAGATACTTTTCCCTCTGAGCTTCTGTATGCAATCTGTCTGTAATTAGGTAGATATTGTTCTGTAAAAAAAAAACTATATTTGAATTTTATTTCTAGCCAATGAACCAGCTACTTTACCACTGGCTTACACATAATGCAAAAATAGTTTTTATGTTATGTTGCAGTTTTAAATCTACAAATCAACCTACCTACATACCTCCATAACTACAAACACTTACTTCAATATACCAATCCCCTTAGTGTTCCAATACTTTTCTACTGAGATGTGTCCGATTTATTTTTTGGGAAACACTCCATATATAATTCTTCACATTAATGTGTATCACAGCATAAAGCTCACTAATTTTTCAGAGTACATCCAAACAGTGTGTGAAAGGTTACATTTATAATTCACCAGATGGTTCTAAAAGAGTACATATTTCTCACTAAAGCTTGTATAAATACATGTGATTCTGGTTGAGTACAACAATACTGCCTGGATGAGTGCATAGATAGCGCCTACGTAATTCCCTCAGAATATAGGTAGTGCCTGCATGATTCCCAGAGTATAAAGGAACTACATCAGTGGTTCCATATCTGCATAGTTACTGTCTGTGTATTCACATAACTATGTTGCTACTATCTGTGTGATTAGATTAATGAATAGGTGTTGCATGTGTACCTCAATGAGTACATAATTAGTGCATGTGTGGTTGAAAGAGTGCATGTGTAGTACCTGGGTGATAGAATACATCTAGATATCACATTCGCTATGTAATTGCATACATGGCTCTCTAAGAGTATACATTGATCTGTTACTCAGTGTCCATATGCATCAGTAAGTTTCTAAAACTGAAAACAATTCTCTCATTTTGACAGAACAAAACCATCCTTTCAGAAATATTGCTTGTGTCTTCAAAACATATATTCAGAATTTCTCAAAGAAAAGTTACATGCCAAGTAAAGCTAGCATACAAACTCTCAAAAGACATTCTGCACTATTACCCCTCCCCAATTCTAAACAGAGCATGTTGAAAGAAATGCACCACCCTCATTCTATAAATTACATTTTCAACAGCCTTGAAGAACATAGATCACCATGTAAACATATGTGTGATTTCATAAAAAATATACACCTTCAGGCCAGCTTCAAAAAACGTAAAGTTCTCTGCATCTTCAAATAAACTCAGCAGTCTCATAGTACATATAACTATCTGCAACCAGAAAAACCATCTCTTACCATCTAAACATATGCAAACCAGTCATATAAGTTAAAAACCACATTGACAAACACTTCCTCATAAGTTTACCTAGTTTTATTCATGACTGCAGTACTCCTATTTAATAATGTAACTAAAACTACCACAACTCCCAGAGTACAAATAGTAAAGATATATCTATTCTGCACATAATGCTTAGACATTTAAAACATTGTCATTGTTAAAGGCATTGGTCATAGTAATTTTCAACAGTACTAGCATCTTAAACACATACCCTCTGCCAGATATAGTTAATCTGAAATATATTTTTTTCTCATCACTGTGATACTCTTTTAAATCAAACTCCCATATACATCTTCATTTCTAATGTACATTTTGTATATAATTTAAAAGTTATATACATACCAGGTCATTGAGCTCGCAGATTATATTGTTCTTTTAGCTCTTTCCGGATAGTTTTGACACCGTTAAGATTTGTAAAAGCTAAGCACAAGAATGGTACACCAATCTCATAGAAAGCAGCTATAAAATGGCAACCTCTTCAACACTCCACTCTATCATCATAAGAAAGACAGCAAATTAAATCATGTCTTTCAATTTAGACTACTCTAGCTCTACTTGTGAATGGTTAGCATCTGTTAACCCTTTCCCTCTCTTCCAAAACGAAGTTCCTGTCAGTGTATTTTTGCGATGTTTTTGCACTCATCTTGGAGAATTCACACAAAAAACGGGAGTTCAAACATATATCTAGCGTAACTTTTTTTTAAATGTAAATGCTATTACATAGTCCTGAGTTGGAAATTAAAGTTTGCCATTACTTAAATACTGTCATCACTCCTCAACTTTAAAAAAACATGATCTGTCTCACTCATCCCCCTAATACACTCATAGCTCAGTGTACCTAATAACCCAGTGGAACCGATGGGTCACAAGTTCACAGCACATTCTAGGAGAAACATGCAACTTCCAAAGGAGATACAGCAGGTGTGGTTTACTCCAAGGATTCAAAAGTATATCCATGTCTTTATTACATTTCTTTTTTTTAACAACAGCCAATAATAAGACTTCTTCCTAAGTATATATATATATATATATATATATATATATATATATATATGTAAACCAAAGGCATTCGTCAGTTTCTCCCAGGAAAAAGAATGCACAAACTCCTCTTCGTCGGTGAATACTTCTTTATTTAAAGTATTTGAAAGCTCCCTTTACTCTGTCATGACGCGTTTCAGCCGGAAAACGGCCTTGATCACATGAAGCAAACTTTGCGTGTGACAGTATTTAAAGTGGAAACACCCACATCACGTGATGGGAAGACATAGAAAACATACTGCAAATTGCGAAAGTAATGCCCTGCATTAGAAAACTAGCAGTCCATTAGTTTACACGAAATAAATAAAACGATCGTAAACAATTCTGATAAAATATCCGATCTTACACCCTGAGTTATAAACATGATAAAAAAGTCTAAATACTATCCGCTGTACAAGCTCAGAGCATACAGAACAGTTGATCTGCAAAAATAAGATCGTGTAAAACTAATGCGCAATGCGGAACAGATCTCCTACAGAATAATACATGGTAAGTACCAGCCAGCTATGAAACAAATGAAACTCCATGTGTAAATACTGCTGGGAAAATATCTGAGGACCTATCACATAAGCAGGGAAACTGTGAATTCAATAAAGTTATATGTCGATCCATTAGAAATGTTCTATGAGGTAGATATCTATCAATGTGAATATTGATATTTTATTTTTTTGTATTTGTTATTTGTATTTGAATATATATGTGCAAAATGCGTCTAAGTGCAAATTGAATTATAAAGTGCAAATAGTGCAAGTATATATATATATATTTTATTTTTATTTTTTTAACACTCCATTTTACTGCTTTTCCTTTGGAAAACTATCTCATTCAGCTACATCCTTCTCCTGACTATTGCTCCTTCGCTTTAAAACACTTTGAGTATGGATTATGCCCCACAGCTATATCTGTTGGGCTAACGAGGCTGCAAAAAAGGAGCGGTATTGACAGGGACTTAGGATTGTCAAATGTGCACTTTACTTGGTATGGCCAGAGAGGGTTAAAGTTCATCAGTTGCTGGCTTTGGTTAAATCTATTGTGGATTCCCAAGCTCCTAACCTCCGGACTCCGCACTGTGGTGGCAATGAGCTAGGCACATTGACTAGAATAGGGCTGAAAATTCTAATGAAATAAACTTTTGCAAATTGACTAAGCCAAGAAATATGTTAATAAAACTGTTTCTGCATTTCTAACAGCCGCTCGCATGGGCTGTATCCATAACAACAATCTGCATTTTGACATGCACGGAATTTATAGAAATGATGGAGTGCACTTTACAGATAAAGGCAACAGGGTGTTTCTAAGTAACCTGAAACTCTGCATACAGTCTTATGTGTAGCACCCATATACACACAACCAACGCAACTGCTCTTGACAGAGCCACCCTAGTACCCAAAATATTATGAAGATTTTTCTAAAGGTTTCTTTTTTTAATTTTTGTCAATCTTCCTGACGATGTTGCGATCATCATGAATACGTTGGTAAAATGGAAAACAAAAGAAGACATTCAATGGCCACCAACACATCCAAAAATGATATGCAAAAAAATCCATTCTGAACATTGCACTACATGTATTATTTCATAAATACTTCTTTTCCAAGCATGTTTAAAGTTAAACTCATATATTTGTTCTAAGTTTCTTTAAAAACCATCTTTCAGGCAAATTTTCTCTATGACATCGTTAAGTCTAAAACACATATATCCATAAATATTACAGTATTTTACCCACTAGTGGTTTCTTACAGTCTTCTCTAAAGTCATGTTTTTCTAGACCATTTCTATAAAAACAATCTCTATAACTTATTTTCTGTGTTTGCTGTGAATATGGACATCGGGATGAAGTCGGTAATCGCGATCTCCACAGATAAGTCACGAAATTGCAAAGCAAAAGCAGGAATTAAGTAGCCACCACCACATTCAACAATTAGAACTATCTTACTAATTCTAACCATAATACTAGTTAAATCACGATCTAATTAACTTTATAAGAACATTTATCAATATCTCAATATCTCTATAACAGTCTGTATTAATGATTCACTCGGTTATGTGAGTGCATCCATAAGTCTCTGAGTGGGTCTGTCACTGCATATATAAGTCTAGGAGTGGATATCAGAGTAGAATCATAAGACTTACAATAAATGTGTCGCTGGCTGCATAATTCTCTGAGTGCATCTCTCTATCAGTGAATGTATGAGTGGAAGCATAAGTATCTCAGTGGCTCTATGAGTCAGTACGCAATTGTCACACTGGATCTGTGACTGAGTCAATCAATGGCTTAGTGGGTGTGTGAGTTGAATTATAAATCTCTCAGTAGGTCTGTGAGTCAATGCATGAATATCTGAGTGAGTCTCTGACTGGGTGTGTGAGTGTCTGAGTGGGTCTCTGAGTGGATGCATGAGTGTCTGCATAGGTCTGTGAGTGGGTGTATGAGTCTCTGACTGCTTATTTGAATGGATACATAAGCCTGTGAATGGAGCTGTGAGTTGGGGCATAAGTGTCTGAGTGGGTCTGTCTGTCAGTGAGTGTGTCAATGAAAGCAAATGTCACTGGGTCTGAAAGTGGATGAATGAGTGTCTAAGTGGGTCTGTACATGGGTGGGTCACTCTCCAAGTGAGTCTGTAAGTGCCTGTATGAGTACCTGAATTGGTATGACAGTGGGTGCATAAGTATCTGAGTGGATATGTGACTGGATATATAAGTGTGTGAGTGGTTATGTGAATGGGTGTATAAGTGTCTGAGTGAATATTTGAGTAGATACATAAGTGTGTGACAGTCATTGGCTAGTGTATACAAATATATGTACTTTTTATATATTATAACAAAAATTCACGATGTTGCTGCGATGGTCGTGACGTCCCCACGACAGTACACCGGCGGTTATGGCTTCATTGTGAATATCGAATGCGCTTAAAAAAACTCAGAACTTGTGTCACTAACACGCCCATTTCTCAAACATGTGGTCAGAGTACCTCTCCTCTGACCCCCTATGTTAGCTATTTAAGAAATTTCAGCCCTGGGAATTGTTCCCAATGTGTAAAATGGCAGCCGCAACTTTCTGTCAGGTTCCTTCCAGCCAATCTTGGCATTCTCACTGGTGTGTGCATTCACAATTAATAGCAAAACCCTTATGAAATATCCCTGACTAGTGATATCTCTATAATTTCTGCTTCAATTCCTCAAAAACTACTGAACAGATTTATACCAAATAGGCAAAAAGCACTTTCCTGAACCATCTCCTGCCTCCCTGCCACATTTGGTGTAAGTCAGTTCAGCAATTAGGTCTGTAGGTTTGGCTAAATGTTCGAATGGGAATTAACATTACAAGCACACTCTTATTTCACGCCGCAAATTCTCGGTCCCCACTGCACAGATCACCCCCAAACTTTTCATGACAACTAAAAGCTCCATTTACACTTTTTATGGAAAAGTTCATAAAGATTGGTCAAACGGCACCAAAGTTACAGGCAAGTGAAAAAATGCTTTTCCTATGGAAACTAGGACCTAACTATAACTACCTACTGGTGACTAAATATGTGTACATATACATACTTATATAAATAACAAAAGAACATTATTAGCTTTTACTATATAACGTACACAATTATTAAACAATTCAAATTACTAACTCTGCTACCGATTAAATTTTATCTAAAAACAGTTAACAAATAGAAACAATTCTCAATTAAAAAATAATGCAGAAAAGGAAATAAAAATTAGCAACTGCTGCAGAAGTACCACTGCTGGAAAACGTCCCTCTGCCCAAATGAAGTTACCAAAAGAAAATCTGAATCCTTATCCTAATATAAAGGCCCTACACTTACAAATTGAGTTCTGAATTCTAGATAGCTGAAACCTATAATTTAAATAGTTTAATACACACACAAAAAAGTTGGAATAATTTAAAAATCATGTCTTCAAAACACAAGTACCAAGAGAGCCATAAAAAACAACAACAAAATACCAAGCCACACAAGGAAATCAAACTCTTTACAAAAAAAGACAAAGAAACTTTTATTAGCAATTGTCAATAAAAACATACAAACAAGAAAATAAATGAGCAAAAATAATTAGAATTCCGCTGCTGCAGAAGCCGTTTGTGAATCAGACCAGTATTATTTATTTTATAATGTATAATTTATATATATATATAAAATACAGCATATTTTTAAAAATGTATAATCCACATATCGAATATTTAACCTGCAATATACATTAAATCGCATAAGGAGAAACTATTATTAAGTTATAGAGGATATGTCTACAGCAAGGCAAAGACTTCTATTGATGCAATACATTGAAATGCACTAAATATTACTCCAGTGGTTGCTATGGCAGGGCCACCACCATGGGAGATATTGTCGAAAGTGGAAGGAAAGAAAATAATCCTCCAAACCTAAAGTTAGGGAACTCCTACAGGACTTAAGAGATCAAGGCACAACCTCAGAAAAATCCCACAGATATTATATTCAAAAATATAAGTCTGTAAGATACTGAAGAAGTGACTGCAAAATTCCCTGCAACAGAAAATCTATAAAGACTAATAAGTAGAACGAGGAAGATAACTAGGGGTCTGAGTTAGATGTTGGTGAAACCAGCCCTGTGGTTGACATTTTGGCGATCTTCCCATCCGCCTGCCTGGCGGTCCACCCACACTATTAAGATGATGGCTGGTAATGGGCTAGAAGACCGTTGTGGTCACAACAACTCTACCATCAAATTGCTCCCGCCACCGACGCTTCCAGAGGCTGGCGATGGTGAGATTCTAGCCACAATTCCCACCCTCCAGATTAGGATGTGGCTAGTTTCTGAAGTAATTCACACAGGAATCCCTTCAAGCTAGAGTCAGCAGAAAGGTAAGAAAAGGGGTGAATATTCTGCTGCGATTTCGTCCTGACTGTGATGGTCCTGGCCGCCCCAGTCCTGACGCACCCTGTCCGTGACGGTCTGGCAGCCTGTTTTTAAAGAATGGCAGGTAGGTGTTCGGGGTGTGTGCACCTATGCATTGCATGGTGTATGTATGATGTGGATGTGGCATGCAGTATGTAGAATGAGTACAGTCATATATAAACATCACACATTAATAGAAAATGTATCAGCTACCTGTCTGTGAAACCCCAAAGCCTCACACAATAGCTCCAACGCAGCAAAACTGTGACATCCAAATCTGGTCTGCAGGATCCCGCTGTCAAGGCGGCGTTGGAGCTTATTCAGTTACCACAAAAGACCACCACGCTGCAGACTTCTGTCTATCGCATATAGATCCAAATACAGCTGGTGGCCCACTGTCAACTTGACAGAGTAGTCAATGCAGCCGACTGCGGTAGTCCCACAAACATCTAAATCAGGCCCTAGTTAAACACCAACATTTCACATTAACATATACTAACCAAGACTTCTTCCTGCAGGCCAATGAAAATAATGATCAAAGAATCATTGTCTAAGCAACTAAAAATAATTTACTAATCCTAACACAACATGGAAGATCGATGGGACATTTAAATCTTGTCCACTACTATTTACACATCTATATATTCTATACATGTACAATACATAACACAAATGTCCATTTAATATACATGCACTACTGCCAAGCAATCAAAATGAGAGCTGTAATAAATTCTTGAAACTAATCAAACAAAACTTTCAGTCCCTAAGAAATCATTATTGAGGGGAGCAAGATCGTGACCATGTAAGAATGTTCAATTTGGCCCTCCCCCTGCTCGCTCCTATTCAGAAATCATTTTTGAAGCGAGTAAAGTGATGACCATGTGAGAACAGTTGATTTGGCCCTCCTCCTTGCTGGCTCTCATTCGGAAACTCACACTGCTCAGTGTCACTCCCTCTTTTAGGCAACGAGATTAGAATAAGTGGCGGCAAGGTGGAGTAGATTTCCCGGTCCGGGGACTGACAAGATTTTACAATTGGTGAAGTGCTACTCTGACTCTATACTTCCCGAGTGGTCAGGGAAAAAAGCACCAAAAGACCCTACTTTCAGCAGTGGCCTGGATGGGCCCCAAAGCCACAAGGGTTACGAAGCCCCGGACAACAAATATCAATGGAGGCGGGGCAGGGTGAAGAAAGCTCTGCCCGAGACAGAGCACTACAGGCGATGCAAGTGCCATGGAAAAGACCGATGGAAAATGCTGTGTGGACGGACTGGAGCTCTTTGGTGTTTCAACTGTGGACTTTTCCAGAAGACCTCGGCGGGCAGAATGCCCAGCATTGAAAGGTATAGCCAGAGAACCTAACCAGGCCAGTCAACATCCAAGACCCTCACCAGATATGACCCCTGTGACTGTGACAGGGACAGACCAGAGCACCCCCAGCATTGACAGCGAAGCAGTGACCATAATCGTGAACACTATAGCATAGGATTATATGCTACCCAAGTTATCACTAACTGAGGCTGAAGCTACGAATTTGGTATGCAGGTCGAGCCGAAGTAGCCCCCTAGCAAAGCAATTACAAGTAGGAGAAGTGGCATCCAGCATGTAGGGCAGCCCCAGCTGTACTGTCGGGGCAAGGGACAAGGTCTGGCTGTCAGCACACATGAAGGGCCTACCAGGGAAAATGACCTTAGGCTTAGGCTTGTATCTGGGCATGTCTCACCCAGCAAGACTAGCGAACGCAAAAAAAGGGCACAAAACAAGGGTAAATGCTCTCTGGTCAACATGGGAACAGAAACTGACTCGGTGGAGCACTTATTTCAGTTATCAGATTAGTCTGATTGGTCTGGGGAGGACCCATAATCCCTTGGTACAGGGCTCAAGAAGGGGCTCAATGATATCGCCTCAAGTGACTCAAGTAATCCAAGTGGAAGAGAATGTGTCCCATCACATGATCTGGGTGAAAGTGACCCCTGGTGAGCTATCAAAAAAGGAACCTGCTGAAGGAGGAGCAGAGTGCAGCTGGTGTAAAAGATGGCAGCAAGTGGGACTATTTAGCGATGCCAAGTCTGGAAGGGAGCATGTCATGTGACCAGATGAGCAGGAATCTGGCTAAAACCTGACCCTTGACTCTAGAAGCTAGAATGGACAGTCATAGGGTACAGATTGGCATTGTGAAACTCCAAGGTGCTGTATGATAAGTCGCGAAAACATGCTTTGAGTTCTCTGACAAGACAGCAGAAGTGGAGAACAGGGTGGTTACCTTAGAGGTTGATGTTTCAGCAAATAGGAAAGTGGGAGAAGTGCATGAATCGCAATTGTCTGACATCCAGTTGAAACTCAATGAATTCGAAAACAGACTGAGACGCAACAACCTCAGGGTGCGTACCCGCGCCCTCATAGCGTGGGTACGGTCCATACAACGCGTACCCCTACATCACCACTACAATGGTCGTACGGACCGTACCCACGCTCTGAGGTCATGGGTACGGTCCGTACCACGCGTACCCCTACATCACCACTACAATGGTGGTACGGACCGTACCCACGGCCTCAGAGCATGGGTACGGTCCATACCACGCGTACCCCTACATCACCACTACAATGGTGGTACGGAGTTACGGACCGTACCCACGGCCTCAGAGCGTGGGTACGGTCCGTACCACGCGTACCCCTACATCACCACTACAATGGTGGAACGGACCGTACCCACGCTCTGAGGACGTGGGTACGGTCCGTACCACCATTGTAGTGGTGATGTAGGGGTACGCGTGGTACGGACTGTACCCATGCCCTCAGAGCATGGGTACGGTCCGTATCACCATTGCAGTGGTGATGTAGGGGCACGCCTGGTACGGACCGTACCCAACCGATGAATGCGGGGGTAAGGACCGCATCACCCGTACCCCTAGGGCACCAGTACATTTGTGAGACAAGGCATACACACGCCACGAATGTTGGTTTAGGGCCTGGTGCAGCAAATAACCAGTACATGGGGGGGTGTATGGCCAGGACAGCAGTGTACTGCACCAAGGGTGCGGGTGGGTGGGTGGGTGGCTGCCTAGGCTTCCCAGCAGTGGACAAAGACATGTGAGGTGTGGGTGCAGAGGAATGCCAGCAGTGGACAGAGACATGTGAGTGGTGGGTGCCTATCACTCCCATTAGTGGACAGAGATATGTGAGGGGTGGGTTCAGAGTACTTCCAGCAGTGGACAGAGACATGGGGGTGGATGCAGAGGACTCCCAGCAGTGGACAGAGACATGGGGGTGGATGCAGAGGACTCCCAGCAGTGGACAGAGACATGTGAGGGGTGGGTGCCTATCACTCCCAGCAGTGGACAGAGACATGTGAGGGGTGGGTACAGAGGAATACCAGCAGTGGACAGAGACATGTGAGGGGTGGGTGCAGAGGAATACCAGCAGTGGACAGAGACATGGGGGTGGGTGCAGAGGACTCCCAGCAGAGGACAGAGACATGTGAGGGGTGGGTGCCTATCACTCCCAGCAGTGGACAGAGACATGGGGGTGGGTGCAGAGGACTCCCAGCAGTGGACAGAGACATGTGAGGTGTGGGTGCAGAGGACTCCCAGCAGTGGACAGAGACATGGGGTGGGTGCAGAGGACTCCCAGCAGTGGACAGAGACATGTGAGGTGTGGGTGCAGAGGACTCCCAGCAGTGGACAGATACATGGGGGTGGATGCAGAGGACTCCCAGCAGTGGACAAAGACATGGGGGTGGGTGCAGAGGACTCCCAGCAGTGGACAGAGACATGTGAGGTGTGGGTGCAGAGGACTCCCAGTAGTGGACAGAGACATGGGGTGGGTGCAGAGGACTCCCAGCAATGGACAGAGACATGTGAGGTGTGGGTGCAGAGGACTCCCAGCAGTGGACAGAGACATGGGAGTGGGTGCAGAGGACTCCCAGCATGGGACATAGACATGTGGTGGATGCAGAGGACTTCCAGCAGTGGACAGAGACATGTGAGGGGTGGGTGCCTATCACTCCCAGCAGTGGACAGAGACATGGGGGTGGGTGCAGAGGACTCCCAGCAGTGGACCGAGACATGTGAGGGGTGGGTGCCTATCACTCCCAGCAGTGGACAGAGAGATGGGGGTGGAGGCAGAGGAATACCAGCAGTGGACAGAGACATGTGAGGGGTGGGTGCCTATCACTCCCAACAGTGGACAGAGACATGTGAAGGGGTGGGTGCAGAGTACTCCCAGCAGTGGACAGAGAGATGGGATTGGATTCAGAGGAATACCAGCAGTGGACAGAGACATGTGAGGGGTGGGTGCCTATCACTCCCAGCAGTGGACAGAGACATGTGAGGTGTGGGTGCAGAGGACTCCCAGCAGTGGACATAGACATGTGAGGGATGGGTGCCTATCACTCCCAGCAGTGGACAGAGACATGTGAGGGGTGGGTGCCTATCACTCCCATCAGTGGACAGAGACATGTGAGGGGTGGGTGCAGAGTACTCCCAGCAGTGGACAGAGCGATGGGGGTGGATGCAGAGGAATATCAGCAGTGGACAGAGACATGTGAGGGGTGGGTGCCTATCACTCCCAGCAGTGGACAGAGACATGGGGGTGGATGCAGAGGAATACCAGCAGTGGACAGAGACATGTGAGGGGTGGGTGCAGAGGAATACCAGCAGTGGACAGAGACATGGGGTGTGTAGATCATTATCAGATGACCACAAGTCCATGGGTGAATGTACGCATCCCTAATTTTTAACTATGTTGAAAGTGCCATAACAACACATCACTGACAGCAGTGTCCCACTCCCATGAGGATGGATGGCTTTCCCCCACTGCATGACACACCACATGTGGGTGTGAGGACAAATGACACATGCATACCCACCCCTGGCAGATGCAGCACAATATACACACAGAGATCATGCCACAAGACTGTATAGTCATGTCAATGCCTACTAAACTAAGAGAGCCAAAGGGAACACACACTGTCATGCACATCCCAGGACTGATAGGAATGTACAGGTGCTGGGACAGCCACCAAGATGTTGTCTCTCATGGAAGGAATAGGGTGGAGTTCCCACAGATACAATGCCCACAATTGTCAGTCAGGTGCCCAAATACCCTGCAGAACAAGTTCCATATGTGTGCTAGGCTGGGATTACACACATGCAGAGTGCGGAAAAGGGAGAATTACTCCCTGACGGCATGGCAACATACTCAATACACAAGTACAGGGACTAGCAAGGATGGCACAGATGATGCAGCCGGAGACATTGCTGAGCAGGCATGGCCATAGTTGAAGGGATCCTTCACCAACAAAGGGAATGTATACACAGGTCAGCACAATTGTGCAACTCTCTGCAGGGAAGATGTCAGGTGCCACGGAGGAAGGGACACACCTTGGTACAATGTCTCAAAAAACAAATAACACATGCAACCAAAGATCCTTTGCAGAGACCTTGTGATGGCACGCAGATCCCATGGCTCACCTCCTGACCATCAGACTCGAACCTTTGCCCGAAACATAACACATTACCATAACCCCATCTCCTGGAGCATCAGCACCAACATCAATACCTGAAATGCAATAGTGTGCAAAGTCAAAAGAAAATGCTTTAATCAGCATAAGATAAAAATTGTATCAACAACACTATATACAAAGGCCAATGGCCAGTCCAGAATAGAAGCCCTTGGGGGGACACATGGGCACGTGTCTCCCCTAGCTTGCCTGCACATTAGAACCCTCAGGTTCGTCGACTGGGTGGGGCATCATGTGGGGAAGGACCAGGCACCGCTGGGACAGGAGGTGGAAGGGTAGGTGTGGTGGGTGCAGGGCTGGACGCCTCCACCACAGGGGGTGGGGCAGCGCCAAAGGTGGAGGTGAGCTCGGCGCTGCACACTTCTGCCAGGTCGTCCAGAGTATCCCCTGCACCGGAAGAAACCACAGGCACAAAGGAGGGGGCCGGGTCGGAGGGATGGGGTGCAGCACTACTGGGGGAGGGCGTGGACAGGGGGGAATCAACTCCCCTAACCGGGGAGTGCCTTGCCCCTTTGCAGGCTGGTGAGCCAGTGGGGCTGAGGCCCAGCACAGCCAAGTAGTTCACCTTGTCTGACTGTGTGGCAGGGGAGCCAAGGGGAGTGCCTTTGGAGGGACTGGGTAGTGAGGCATGCAGACTCAGTCTGTGGCTGCGTGTATGCCTGTGTGCCCCAGACCCAGTGGGTGTGCCTTTATCCCCCTGAGTGTGAGTGCCAGGTGGTGTGTGCTTGCCCTTACGTGTTCGTGTGCTGCCTGTGTCTGGTGGGGTGCGTGCTTGGGAATGTCTGGGTGTGCATGGGACAGGCATGGGAGTGAGAAGTGTGGATGGTGCTGGGGTAAGGGGGGGGACGAAGCGCTGCAGGAGACTCACTGCTGCCGTCAGTGAAGAGTCCATGGACCTCAGCAACATCCGTTGGTCAGATATCGCTGCTGGCATGCCCTCCATGAACGACACCATCTGTGTCCTACAGTCTGAGGTTGTAGCCACCCTCCAAGCAATGTCTATCCGAAACTCAACCGCCTGCTCTCGGCCATACCCTAAGCGCACACATGACACCTTTTCATGCTGAGTGTGCAACTCCAACTTCCCACACAGCGCTGCCTCGCCTTCCAGGCCCTGTCACACCAACCAGATCATGTCCCTCCTGCTCCACACCGGCTCCGTACACCAGCAAGGCCATGGGAGTGGGACTCAGGCCGTCAGCATGTGGTATAGTGGCATCATCTGGCACATGGCCCAGGGCTCATCTCTCAGCGTGTCAATCTTCAATGTGTCCAGGAGCCCCCTCTCCACCATCACATGTGAACACAACCTCATCATCATGTCGTATGCCATTGAGACCCAGGTGCTCCTCACCCTCACCAAAGACCCAGCCATTGCCAGTTCCAACACTCAAGCAGGCATGAGGTCCATGGATGAATGGCTGAACATCAGCCACCTGAGGCTGGATTTGTACAGGGCTGAGGTAAGCATCGGAGGATTGTCCCCTTACAGCTGGCTCAACTCCTTGTGTCCCACCCGCAGGGGCCCTACACAAGCATCCAGTGGCCATGCACACAAGATGTTGTGCATCATGGATTTGTCACTCACATTTGGCATGCAAATCACCATCATCTGTACCTCATGCTGCAGCACCCTCTGCATGATGCACATGATCCTCTGATAGATCCACTCCAAGGAAAGACAGACCATCCCCCAGGTCCACGACACCAGCCGTGTCAACTACTGCCCCGCCCTCTACGGAGCAAGTACATCCTAACTCACGGGAAAATTGTCCACATCCAGGGTGCATCTGCACAACTCAGCTTCAACATCCCGCACCCCATCAACATCACCGTCCACCTGAGATAGCTGCAAGGGATCACTGTGTGCTGCAGGATGACCTTCACACTCCTCACACACACTCAGGAGGCAGTCAACAACCCCAGGCCCCAAAACCAACCTTGTACGTCTGTCATCCAAGACCCCGTTGGCCCAACTCAATTCATCCGAACTTGGCCTGGCCACCATTCTTCACATCCACAACACTCCAGCATGAAGGAGATGGTTCTCCCACCTGGCCAAACATACCTGGGACTCACTCCCCCGGAACCTCCACATGAGCCATGACTTGTAGGCCTTCATCATCATCTTCCTGATTGGTGTGTG
Source organism: Triturus cristatus (assembly GCF_964204655.1). NCBI lineage: Eukaryota > Metazoa > Chordata > Amphibia > Caudata > Salamandridae > Triturus > Triturus cristatus. Next base: position 1,034,048,668 of record NC_140580.1, read on the forward strand.
CGCACAGTACTTCAAGCCCCCCCTCAGCAGCTTGAGGCCATCACGGGTGAGTATTGGGCTCCCAGGCTGTATTGGATGATACATTTTGACCCATGTGTGTCCTGTACCAGACTCAGATCCCAGGGTATGGATGGCTGGAGTTAGTTCAACACTCAGGCATAGTTTGACATTAACACACACGTATGTTGTGGACTAATGCAAAATGACGGCAACATCTCATGACAAAAAATAGTTTTATTCTCGGTGGGGTGCGTGGTTTGGTAGATAACATAAGGTGCTCTAACGGGTGCATAGAATCCAAAGTTCACAGGGGGAGATGCTATCCTTGGCATTTGAAGTCATCAGAGTCCAGACCACAGTGTTGGTCATCCTTGGTCAGACTGTGACCAGCAAGTCCATGTGGCAGAGAATGTCAGTGAATGATGTGCTGCTGTTACGCATGAAGGCCAGGTGCCAGGCCAGGTGACCTGGGGGATTTGGATGGTCCGCTGCCTCTCATGGTCTTTTCCGTGGACGACCCACCTTCCTCCGGGGACCCTCAGATGCAGGCCTTTACGATGTTTGGGATGCTCTGTCGGACGAATCCTCCTCCTCCTCCTCCCTCCCTGTGGCTGATGCTGGTCTGCGCCTGGTGTCACAGGGAGGGTTGCCCATGTTGTCAGGCGATCCGACGGAGTGAATGGCTTATGTCCCTTTGCACCGCCACAAGCTCAGCCAGTCTTGCCTCCATCCGTCCTTGGTGTTGTTGTTGACTGGCGTTTTGCTCGGCCTGCTGATTCCTAATGTCTGTGAGGGTCGCCACTACCTGACTGATGGCCCTGGTGTCACGCCGGTATGCCTCCATGATGTTGCAGACGTGTGACATACCGGTCCCTTCAGCTGGCTGGTCAGGTTCTCGCCTCTGCCTGCCTCCACTCCCACCACCCCTGCCCACACGGGCCTGACCTGCCGTTGTGGGCACATCGGGTCTACGGGACCCCTGTGGGATGGCAGTGTCGGTGTTGGCTGCCTCCTCCTGGGTGCCCGGCGAACCTTGTCCCTCCAGGTCAGACTGGCTCAGTTGTTCAGTGTGGGCAGGGCTCCTGGGTGTCTCCTGGGATGTGGCAGGAATGGTGGTGGTGGTTGGCACAGATGTACCTGAAGCAGGTGCTGCAGGGGCTTGGACATCAGAGGGGCCAGGTGGGTTGGGGTCATCCGCGGAGTGTTGTGAGGTGTCGCTGCCGGTGTGATCAGGTTCCTCCCGAGCCTGGGACTGTGGTTCTTCTCCCCCATTGTTGGGGGGAGATCCATGACGTTGCCCTGTGTGTGAGAGAGAGACAATGTTAATGCTGTTTAATGCGACATCCATGTTTCACACATATTCTATTTGCCACAGTTCCTCAAGGTAGTTGTATGTGCCTAGCATTCACATCGATGTTCACTTGTGGATGGGTATGTTGCAGGGGACTGATTGAAATGTTCTCCACAGTGTTTGACATGTCGAATTTGGGCTTGGATGCTTCTTTGGCTGTGGCTTGATCTTGTTGTGTCACATGTCCATTGTGGAGTGGGTAACTCCATTGGCTGCCACGGGGGTGTGTGCTTGTGTAAGGGGTGAGTGATCATCCCTCAGCCCGATGCTGTTCAACATCCACTTGGACCCCTCACACAAGTGGCCCGCCCCCACCATCTCAAAACCATCTCCTACGCCAACGACACCCAGCTCATCCTCTCCCTCACCAAGGACCCTCACACCGCCAAAACAAACATCCACAAGGTCCATCACCGACTGGATGCGGAGCTGCCATCTGAAACCGAACTCGGACAAAACGAAGGTCCTCATCCTGGGACACACACTCTCAGCCTGGGACGACTCCTGGTGGCCGATCGGTCTGGGGACAGCACCAACACCCACCCACCACGCACGCAACCTAGTATTGATCCTCGCATCCTCCCTCTCCATGTCCAAGCAGGTCAACGCCATCTCCTCCTCCTGCTACGACACCCTACACACGCTCCGCCGGATCTACTGGTGGATCCCGACCAAAACAAGTAGAACAGTGACACAGGCCCTCGTCAGCAGCTGACTGGACTACGGCAATGCACTCTACGCAGGACTCCCATCCAAACACCAACGGCGGATACAACGCTTCCAAAAAGCCTCCGCACGACTGATCGACAACGCCCCCCGCCACAGCCACATCAACCCCCTCCTGAGTGACCTGCACTGGCTCCACATCGACAGGAGGATCACCTTCAAGCTCCTCACCCACTCACACAAGGCACTCCACAATGCCGGACAAGCCTACCTGAACATCCGACTCAGCTTCTACAACCCCACCCGCCAGCTCCGCTCCGGCAGCCTCGCCCTCGCAGCTATCCCCCGCATCCAACATACCACCGCCTGCGGGAGATCCTTCTCCTACCTCGCCGCCAAGACCTGGAACACCCTCACAACCCATCTACGACTGACCCAAGACCTACTTGCCTTCAGATGACTCCTCAAGACCTGGCTCTTCGAGCAGTAGTGGATCCCCCCCCCCCTCAGCACCTTGAGACACTCACAGGTAAGTAGCGCGCCTTACAAGTACCCTGATTGATTGATGATTGATTGACGGTGCCTGCTGGTGGGTGTAGTGTGATTTGGCAGTGGGTCTCCCAGGTGATGTATCTGTCCCCCCATGGAGCATGCTGCCATGTCAGTGAGTGTGAGTTCCTGTCCTAGATATCTGAGGTGGTTGTGTTTGTGTTAGATTTTGCAGTTGTCACAGGAGGGCCTTGTGCTGCCTACAGCAGGGCCAAGTGTCAGCTACCTTGTCAGTACTTTGCCAGTCCCTGTGCATTGCGCATGGCGCATGGGTATGTAGTTGTACCTGGGCTATATGGGCTGAGGGCAATGGTGTCTGTTTCTGAGTTGTACAATATGTTTAATGATCCCCACCCTCCCAGCATCCCGGACATCCAGTCTTGGGTTTGTGGTTTGTGTAGGCTGGGACAAGGCATGGCCTTGCTTTGTGAATGGGGCATACACATGTTAGTGGCATGTGCGTTGTTTTTGAGTGTGGTTGTGTCCGGTGACGGCTTGGGGGTAGGTGTGTGCATTTGTTGTAGTTGGGGTGTGGATGCCATTACCCCCATGTTACGTAAGTTGTTTGTGTACTCACCAGGCTCGGCAACTCCTTCGACTCCGTGTACTCCCACCGGCGGAAGAAGGGCCGTCACCTTCTCCTCCCAGGGATGGTAATGTACCGGTCTGCTGGGCAGCCCACCTCCTGTGATGCTACTCTGGGCGTAGTCCTCGTTCATTTTGCGCTTGAATGCCCTGCGCAGATCGTACCACCTGGCTTGGCATTCATTCCTGGTCCTTCTGATGGGCGCAACAGCATTCACCCGATCGATGATCCTCTGCTACAGGCGTGATTTTTTAGCTATGCTGCTCTGTCTGACCAATGTTCCAAAGAGCTGTGGCTCGACTCTGATGACTTCGTTGACAAGGATGTCCAGCTCCTCCCTTGTGAACTTTGGATTCTTGTCTGTGGGCATGGTGTGGGGTGTGGGTGTGGATGGTTGTGGGTGTGTGGGTGTGAATGTGTAGGTGTGTGTGTGAATGTGTAGAGGGGGTATGTGTGAAGGAGGTTGTGTGATGGTGTGTAAGTTAAGGTGTATGGGTGCTGTTGTTTGTGTGTGGTGTCTGTCAGGAGTGGGTCTGTTGCAAAGGCTCATGATTTGTGAGTGTGGGCCCTTTTTATTGGTCCATTTGTGGGTGTGGCTGGGTTTGAAATTTTGGTGGGTGTGTTATAAGAGGTGGTTGTGAGTTTGGGCCTCTGTTTGCCTGTTTGGATGTGCCAGGTCAGTCTTTTAGATTTTTTAGTACTGTAGATGTGTTTTGTGGTGTTGTGCGATTCGAATTGAGCCTCCTTGTGCTGTTTTGCAGTGTCCTGGTTCTGTACGAGACGTTTTAGCGTATGTAACGTGCGTACATACGCGATGTTGTTGTACAGTGCTCACATATGCAATGTTGTTGTACGGTTCGTACATACGGGATGCTGGGGTACGGTGGTGGGGTACAGTGCGTCCAAGTACGCGGCTGGGGTACGGTGGTGGGGTACGGTGCGTGCAAGTATGCGGCTGGGGTACGGTGGTGGGGTACGGTGCGTACAAGTAATGGGCTGGGGTAGGGTGGTGGGGTACGGTGCATCCAAGAATGGTGGTGGGGTACAGCGCTGGGGTACGGTGCATCCAAGTATGTGGCTGGGGTATGGTGGTGGGGTACAGTGTGTACAAGTATGGGGCTGGGGGACGGTGTTGGGGTACGGTGCATACAAGTAAGGGGCTGGGGTAGGGTGGTGGGGTATGGTGCGTACATGTACAGGGCTGGGGTACGGTGGTGGGGTACGGTGTGTACAAGTATGGAGCTGGGGGACGGTGTTGAGGTACGGTGCGTACAAGTAAGGGGATGGGGTGGGGTGTTGGGGTACGGTGCGTACATGTACGGGGCTGGGGTACGGTGGTGGGGTACGGTGTTGGGGTACAGTGCGTCCAAGTACGCGGCTGGGGTACGGTGGTGGGGTACGGTGGTGGGGTACGGTGCATACAAGTAATGGGCTGGGGTAGGGTGGTGGGGTACGGTGCGTCCAAGTATGGTGGTGGGGTACAGCGCTGGGGTATGGTGCGTCCAAGTACGTGGCTGGGGTACGGTGGTGGGGTACGGTGCGTACAAGTACGCGGCTGGGGTACGGTGGTGGGGTACGGTGGTGGGGTACGGTGCGTGCAAGTATGCGGCTGGGGTACGGTGGTGGGGTACGGTGCGTACAAGTAATGGGCTGGGGTAGGGTGGTGGGGTACGGTGCATCCAAGAATGGTGGTGGGGTACAGCGCTGGGGTACGGTGCATCCAAGTATGTGGCTGGGGTACGGTGGTGGGGTACAGTGTGTACAAGTATGGGGCTGGGGGACGGTGTTGGGGTACGGTGCATACAAGTAAGGGGCTGGGGTAGGGTGGTGGGGTATGGTGCGTACATGTACGGGGCTGGGGTACGGTGGTGGGGTACGGTGTGTACAAGTATGGAGCTGGGGGACGGTGTTGGGGTACGGTGCGTACAAGTAAGGGGATGGGGTGGGGTGTTGGGGTACGGTGCGTACATGTACGGGGCTGGGGTACGGTGGTGGGGTACGGTGTTGGGGTACAGTGCGTCCAAGTACGCGGCTGGGGTACGGTGGTGGGGTACGGTGGTGGGGTACGGTGCATACAAGTAATGGGCTGGGGTAGGGTGGTGGGGTACGGTGCGTCCAAGTATGGTGGTGGGGTACAGCGCTGGGGTATGGTGCGTCCAAGTACGTGGCTGGGGTACGGTGGTGGGGTACGGTGCGTACAAGTATGGGGCTGGGGGACGGTGTTGGGGTACGGTGCATACAAGTAAGGGGCTGGGGTAGGGTGGTGGGGTACGGTGTGTACATGTACAGGGCTGGGGTACGGTGGTGGGGTACGGTGTGTACAAGTATGGAGCTGGGGGACGGTGTTGGGGTACGGTGCGTACAAGTAAGGGGCTGGGGTAGGGTGTTGGGGAACGGTGCGTACACGTACGGGGCTGGGGTACGGTGGTGGGGTACGGTGGTGGGCTACAGTGCGTCCAAGTACGCAGCTGGGGTACGGTGGCGGGGTACAGTGCATACAAGTAAGGGGCTAGGGGACGGTGGTGGGGTACGGTGCGTACAAGTTCGGGGTTGGGGTAGGGTGTTGGGGTATGGTGCATACATGTAAGGGGCTGGGGTACAGGGCTGGGGTACAGTGGTGGGGTACGGTGCGTACACGTACGGGGCTGGGATACAGTGTGCACATGGGGGGTATGATGCAGACATTTTGGGGGGGGAGGCGGGGGCTGTACGACTCGTATCCCGGGCACAAGTTTACCCAGATACAAGTGGTACGGTGTTCGATCCGTACGGAGCCTTTTCCATGCGCTTGTGTTTTCGGACGGCCAGTACGGATCGTACTTGTGTGCTCGGAATTCACTTTTACAATTTGTATGTAAAAATGTCCGGGGACGTCTCGTAGACTTTTCCCGAAGTCATTCGTATGGATTTTTCACATACGAATCGTAGTTCGCCGTTTGTACGGGACTTGTACCATTCGAACGTAAAAAAATACGGATGCGAGTTGGACGGTAATTTTTTTTGACGGATCGGAATCGGCACCTATATGAAGTCTTTATCTTGCTATTACTTCCTGTTTAAATTCACCTGCTGTAAAAGTTATATGAAATGTGGCTATGTCTTACCTCTTTATATACAAAAAAAAGAAAGTATTTTTTGAAAAAAAAGATCATTATTGATTTTGAACAAGTTATGATTTGCACAATTCTGAATATTTACCCACACACAGCAAGAAAAGGGTACTGCTAACTTTTCAACCATATGTTATGGAGGCACATACATAATAACTCCACTTGTACTATCATATGCCACAAATTCAAAATGTACCTATGAAGTAAAAAAGAATACTGTAAGCCTACGTCCCTTTCACAGAAGAAATGAAACACTATGACATGGTAATAGACTCCCCATACTACCAAATAATCGAAGCAAATGCTCACCAAGAATGGACTACTTTGAAGACATTTGGGTTTGCGACCTGCACTAATTCACAAAAGTAATCTGAGACAAAATCCTAACTTTATGACTTTCAGTGTTCACAAAGGGAATTTAGGAGTAGTAAGTTACTACTCCTAAATGCCTTTTGTCAATACTGAAAGTCGTAAAGTTAGTATTTTGTCTCAGATTACTTTTGTGAATCGGGCCTAATATTAATATATGTATTTACAAAATAGCAAAATATGAACAAATGAGACACAGCAAATAATTCTCACCCAACAAATAAAAAATATAAATAACAGAGTTACCCACGAATTTCTAGCTGAAGTCCTCCACAGAAGAACTGACAATCATCAAAACACATAATCCAAACAAACTAATGGCCCGATTACAATGCAGTAAAAAATGGCTCTGAGCATCAGTCGGAGCCATTCTTACCTCATCGTAATCGTAATCTCCTGTTTGGAATAATTTCTGCCCGATTCATTTTGATGGAGTCGGCAAGAAACTATTCCAAACAGGAGTTCCGAATAGCTTACGACAGGCTCGGAGAGACCGTCCGCCATTCGGAAGGCCTTCAGCAATCTTTCGGCTGGCTCTTTCTGGCCGAGGGATTACGATGGCAGTTTCCCACTGCCTTTCTGTGCAGCCTTTTAGGCACTGAAAGGCATTGGGAAACTGACTTTGGGGGCCCCCAGAAGGGCGCCCATGGGTGCAAGGCTGCTGAATGGCGGAATATGGGGCACCTATGGTCCCCCCCTGTTGATCCACGCACACGGTGGCAGGCGCCTCTATTCCATTTCTGGGGCAATGTCGGACGGACTCTGGTCTGTCCGACATCGTAATTGGGCCCTAAGTAGGAAATCTAGCTCTCCCCCAAAAAAGGCAACAATGCAAATAAAAAATATAATCAATCCAATTTGACCATATAAATTCCAAGGAAAGTATGCAAAAAGCCCAATAAAATTAAAATAAAAAACAATTTCAGGAAAACTGCAGAAAAGAAAAAAGAAAATAAAAAGTTGTATTTAAAATCCCAACTAGTTTTCCTTATGAAAAAATTAAAAGCATGCACCATCCAAAAATGGAACTTTGGGCCTGAACGAGTAAGACCACTGTACCCGATGTTGCAGTCTGGCCACTGCCTCCTCGGCAGTCTGCCCATCCGATTACGAGGTTGGCAGTTGGACCACCACAAGACAGCACCACCTCTGGGATCCTGGATCCCAATGAGGTGGCAGTGGGGAAAGCAGTGATCAATGGTGGCGGTGCCACCGTCGTGCTGATCGCAACCTGCCTTTCTGCCTACCTGTTCATGGCATGAACCCTGCCATGAAAAGGATGGCGGGAAGGCAGGTAAGGGGCCCCAAACAGTACCCCAGGGCTAATTTGCCCATGGAGGTTGTGCGAGGGGGCATGCTTGCACTGTCATACGTGCACTGTGTGCCATGCAGGACATAGTGCGTGGTACACAGTGAACTGACATGCAAGCAGTGCTGCCACAGAACTGGTATATGATTCAGGCTCTTTCTATGACTTGAAACATACCACCTATGTGGCACATATGAGATAACATGGCCATCCCAGCGGTGTTATCATAATACGTTAATACGTTCTCGTGACCACTGCACCAGCACTCAGGTGGTCAGACCGCTGATATCGTGATCAGGGCCTTTGTCTTCAATAAAAACACTTGTAGTATTAAAATAAAATATACATAGGCAAGAAAACAGAATTAGGGCTACTGCACACAGTTCAAACAACTATGGCACAACCCCACAATAACTGAAAACTAAAAATCACCTTAACATAAAAATACTGAACTTATGAACAATCTACCACATTCCAAGAGACATTCTAACTTTAAGGCATAGATGAAAATTAAACTTACCTTTACTGGAGTACAGCAATGAGAAACCACTAGTCAGCAGAGTAGCGAGTGTCCAAAAACAATGAAAACAGAGTATAAAATAAAGGAAGGGGAAAAGAAATGTCAGGGTAAATATTGAATAATGTTCAAAATCAATAAAAAATTGTATGTTTAAATACTGTTTTTAAAAAATGTCTTAGAAAGAAATATGAATATGTTGCTCCTTTACAGACCTGAGGGCGAATCGCTGACTCCTGCCGCTTGCTCTGCTCTGTGTGCCCTGAGCGCCGAGCTCCCTGCCCTGCTGAACTCCTTGTCCCCCGCCGCCGCAAGCACCAACAGCGGTCGCTGAGAGGGGACAAACTACGCTACCCTGCAGCCTGTGCGGCTAGAGACCCGCCCACAACCTTTCCCGCGCCAGGAGGCGCTTCAAAATCCGCCGCTTCCTTGGCAGAGCGGGTTGCTCCTTTACAGACCTGAGGGCGAATCGCTGACTCCTGCCGCTTGCTCTGCTCTGTGTGCCCTGAGCGCCGAGCGCCCTGCCCTGCTGAACTCCTTGTCCCCCGCCGCCGCAAGCACCAACAGCGGTCGCTGAGTGGGGACAAACTACGCTACCCTGCAGCCTGTGCGGCTAGAGACCCGCCCATAACCTTTCCCGTGCCAGGAGGCGCTTCAAAATCTGCCCCTTCCTTGGCAGAGCGGGTTGCTCCTTTACAGACCTGAGGGCGAATCGCTGACTCCTGCCGCTTGCTCTGCTCTGTGTGCCCTGAGCGCTGAGCGCCCTGCCCTGCTGAACTCCTTGTCCCCCGCCGCCGCAAGCACCAACAGCGGTCGCTGAGTGGGGACAAACTACGCTACCCTGCAGCCTGTGCGGCTAGAGACCCGCCCACAACCTTTCCCGCGCCAGGAGGTGCTTCAAAATCCGCCACTTCCTTCGCGTCGCGGGACGCGCGGGCGTCGCCGGGCTGAGCCCGGGCAGAGGGCGGGCCGTCTGTGGCCGTCCGGGGCCGGAAGAGGCCGGGCCGGGCCACCCCCCTAGGTTCCTGCAAGTAAGACTTACCATAAGACTTGTTACGTACTGTGTGGTAAACACCATTGCAACCTGTAATTTTATCTGTTCATAGTACTCGTACATCTGTGGCCTTATTCGTTGTGCCCACATTTAAAGTATGAAAATCAGAAAGTTGGGATATCACGCACACCGTTTTTTATCCAAATATAAATGTTTCTTGAACAGGTAGTGGCGTGCTGATAGAGGAGCGACCTCTAAACCAAGGTCGGTAAATCGATGAATGTTGCACTAACCCGTCCTGGGTAGTGTCCCTCTGTACGCACAGCGCTGGTCGGTAACGAAGTTACCAAATGTAACACCAAGAGAGTTTTACAAGAGAGTTTAAATCAAAGTTCGTTTAATCACGATGTGATGCTCTTTGTACTTGAATTTATAATTTCACATGTTATTTCAAAGGCGATACCAACGGAAATCCCCAATGCATTTCGGGTTATAAACCCTTCATCAGGAGGAATCCTATAAGAGAAATAGGAGTCAATGTGGTCTACCCCGTCAGGGATTCAAAAAAATCAATAATAATAAATGTGAAAGTCCTTAAAGTGAACACAAAACTAAATGCGAGGGGTTTAGTGAAGGATCGAGGTGTGCCAGTAATAACTTCAAAACGTATACATGCGCCACAAAGTACACTGAAATATAAGTGGTGACGAGTCAAAGCAATAAGGAAGAATGAGGAATCAAAAAAGGAGGGTTTGGAAATTAGACCCAAATATACCAGTGCTAAATTCAACACGTGTAACCGCGCCAAACAATACACCGAAATGTAAGTGGTAACGAGTCAAAGCAATGAAGAAAAAATACGAATAGACCCAAATTCCAAAGTTGAATTAGAAAAATTAGTGTGGAAGATTACCTCGGAGGACGCGTTAGACGAACATCGTCAAAAATGTTCTGAAGGATACGGAAGCGTATCGTTGGGCGTGTAACTGGGTTATAGCGGAAAGTAGGTTATGAACAGAAAAAGAGGACTAGAAATATAGCGGCCATCTTTGAAGAGGGAAATACGCTTAGTGAACTATGAACGGTGTCAGACCGTAGTTGTACAGGGAATGTGAGAATATGAGTTTCCAAGTGTTGCGAAAATCCGGGGTACAGTGAAATAGATCGAGGTGAAATAAATCGGTTGAATGATAGTGTGAAAATGGAATATGTTGATTGAAAAAGTTGTGAACAATACAGTTAGGAAAAAAAACAAGGACCAAAAAGTCAGAGATGAAAAAGATCCAGGAATGGTTAAAATGAAGTTAGGAAATAACAAGTGAGTTAGGTAGAAATCAATTAAGAATGAATAAACAAATGAAATAGTGAAAATAAATATAGATATGAATGAAAATGATATTGTTGTCATTCAAATGAAATTAAATTAAAATTAAAAACAAAACATGAAACATTTGAACATTAACAGAGGCACCTATACAAATTCAGATAAAGCAACTAAGTTCGATGCGGTCATTCAGTCCAAACGGTACCATGGAGTTCATTCTGTATATCCAAGATGTTTCTCTTTGAATCAAACATTTTTTGTTGTCACATCCTTCTTTTAATGGAACAGTTTCACACACTAGAAAACGCAGTTGGCTGACGTTGTGTTTGTGATCATTAAAGTGTGCTGCCACAGTGGATTTCAGGTTGTTATTGCGAATGTTGCTCTTGTGTTCATTCAACCGGGTTTTAATTTTTCTTTCAGTTTTGCCAATGTATGGCAAGCCACATGGACACTTTAGCATATATACAACATTCTTAGAATCACAGGTCGCTGAAACAAAAAGCTTGATGTTGTGGCCCTTTGTTGGATGCTGTATGCTATTGCCTAGGATGATATTATTGCAGTTTCCGCAATTGTGACAAGGTATGGTACCCTTGTGTTTAGAAAAAACCTGTGGAGAGCATGTGGGTTTCAGTAACTCCATGAAGTTTTTGCTTCTTTCGTAGGCAAACAACGGTTGATCCGAAAAAATCCGATTGAAGTCAGACTCCATTTGTAATAGAGGCCAATGTCTCAGAACAGATTTCCTGATGTTAACGCTTTCAGTGGAATATTTTGTGACCATAACGATCCTTGAGGACGGTTTCAGAGATGTTGATTGTTGCTCCAAAAGTGTTTTCCTTTGTTTGTTTAGAGATTTATCAATTGCTTTGGCAAAAATTTGTGGTGGGTAACCTCGTTCCACGAAGCGTCGTTCCATGTCAAGAGTTTGTTGTGTTAGTTGTTGAGGTTCAGACGTGATCCGTTTTATCCTGAGAATTTGTGAATATGGTAAGTGACGTTTGAGTGAAGGCTGATGAAAACTGAGATAGTGTAGTAAGTTGTTTCTATCCGTCTCCTTCCTGAAAAGTGTTGTTTGGATGTGTTGATCAATGATGTAGATGGAAACGTCCAAAAAGTCTATGTTTGTGTCACTGATGTGAAAGGTAAACTTCAACCTGTCGTTGATAGTATTGAGATTCGCAATAGCTTCAATCAATATGGTCTTGGAACCTCTCCAAATTAAAAAAATGTCATCAATGTAGCGGACAAACAGTAACAGATGACTCTCCCAAGGTGTGGTGTGAAGTATGTGATCCAACTCAAACTTGTGCATGAACAGGTTAGCGTAGCAAGGAGCTGCACAATTTCCCATGGATGTTCCATTCAATTGAAGAAAAAATTGATTATCGTGACAAAAATAACTGTGATATAGTGTAAAGTTTAGTAATTCCATCAGAAAAACCTGTAAATCATACGGTGTCTGTGATTGTAACAAAAAGTATTCCGTTGCCTCTAGCCCCAAATCATGGGGAATCGAGGTGTAGAGGGAAGTAACGTCTATCGTACAAAAGTACATGTCAGTTTCCCATGGGGTGGTGAAGTTGAGAAGAATGTTCCAAAAGTCAGTAGTGTCTTTGACAAAGGTAGACATGGACTGCACTAAAGGTTGGAGGTGCCTGTCCAGATATTTACCAACTGGTTCATGGAGCGAGCCTCTGGTTGAAACGATGGGCCGCATAGGAGGATCCAACAGGTTTTTGTGTATCTTGGGTAACATCCGTAGAGATGGGCTTCTGGGAAATTTGGAAATTAAGAATTTCCTTTCTGTGTCTCCAATGGTACCTGATAGAACTGCTTTATCCACAAGGTTCTGCAATGTTTTCAGAATTTCCATTGTAGGATTGTAATCAAGTTTAGAGTAGGTGTTAATATCTAATACATGTTCATCAAGTTTCCGTGTATAGTGTATGGTATCCATCGCAACAAGTGCGCCTCCTTTGTCAGCATTGAGGAAAATGATGTTGGGATTGTCAGCCAGTTGTTTAAGCAAAGATTTATCCTTGGATGAAAAGTTCGGATGTCTGGGTTTTCGATGTTTAAATACTGACTGAAGATCATGCTTAACCAAAGTCTCAAACGTGTCTAGAATCTTGTGACTCACCGGGGCTAGAAAGGTACTCTTTGATGTAAGACCTTTTAAAGTATTGGCTGTTTGAGTTGTAGGTTCAGTGAGGACGTTGTCGAAAAAATGTCTAAGTCTGAGCTTCCGCATGAATTTGTAAAAACTAACTTCCGCTTCCATGAGATTGCTTGAATAGGTTGGAACAAAAGATGACCCCTTTTGTAATAAACGTAGTTGAGCTTTGTTAAGAGTGGTTGTGGAAATGTTGATCACCAAGTTGTCACAATCATTTAACGTTGGCTCCTTGTCGTTCTTTTGTCCATTGGCGGAACCGTTTTTTTTGCCCCTCCTGGGTCTCAGTGATCTTTTTGGCTTGTCCCTAAAAAAGGAACCGCAGAAGGTAGAGAGGTCGAAGCTGAAGTGGTTGGAATCTCGGTGTCTGCGATGACTTCAGATTGTGGTTGGTCTTTGTGAGGAAAGTTTCTCGGTTTACGGCGAGAAGTATCAGAATCACTGGTGGCTGGTGAAGTGTCAGTGTCAGTTGTTTTAAAAGGTGGTTTGAATTGCCGTCTCCGGGCATATACCTCCGCCCAGTTATAAACTTCTCCCAGTTTATAATCAATTGTGTCCCGTCGGAACTTTCTGAGTTTTCTCTCGTTTACTTCTTGTTTATGTTTATCAAGTTGCTCATTGATATCCATGAGAGTCTGAGTTCATTCGTCTGGGGACATCTTAGTGGACAGCTCATTTTTAAGTTGAGTGATTTCTGTATTCAGATCTTCAAGAATATTGGATAACTCCTCGATAATCAACAGTATAAGGTCCAAGGAACACTTGTTCAGGATACCGTACCATCTATCAACAAATTTAGGATCATTCTTGCAGAGAGACGGTTTTAGAGAGATCCTTAGACCTCTCGGAATACGTTGGGCTCGATGATATTGTATCATTGTGCTTGCGTGCAAGCGTTGGTTGATTTCTCGTTTCGTTAAGTACAGAAGTTGCTTAATGTTGCTTTGTATGGTGCCTGTGCAAGAGGGGGTAGCTTCAATATCTCCTATTAATGAGTAAATCCTTTGTGCTTCTTTATTGCCGAAAGCAAACGTCTCGGCGCGTTGTCTGTAAGATTAGTAATGTCTTGGTAAGCCATGGGTGCTGCGATAGTGGTTTAGCGAAGCAGAAAATCAGAAAGTTGGGATATCACGCACACCGTTTTTTATCCAAATATAAATGTTTCTTGAACAGGTAGTGGCGTGCTGATAGAGGAGCGACCTCTAAACCAAGGTCGGTAAATCGATGAATGTTGCACTAACCCGTCCTGGGTAGTGTCCCTCTGTACGCACAGCGCTGGTCGGTAACGAAGTTACCAAATGTAACACCAAGAGAGTTTTACAAGAGAGTTTAAATCAAAGTTCGTTTAATCACGATGTGATGCTCTTTGTACTTGAATTTATAATTTCACATGTTATTTCAAAGGCGATACCAACGGAAATCCCCAATGCATTTCGGGTTATAAACCCTTCATCAGGAGGAATCCTATAAGAGAAATAGGAGTCAATGTGGTCTACCCCGTCAGGGATTCAAAAAAATCAATAATAATAAATGTGAAAGTCCTTAAAGTGAACACAAAACTAAATGCGAGGGGTTTAGTGAAGGATCGAGGTGTGCCAGTAATAACTTCAAAACGTATACATGCGCCACAAAGTACACTGAAATATAAGTGGTGACGAGTCAAAGCAATAAGGAAGAATGAGGAATCAAAAAAGGAGGGTTTGGAAATTAGACCCAAATATACCAGTGCTAAATTCAACACGTGTAACCGCGCCAAACAATACACCGAAATGTAAGTGGTAACGAGTCAAAGCAAAGAAGAAAAAATACGAATAGACCCAAATTCCAAAGTTGAATTAGAAAAATTAGTGTGGAAGATTACCTCGGAGGACGCGTTAGACGAACATCGTCAAAAATGTTCTGAAGGATACGGAAGCGTATCGTTGGGCGTGTAACTGGGTTATAGCGGAAAGTAGGTTATGAACAGAAAAAGAGGACTAGAAATATAGCGGCCATCTTTGAAGAGGGAAATACGCTTAGTGAACTATGAACGGTGTCAGACCGTAGTTGTACAGGGAATGTGAGAATATGAGTTTCCAAGTGTTGCGAAAATCCGGGGTACAGTGAAATAGATCGAGGTGAAATAAATCGGTTGAATGATAGTGTGAAAATGGAATATGTTGATTGAAAAAGTTGTGAACAATACAGTTAGGAAAAAAAACAAGGACCAAAAAGTCAGAGATGAAAAAGATCCAGGAATGGTTAAAATGAAGTTAGGAAATAACAAGTGAGTTAGGTAGAAATCAATTAAGAATGAATAAACAAATGAAATAGTGAAAAATAAATATAGATATGAATGAAAATGATATTGTTGTCATTCAAATGAAATTAAATTAAAATTAAAAACAAAACATGAAACATTTGAACATTAACAGAGGCACCTATACAAATTCAGATAAAGCAAGTAAGTTCGATGCGGTCATTCAGTCCAAACGGTACCATGGAGTTCATTCTGTATATCCAAGATGTTTCTCTTTGAATCAAAAATGTTTTGTTGTCACATCCTTCTTTTAATGGAACAGTTTCACACACTAGAAAACGCAGTTGGCTGACGTTGTGTTTGTGATCATTAAAGTGTGCTGCCACAGTGGATTTCAGGTTGTTATTGCTAATGTTGCTCTTGTGTTCATTCAACCGGGTTTTAATTTTTCTTTCAGTTTTGCCAATGTATGGCAAGCCACATGGACACTTTAGCATATATACAACGTTCTTAGAATCACAGGTGGCTGAAACAAAAAGCTTGATGTTGTGGCCCTTTGTTGGATGCTGTATGCTATTGCCTAGGATGATATTATTGCAGTTTCCGCAATTGTGACAAGGTATGGTACCCTTGTGTTTAGAAAAAACCTGTGGAGAGCATGTGGGTTTCAGTAACTCCATGAAGTTTTTGCTTCTTTCGTAGGCAAACAACGGTTGATCCGAAAAAATCCGATTGAAGTCAGACTCCATTTGTAATAGAGGCCAATGTCTGAGAACAGATTTCCTGATGTTAACGCTTTCAGTGGAATATTTTGTGACCATAACGATCCTTGAGGATGGTTTCAGAGATGTTGATTGTTGTTCCAAAAGTGTTTTCCTTTGTTTGTTTAGAGATTTATCAATTGCTTTGGCAAAAATTTGTGGTGGGTAACCTCGTTCCACGAAGCGTCGTTCCATGTCAAGAGTTTGTTGTGTTAGTTGTTGAGGTTCAGACGTGATCCGTTTTATCCTGAGCAACAAAGCAACATTAAGCAACTTCTGTACTTAACGAAACTTGATTGAAGCTATTGCGAATCTCAATACTATCAACGACAGGTTGAAGTTTACCTTTCACATCAGTGACACAAACATAGACTTTTTGGACGTTTCCATCTACATCATTGATCAACACATCCAAACAACACTTTTCAGGAAGGAGACGGATAGAAACAACTTACTACACTATCTCAGTTTTCATCAGCCTTCACTCAAACGTCACTTACCATATTCACAAATTCTCAGGATAAAACGGATCACGTCTGAACCTCAACAACTAACACAACAAACTCTTGACATGGAACGACGCTTCGTGGAACGAGGTTACCCACCACAAATTTTTGCCAAAGCAATTGATAAATCTCTAAACAAACAAAGGAAAACACTTTTGGAACAACAATCAACATCTCTGAAACCGTCCTCAAGGATCGTTATGGTCACAAAATATTCCACTGAAAGCGTTAACATCAGGAAATCTGTTCTCAGACATTGGCCTCTATTACAAATGGAGTCTGACTTCAATCGGATTTTTTCGGATCAACCGTTGTTTGCCTACGAAAGAAGCAAAAACTTCATGGAGTTACTGAAACCCACATGCTCTCCACAGGTTTTTTCTAAACACAAGGGTACCATACCTTGTCACAATTGCGGAAACTGCAATAATATCATCCTAGGCAATAGCATACAGCATCCAACAAAGGGCCACAACATCAAGCTTTTTGTTTCAGCGACCTGTGATTCTAGGAACGTTGTATATATGCTAAAGTGTCCATGTGGCTTGCCATACATTGGCAAAACTGAAAGAAAAATTAAAACCCGGTTGAATGAATACAAGAGCAACATTCGCAATAACAACCTGAAATCCACTGTGGCAGCACACTTTAATGATCACAAACACAACGTCAGCCAACTGCGTTTTCTAGTGTGTGAAACTGTTCCATTAAAAGAAGGATGTGACAACAAAAAATTTTTTATTCAAAGAGAAACATCTTGGATATACAGAATGAACTCCATGGTACCGTTTGGACTGAATGACCGCATCAAACTTAGTTGCTTTATCTGAATTTATATAGGTGCCTCTGTTAATGTTCAAATGTTTCATGTTTTGTTTTTAATTTTAATTTAATTTCATTTGAATGACAACAATATCATTTTCATTCATATCTATATTTATTTTCACTATTTCATTTGTTTATTCATTCTTAATTGATTTCTACCTAACTCACTTGTTATTTCCTAACTTCATTTTAACCATTCCTGGATCTTTTTCATCTCTGACTTTTTGGTCCTTGTTTTTTTTCCTAACTGTATTGTTCACAACTTTTTCAATCAACATATTCCATTTTCACACTATCATTCAACCGATTTATTTCACCTCGATCTATTTCACTGTACCCCGGATTTTCGCAACACTTGGAAACTCATATTCTCACATTCCCTGTACAACTACGGTCTGACACCGTTCATAGTTCACTAAGCGTATTTCCCTCTTCAAAGATGGCCGCTATATTTCTAGTCCTCTTTTTCTGTTCATAACCTACTTTCCGCTATAACCCAGTTACACGCCCAACGATACGCTTCCGTATCCTTCAGAACATTTTTGACGATGTTCGTCTAACGCGTCCTCCGAGGTAATCTTCCACACTAATTTTTCTAATTCAACTTTGGAATTTGGGTCTATTCGTATTTTTTCTTCATTGCTTTGACTCGTTACCACTTACATTTCGGTGTATTGTTTGGCGCGGTTACACGTGTTGAATTTAGCACTGGTATATTTGGGTCTAATTTCCAAACCCTCCTTTTTTGATTCCTCATTCTTCCTTATCGCTTTGACTCGTCACCACTTATATTTCGGTGTACTTTGTGGCGCATGTATACGTTTTGAAGTTATTACTGGCACACCTCGATCCTTCACTAAACCCCTCGCATTTAGTTTTGTGTTCACTTTAAGGACTTTCACATTTATTATTATTGATTTTTTTGAATCCCTGACGGGGTAGACCACATTGACTCCTATTTCTCTTATAGGATTCCTCCTGATGAAGGGTTTATAACCCGAAATGCATTGGGGATTTCCGTTGGTATCGCCTTTGAAATAACATGTGAAATTCTAAATTCAAGTACAAAGAGCATCATATCGTGATTAAACGAACTTTGATTTAAACTCTCTTGTAAAACTCTCTTGGTGTTACATTTGGTAACTTCGTTACCGACCAGCGCTGTGCGTACAGAGGGACACTACCCAGGACGGGTTAGTGCAACATTCATCACATTTAAAGTATGCCTGTAACACCGCCTATACAACCATCTAAAGGCAAGACAACACTAGTGGGAGGTCCACGGAAAGGGACACTAGACCATTTTTTGGCCAAAGCTGTCTCTAAGTTGGACAACGAAATAGCGGATACGGAACGTCGTCTGTCCCAGGGTTTACCCCCTAATAAACGCTCCTCCCTGGGCATTATTCAAACGATTCCTTCTCCTACACCTAGAACACATAATTTGGCCAATACTTCCGTTTCAACCAATGACCCGGGTATTCCTTTACTTCTTCAAGATCTGCCGCCAACAGCAGATTCTTCAAGGGATCTAATCATTATTAATACTAACATGGACCCTTCCCCACACTCCACTTTGGAAGGGGTTCCACCAAATATGCCTCCAAAAGTAAAATCAAGGCCTATCAGAAAAACGAATCCCCCTAATAAACCTAGACCTGTGGCAACCCTGAAAAGAAAGAGGGGCGGTGCTGGAGCGACAGGCAGCCGTTTTAAAGCACCGAGATTACCTCCAGTCCCTTAAAATGTAAAGACATTGCGTTGCCCATTGTGTCTGATCCTAATGATGGACTAATCCAGAGACTCGAACATCTTGTGAAATCACTTTTACTACCTCTCTCTGAGAGAATAAAAAGGCTAAATGAACAACTAGACACCCTAACAGCCATATCTTCTTCGAACAGTTCCTTATTGAAAGATCTGGCCATTTCTCAACCAACCGATGGCCAGAGGAAATCACCAGATATGATTCTTGTAAGAGATGTCTCACTGCCTAATAAAGCTAACACACAGCCCCCAGCTATCTTAGCGGATTCAGAAAATGTGCCCACATCTTCAGGAGCCGGGAAAAAATTAGCCCCGCAAGACACACTGGGAGGGGAAAATAGCAGCACCCCTAGGGCGCCAAATTTACATAAGTCTATTCAAAGAATGGATGAGCATATTGACTTACCACCTGAGTCTGCCCCCTATGTTACCATACTTACGGGTGTTCCAAAATTAAGCCCAGGAAAGAAAGAGGGGTTCGTGGAACTCAAAAAAATAAAGTAATATATTGGTTAAGCAAGAATAGACCTCTGCCCCCAAATCTTAACGGCGAGATTTTATTCGTACGAAGGCTGACCTGGCTTGGGTGTAGGCCTAAAGACATAGTGGGTGATATCGTAACTATAAATTTTAAAGATCAGAAAGTAGTTACTTACATAGCGGATTGGTTTTTAGAAAGAGGAGTGGAAGGAATATCAACTCGTGTTCTGAGTTACTTCTACCCTCAATCCCTTCTCACCCCCCATGGTAACACATCCATCTGTAAGCCACTCAGAAATATTAGAACAGTTCTAGCGTCTAAACACCCAAGAACTATGAAATCTGTCCCTTTGCTTCAACATCCTAGAAATTCTAGTCTCTGGACTGCTTCCCCCTCCTTTTCACCTTTTCCAGATAGGCCTCACTTCTATCAACACCAGCACAATTACAATTTACCTCAGTATCCAACTTGGATTGTACCAGTCACAAACCGTTTTGAGGCACTGACAGACTTAGAAGACCCTGATTGACAGATGGAACCTAGCTTGGAGGTTTATCCATGTGGAGCCCCTACTATGCCACTTAACACCCACGTTGATACTTCTTATCCTGGAACGGATATTGTTAATATTTGTAATAAGGGAACTCTAAATTGCGAGGCACCTATTGATCAGCCACAAATTAGTAGCGACAAATTATACCTGGGTACCACCTCCAACTCTGATTGTCCACTCCATCCTAGTCCCCCTCTTTACCACACTATTACATCTAGAGCTAAAAATAAAAATGCTCCTTTAAAGAGGGAAATATGGGATGCTGAAACTATCATCTCATGGAACGTCGCAGGCCTGTCAAACAAAATATCGCACCAACCCTGGTTAGATATAGTTACTTCTTATAGTATTATCTGTCTCCAGGAAACATGGGCCGCAGACGAACTCCATATTCCAGGATATCAGACCTTTCATGCCCCTGCACAAATAAGCTCACAGGGGAGAAATAAAGGAGGTTTGGCTATATACGTCTCTATAACGCAGGGCATAAAGGTACTAAGATATATATTTACTGAGTACTATCAGATTTTACTCGTTAGTTGGGGGCAGGTAAAATATCTGACCCTCATAAACTTTTATAACAATATTCCCAGCAACAATCTAGAAAGCCAGATCGATAGTCTGATGTCGAGTGTTAATGCTATCAAGACCCAGAAAAAAGACGAGCTGGTGTTGATCTGGCTGGGCGACTTTAATTGCACTATTTGCCCACATGCTTCCAATGGCATTTGCGGCCTTGGTAAACATAAGGATGACAACCCAACTCATTTCGTTCACTCAACACTGGGCGATACCTTTAACTACATGCTTTTTCATTTTAATTTGTGTTTTATTAACGAACTCTGCATCCCAAACATTCCCTTCAAACCAACCTTTCACGGGCGGGGATGCAACTCGACCATTGATTTTACTCTTATATCTCCATCCAATGAAGGACTAGCTATCGCCTGGGAAACACTCAACGTTTTCTTCAGTGATCACTACCCAATAGCCTTTAATCTTAAAATTAGAAAGACTCATGAGATCCCCGTAGACAAGCTTAAATATCTTTCTAACATAAACTTAGCTACAAAAAACGGCTATTCCATAAAATGGGATAGGGTTAACCCCGCCGTTTTTCTACATACTCTAATGGGATCCAGCCAACCTGACATACTTGCCTGTCTGACAGAAAAAGAGGAGTCATCAGTACTCCTGACCCCTTTTTTAAAAATTCAACTTGAACTTAAAAAATTACTAACTAGAGAGCATCAATCTAACCCTAAAATTGGCCACGGTTGGTTTGACAAAAACTGCACTGAAGCTCTTCAAGCTCTAAAAAGGGCTTTGCATGAAACTATCAAATCACCTGCTGAGATTAGTAAAGCCAGAAAACTGTACAATTTGGCCATAAAAACAAGGAAACAGACTTTAAAGAAAGAGGCTTGGTCGGCCTTAATTGAAGCCTCCAAATCCAAGGACAACTTAGCCTTTTGGAAAGTGGTCAATGCTCCCTATTTACAGAAAAATCAGACAGATATTATCGATATGGCTATTAATGGTGAAACTTGGGTAAATCACTTTAAAAACCTATATGATAAAGTAGAAAACCCCGATTATGGTAACTCCCTGATTGACGGGGTAACCATCCAATCATCCATAATTCTACCAAATACATTCCCGATAGGCATTTCCTTCAATTGTATGGAGATTACAAAAGCAATCAAAGACAGTCCTTCAGGCAAAGCCCCTGGCCCTGACGGAGTCCCGATTGATGTCTACAAAGCAGAAATTGATCTGTGGGCTCCCCTGTTAACAAATGTTTTAAATAATTTTAATCGGCACGGGCTCCCACCATCTTGGTCTGAAGCTATAGTCGTCCCTATTTTTAAAAAAGGAGACAGAAATGACCCCACCTGCTACCGGCCAATTTCACTCTTAGATGCTCTAATGAAGGTAGCAGCACGGGCAATTTTAAACAGAATACAACTTTGGGCAGAGGGAAAAAATGTATTATCTCACTTGCAGTATGGTTTTAGCCCAGGAAAAGGGACTATAGAACAGAGTTTAAATTTGGCCTCAGTTTTATCAAAATACACGCAGGCAAAAAAGGGAAATCTTTTCGTTACATTTGTGGACCTGAGTTCAGCATTTGATTGCGTGAGCCATGAGTTATTATGGTCCATATTATCTGAAATGGGCTTAGATCTTAACATTCTCCAATTTATAAAAACTCTGTATAGTGACACAGGCGCTAGAGTACGCTATGGAAATAAAGGCGAATGCTCTGATAAATTTCCTATCAAGAGAGGGGTACGTCAGGGGTGCATTCTAGCCCCCCTCCTCTTTACCCTATACATAAACTCCATTGGCCAATATTTAATGGAATCACAGCATGATTACCCAAAAATCTTGGGAGCACCGACCCCAATACTCCTTTATGCTGACGATGCCGCCATTATGTCTCAGAACAAGATAGGTCTTCAGAGGGCTGTCTTGAAATTTGCGACTTATATGAAAGAACGAGGGTTAAAAATTAACATTACAAAAACATATACGATGGCCTGTGGCCCTGGAACAAAGAAAGTGCCCTGCTCAATCTTTTTAGATAGCAAGAGGATCGAGACCACAGACCATTTCTCCTACCTTGGAATACATTTTGATAGGAGGGGAAATTGGCATACAGCTGTAAATGCCAGAAATTTGGCCTTCGTCCGAGCAATTGGAGCCCTTAAACAGTTTTCAGCTAAACTAGGTGGCAGACCAGTGAAAGAGCTGATTGTTCTTTACAAGGCTAAATGCATTTCTACTGCCACCTATGGAGCGGGTCTTTGGGGAATTGAAAATCCACAACTACTACAAAAAACTGAAAACCAGTTTTTGTGTTATCTTTTAGGAGTTTCTAAATCAACATCGACTTTTTTTATACATATCGAATTGGGTATGCTGTACATTTCAGATATTATTAAAATTGCACCTATACTCTTGTGGCATAAGATTTGTGTTACTCCTGAGACTCAATTGAATAGAGACTTGATTACTGACTGTCTCAAACTCGACGGATTAACCAATATCAAATGGCTCACCTACGTAAGAAACATGATGACTGACCTTGGCCATCCTGAGTTCTTCACAAGGCCTTCTACCATGGAAACGGTTTCCAGGAAGACCCTAAGAGAGTTGGCCTTAAACCACTTAACAACTAACAGATGGAACCTGGAAAAAACAAAAAATACAGTCATCAACTTCCAAAAAATAACCATGCAAGAAGGCCTCCAAAATTATCTGCTAACTCAGCCTACTTGTTACGCCCGAATGCTTCTGACTCGTCTCAGATTTGGGATTTTTTTTCGTATGATTGCTTTCCCTCTCTGCAACTCTTGGTCAAATGAACTCCCACTATGCCCTTGTGATGATACCTCTGCCCAATCTAATATTCATTGTGTTCTTTTTTGTAAATTCTACCAGCTGCCCAGGGGGGCTTTTTTGAAACCACTTTTAAAGTCCTGGGGGATCCGTACTTGTAGACTGGCCATGTTTAGGTTATTACAGCTGGAAAATGAATGTACTATCATTGCAGTAACGAGTTTTTTGAAGCTGGCTGTTAAGTTTCGGAGCTCTATGTAATTATTTTAATATGCATTTTCTGCAATTCTTCATTAACAGGGGATTGTTCTGATTGACTTTGATTATATAAAAACAAAATCCTCTTAATATTTTTATCTGTATATATATGTATGTACTTTTTAATGTATGTTTTTTAATGTATGCTTTTATGATTTCACTTTGAAAATCGAATAAAGCTTTCTTGATTGATTGATTGAATATGTATTAAAAAAAAAAACTAACAAAGGCTTCTGCTCCTCTTGCAGAACACCATTGGCATTCAGACTGGGGTATTTTAAGCAAATAATAATTTTTTGAAACAAAAGATAACCTGTAAAAACAAAGAAAATATATTTATGTATAAAAGCCACATTGTTATTGACCTTCATCATGCGGTATCAAACCCCTCCAATCATGATTACCGGCAACATATTTGTTGCTGCACTAATAAGCTTTATGTATTTCAATACAAGTATTTCACTTCTAATATCATCTCATTAACATCTCTTATTTGTCAGAGAAATATTCAAGTTTCAATTTGCATAATCTAAATAAATGTTTGTCAATCTCTCACAAATCAAAAATAAAGCCCGATCAATTTAGATTTATATATAATAAATACTGGAAAATGCATTAAAGAACATTTATTTACAATATTTTCAATGTGAAAAATAAAAATAGATCTAAAAATGAAATATCTAAAAACTTGGAGGCTCATTCCAATGTTGGGCAGATGACCACCGACAGGTTATCAGTGGTGGTCCACCCAACAGTCAGGGACTTGGTCTGACCGCCACATTACGATGCAGGCGTTCGGAACAGAAACTGTGGGGTGAAAGACCACCACCTTCAACAGGATTTATGATCCAGTTGGGGTGGCGGTTTTAATCATAGTCCCTTAATGGCAGTGGTGCTTAGCAGGCACCACAGTCGAAATTGTGATTACCATTCACCACAGCTTTTTCATGGCGGTCCCAACGCCATGGATAGGCTGCCGAAAAGGAAATTGGGGGCCCCAAACAGGGCCCCCCTCCATTGTGGGCCACTGAAAAGTAGCCCTGGGTGCACATGTCATATCCTCACACACAGCCATGCACTGTTTGCCATGCACCACATGGTACATTGCACACGGTGCATGGATGTGCACATATTGTCCTTTTCCATTGAGGCATGTGCTGCAGTCCTTTACATGGGCTGAAGCACAAGCCGCAATGGAAAAGCACAAATCCTAACCACAGCACCAGCAGTCCTATCATAATTTGGTGGTCAAAAAGATCGGTAGGCCTGACATTAGAGTCTTCTGACCACTGTGATGTCGGGCAGCTGTACCGCCACTCGCCATAATAATCAGGACCTTTGTGTTAAAAATATGAATGCCATTGAGACCAAAAACTCAACAAAAATCTACATGCTCTGACACATTTTTGTAATACAAAAATACAAATCTTAAAAATGTCTGTTAAAAATAAAATTAATTATTTTCAACAGAAATTTTTTAAATAAACTTTTCTTTTTTTAAATAAATGGTAAAAGTGTAACATATAAAAACATTGTACATCTAAATCATATTTTTACTAAATAAGAAATAAATACTTTTATCTCAAATCTAACCACCTTAATCAAATAAAAAGCATTTCTTAAGTTACATTTAGCATGACCACAGCAGTCTGTGGGGCAATTGTTGGACTTTCTTCCAGGGGTTAGATTTACTACTTTTCACTATTGCTAACAACTTTGAAGAAAGTGTTGGTCTTTGGGGGTGTTAGGTTAACTTAACTACTACATTGAGGAATGTGTTGGGCTATGGGGGGACCAGGGTTAGATTTACTACCCCAACTCCAAATTGAACCACATTAGGGAAAGAGCTCACCGTTCAGGAGCTTATGTTTACAATTCAGACTCTAAACGTAACCACATTAGGGAAAGTTGGAATTCCGGGGGTTATATTTACTATTCTCATCCAAACATTACCATGTTGGGAAAGTATTGACTTTTTGTGAATTTCATTATAATCAAAACGTAACCATATGCTGTTTATGAAAAGTATGAATATCGGAGAAAGTTAAATTTACAAAACAAACAACATAAAAACTCATAAAAATAATTAAAATGAAATTAACATAAATAAAGTTAAATTACATATAAAAGTGAATTAATAAAAAAAGCATCTAAAAAAACAAAATCACAAGTATAACAATGTTATTATGACACGTTATTATAACATATGATAAGATAATGTGAAATTAAAATGATAAAATATTTGTTTTGAAATATTAAATATAAGAAACAAAACTTAAAAGCCTAAATATAAAACACAGTATAACCTTTCGCAAAAATATTGCACTATATTTTCCAAAATGTTATAAACAAAAACAACATTTTATTTACAAAAATATAAAAAATTATAAACCTATTGCATTTTACATATGGGCTAAAACTTTTAAATATATATTAAAAAATTATCAGGAAACAATTTATGAATAATGTATACAGTTTACATTTCAAATGAAATACAACAAATTTTGGATAGAAAAATGTTAATTAACATTAAAAAAACAACCAAATACCAAACACTTTAAAATCACTTCTCACCTACTTCCCATATTTTCCATACAACCTGCTCCTAAAACATTTACAAAAAACGTAATCTACATAATGAAAAGGTAAATCAAAAAAAGCTTATAAAATCAATTTTTTAAATAATAATAAAAAGAGCATAAAATATATTTTATACAACATTTATAAACTGATAATAAAGTACAACAATATTAATTTGTTATTAAAAAAGAAATATTCTTACCTGTGATAAAATATCCCACAGTATAAATTACATCACAACATTACTGAAATTATATTAAATAATGACAATGTTTTTAACAGACTATTAAAGTAGAACACCACTGGGATTACAAAAAATCATGAGGTACCAGAATATCTTTGTTAGAATATAATCTGACATAAATCTGGTTTCTTAACTATCATCTATATTGCCCATTAGAGTTAATAAAAGAAAATCTACACCCAGTGACGATATTTTGGGCACATAACCATGTCAGCCGATATTTTTGCATGCAATATTCTGAAATGGAGCTGCAAAACTATCCATTCCTGACTCAAGGAGTTATTTAGCAATAATAACAATAAATTGCTATTTCAAATGTGTTTGGACTAAATAGTCTTTGAATACTTTAATAATGAACCATTAGACAGCAACTAAGGTGCAAGCAGCAACTGTAATTCTAACTCCCATTGTCTATGTTAATGTTGCTACAATTAAAAATCTTGGGATTTGTCACAGTCTACCAGGATGCTACTGTCAGTCCCAGCTCCTACCTCTGGCTACCACCTTTGATGATTTGACTGAGTGACCTTGGATCATAAGCATTTACTTAAAAACAAACACAGTGTTCAAAGAAGGACAGTTTCACCAATACTTGAGCTAGAAATAATGGGAGGAAATAAAAGTTTCTTAACACTTCTCATGTTTACTAGTCGACCAGGGCTGAAGGGATGTGGAAAGCCAATTATAGATACAAGAACTAGGTCAGAGTTGAGGTGATGCTAGAACCTAGGAATTTATCAATAGGAGATATTTAATAATTCCCATAACATATTTGTTGAGATAATAGGGGTAGGTAAATAGAAACCTGAGACAGTGGTGACTGATGTATATAAATATATCTGTGTATGGAAACCAATATTGGTTCTGGGATTGGGTGAAAGACAATCCCTTTATAGCTATATATAAAATTGGGTTATGGGTTTAGGGGGGGGATGACACCCTACTCAGGCAGCAACCACAATCTCTGTCAGAGTAAAATCCAACGCAAACGCCAAATTAAACTGTGCTCAACCCCCTGGTAGCTTGCCACAATAACAGACAGGCTTAACTTAGAGGCAATATGTGAAGTATTTATGCAGAGCGTCAAGCAATAATGAAGTGAAAACACAAAACAAGAAAGATTCTACACCAATTTAGAAGAAATAGAGTCAAATGTAATTAATTATTTGAATAAACCAAAGCTACAGTCAGTAGAAGCAGAGATATGCAATTTTAAAATGTTTCTGAAAATAGAGCCTATGATCACAAAGCACCAATTGTAGTTATCTGGTCTCACCCGACTTGAACAAAGTAACAAGTTTAGGTGGACTGCGATGGAGTGCGGGCCAGATACAGGGACCAATTTAGGCCCACTGTACAAAGTACCTTAAATACTGGTTTGAAGAGTGTTGCGAGAGCCTGCCTCGAGGACGTGTCTTGCAGCAGCGGTTCCGAGGAAGCTGTTGGGCTGTGATGTGGAGTCGTGCGTCATCATTGAGAATATCTTCAACGTGGGGCATGCGCTGTAAAGGCCTGCTTTGTGGATGCTTCACGCAGCGGCGTTTCCTATAAAACTGCATGGTGAATGCCGACGCCGTTGTTGATGATGCGTTGATGAGGGGATTGTGCTGCAAAGGCCTGTATTGAGGATGTATCATGCAGTTGTGGTTCTGAGGAATTTGCAGGCTGCAGTGCGAGGCCCTACATTAGGAAGGCAGCACACAGTGGGGATTTCGAAGCATAGCTGCAAGGAGATGCCTAGCACTATGAAGGATCTACCCACAGGACCACAACTGGGCTGGTAAAGTACCTTCAGGCCCACTTCCAAGGGTCCAGGTCTGAGGTGTCATCTCTTGGAGGTTAAGAAGCAGTCAGAGTCCTGATGCTGAGTTCAAGTTGGTTGTAGCCTTTTCTGTCCCTGATGTTCTGATCAGAAAGCCAAACCACTAGCCCTTGGAGTCACTCTTGAGGTCCTGGGTTTAAAATGCAGGTCCAGTCCTTCTTACTAAAGTGGCAGGGCACCAGAGTAACAGTCCTTATAGCAGAGCAGCACAACAGTCCTTCCGAGTCTTCTGCAGGTCCAGAGTTGGGTCTGAGGGTCAAATATTTAGACCTGGTACCCATGTTGAAAAGGAGAGAAGGTTCTGCAGGTGCATGGAATTTCCTGTCTCCCTGCTCTGGCCCCGGCTGGCCTGGGGGCACCAAATACTAGTGTCAAACTCTTTGTAGGTGTGCTCAGGTAGAAGCTTTGTGTTCACCAAGTCAGATATGGGTTATCATGACAACACATATTCCCCCTTTGTCTCACTCTCTGGAAGCAATAGGATAAGACCAACTGTTAGCTACACTTTTCATGTGACCCAAGATGCAGGCTGCAGGCACCAAATGGTTAGGGCAAGGAAGTGCAAACTTTCTAAAAGTGTCATTTTCAGAATTGTGACTTACAATCTGACTAAATTCTGAATAAAGGGTGGTTTTAAATTATAATTCTTTAAAAACCAAACTTGACTTTTCTGCTTGCTTGCTCCCAATTGAAAGTTAGACCTTTTTATACTGTAACAAGGTAATCTAATGTTATGATTTTGGAGACTTGGGCCTTACAATGGTGCAAAACGAATGTAAGAGTTTTCCACCACCAGGACATTATAAGTTAACGGTAAATGTCCAACCTTTTGAATAAACTTTGTCTTGCCCCCTGGGCTGTTCAGGGCCTATTCTAGGGGTGACTTCTAGGTAACAAAAAGGAAGGTTTATGCCTGGCAAGAGGTATATTTAAATAATATGGGGCCAGATGTATAACCATTCACTTTAGAGAGTTGCAAATTGCCTGAGTTGTGACTTGCAATTTGTGACTCGCTAAAGTGAATGTACAACAGTGTCTCAGACACTGTTTGCGATTCCCAATGGGGTTGCAAATTGCATGCCACATCAATATACATGAGGCAAGCACAATTTGCGACCCCATTGGGAATGGCTAGCACTCCCAGTAAAAGTGGCCTGCTGGGGTCAGCAGACCACCATGTCTGTAACTGTTTTTAAATAAAGCAGTTTTTTTTTTAATGCAGCTCTTTTTCCTTTAAGGAAAACGGGATGCATTTAACCCCTTGCATGCCCGCCCCTTTCCCCGCCCAGTGCCGCGCCTTCCATTAGCGGGCGGAGTTCATGACGAGCTGGACTCGTCATGGGCACAGCGCCACCGCAGCCCATGACGAGTCCAGCTCGTCATGGGCACTGAAGGGGTTAAAAAAGAAAAATTAAACTTTTCTGTTTCATATTTTAACTGCTGGCAGTCATCCGTGCCTGCTCTTAAAACATATTTTCAATCCCATTCACAAAGGAAAAGAGGTCCCCTTCCCGTTTGCAAGTGGTTTACCACCTACTTGAAGTAGGTAGTAAACTGCGAGTGTTTTGCATCCGCAAATGCGGTCGCAAAACAATAATTAATTGCATTGGGACTCGCTATTAGGAAGGGACGCCCTTGGCACGCCCCTTCCTAATAGCGAGTCGCAAACCATATTTTGCGAGTTGGAAAGATGTTACCGACTCACAACATATAGTTTGTGCATGGGGCACATCCAATTTTGTGGTAGCAAACGGACAAATTCCTGTTCGCGACCGCAAAAACGGTCGTACATCTGCCACAAAATGTAATCAGAGGTATACTTTAAACTGCACACACAGGTATATTTAATGGGCTACTAAAGTGGGTGGAACAATCAGTACTGCGGTTTCACTAATGGTAGTTAATTTAAAGACCCTGGGTACATGCAATACCACTTGACGGGGACTTCTAGTAAGTTAAATATGCCAATTGGGTGTAAGCCAAATTTAACAATTATTAAAGGATAGACACAAGCACTTTGGCACTGGTTAGCAGTGGTAAAGTGTGCAGAGTCTTAAAGCCTGGAAAACGAAGTCAACAGAAACAGCTGGATGAAAGGCAAAAGGTTGGGGAAGTACCACACCATGGATGTCAGATCCAACAAGTTAGATTTAGTAACAGAAAAACAATAATGTTGGTAATGTAAGTTTAAAGTAGACCTAGGCATAACATTTATTTCCACCTGCAGATTCTGAGGAATTTGGTAATTCCGTGTTACTCTGGTAACAAGGAATTACTTATAAATTCCATTGCTCTCTGCAGTAAAACATTTTAAAGAGGGCTGGAAGAGGGAACAATCACTCTATGTTTCAAACCATTGCACATACAGAGAGACTGCTAACTCTTCTGCCCTTTTTAAAAATCACTGCACAGCAGTGCATGGCCCTTGGCACCTTTACATACTAGTATGTAAGGGCACCGAGGGGTATGCACTGCAGAGTGATATGAAGGAGTTTCTAAAGTTTAGAAACCACTGCATACCACTCGATGGCAACGCCCTTACCTACTCTGCAGTAATAACTGCATAGTAGGTAAGGGCACCAAGTGTTTTTTGGCTGTGCTATTTTTATAGCATAAAGCATCCTCACATACATTTTTGGATAAAGAGGGTGCGTTTTGCACCAAATGTTCACTCTGCACTGTTGTGAAATTCTGCAGAATCTCGCATAATCAAGTTACGTATTCTGTAAGCTGCAGCTAAATTATGGTCAGACTGCCGGGTCTGTTTTGGTATTGTCCTATTACAGTGATTGGGAACCAGTGTGGGACTCTCCGGAAACACCCGAGTGCCTTTTCGACTCTCTAGCTCAGCTGTTGAAAGACGGCAGTGTTGCGCACTGGAAGCACATTGTGGATGGCAGCAAATGTTTTTCCTGGGATTTTTGGAAGAATCTTACCAACGGTACACTATCTAGGTTTAGGTACTACCACATTTCATCATGGTGCAAGAGTCAACACTGGACTCTTCTGGAGGAGAATTCCATGGAGGACGAACTACAAGATCTGAGCCCGAAAAAGAAGGACGTAGCGCAGTCGTATAATTATCTCCTCGACTTAGCCGATAGGAAGCTGGAACATCCATATCTGGTCTGGGAGAAGTGCTTGCCGAGTAAGGAGCTAAAAAATCTATGGCAAGTATCTTTAGACACACTTTACCTGCTGATTCAATCTGCTGCACTAAGGAGAAAACACTTTTTTACACTCCACAGGCTATACTGGTCTCCACTCAAACGCTCCTAAATTAAGGGCAATGGAGAAGCAAAATGTACGAGATGTGGTACCAAGAAGGCGGATGACATCCACATGTTCACATCCTGCCCTCTGATCCAGGAGTACTGGGCAATGAGGGTAAGACTCTGTCGGATGCCCTGGGCATGGAGGTGGAGGTAAGCCCTTCTGTCATTATGTTTGGCACTATATTGATGCCCGATGGGGCGTTAGGCCTCTCGGGGATACAGAACAAACTGGTGTTTTATTTGATCCTTCTGGAAAGGAGGGAGATTTGTAAGTTATGGCGTCAGGTGCCTCCCCCCACTTGGAGAGCCTGGTGGAACTCTGTGAGATACTTTAGGGACTTAGACCAGAGGTTAATGTTTATAGAGAAAGAACTGAATTGGGGTTATTCTGGAATTTGTTAGACCCTTTTGATTCTGATTAGATTGCTATATAGTGTCCAATGATTATACCTTGGTCATCTCATGGTGTGTTGTGCGGGTGGTTGTCGCAAGAACATCAGCTGAGACTGGATCCCCAAGCAACGCGTAGCAGGGGCGGATCAGATTGAGAGGTTGCGTAAACTACGGAGGTCATATGAGGACAAGAAAACAAAAAATCAAATTACGCCAATTACACCCACTCCTAGTATAGATGCAATATGACAGTCTTCCCAAAAAAGTCCATAGTCATGTTTTAGCAAACAGTGAAAAGTGAGCAACTGGACAAAAGCAATACAAATGTAAAGTTAACAACAAGCAGGAGACTTTGGGAAGGGTTGCAATCTTAGCATGAGCATTGAGAGTAGCAGTTTGACTGTCACCCATAGATCCTAGGAAAGACTCTGTGACATGTTAAACATCTGTCTACGATGAGATATAGAAACATAGACAGGAGAGTGAATGAGCTCCCAAATATCTGTATAATTCTGTTTGCATGTAAGGAGTTGATTTGTGTCTTTACAATAGGTGATGAATGATTTAACCTTTGATCCTGTACCTCATGAAATGCAGTGCTATTAGTCAATCAATCAAAAAACTCTGTATTTCGGTAAAATACCATAAAAGGGTTCAAAATAGACTTCATGCTTATCAGTGTAAAATCAGACAATGCATATAATTGGTTTTAAAAGCACAATTTAAAAAATGGCGATCCGTTAAGAATGTAAAACAAGCAATAAAAAGGTTAAAAGCTGCAGGCAATGTGCAAGTCATGGTTCACAGTGGGTTCGAGCCAACAATAAGAATTAATGTGCACATTTGGCAAAGTCCCATTTCTAAAGTGCAAATGCATTAAATGCTAGTGATTACATTCACCAGTCGTTACAGTATTTGCTTAATAAAAAAGGCACTTAGAATTACTAACCATCGTGGCAATTACACTTCATGAGACAATGATTGTATCAGCAACTCCTGGGAGTAGGCCGGGAGACTGTCAGCGCCCTCCTTCTAATCGCCAATGAGTGGCCCAGAAAGTTTGCAGTAGAGCACGCAAATAGAGGTCTTGCATCAGATTTCAGTATGCGCAGGGCCACTAAATGGTCTTTGGTGCCAAGTTGCCTACAAACAGGAGACAGCCATTTGCTCCTGGGTTTTACATAGACTATGCAGACAAAAATGAAATGGGCAATGGATCCCTGCGGACTTGGACAACAGGGGCAGCCCTTTGGCTGCACTATGTTAACCGACCATAGGTTTGTGAATGCGGTAATTCACTAGCTAACTAACCTAAATTGGATATATAACTTCCTAACGGCCGGCAGTTTGATAATATCTAGGTAACTTTCTATAGTGCGGTTGATATTACAGCTTCTAAATTCTTCAGTCAATCTGCCCTGGCTGCCATCTCTGTATACATTTTGCTGAATCCCTTCCCGGTAAAGTGTTTTAATCTGTCTTCTAATATAGGATGTTGGACAGACAATATTGTAACCTGCGAAGCCTATGCTAGACAAAAGGCTTTTAACATGTTTAATCCAGCCTATTTTGTGCGTGGTGTCTAAAGCACAAATTTCCTGGAAGGCAGCGGCAAAGGACGACAGTTCCGGGGTGGTAACCATCCGCTGGGAAAACAGCAACGGACAGATCTTCGCTAGTTCACTAATGGGTTTGATGCCCATATCGAGCAATAGTGGGCATAGAGGAGTACTCTGCGGCAAGGAAACCAAGTTTCTAAGGTACTTGTTCTCCAGGGTTGTCAAGCTGCTTGCTCTTGCCATACCCCACAACTCAGAACCATAAAGTGCGCTATTCAATGCCTTGAAACTATATAATCTCAGTGCTGGTGCAATTGGCTTAGTGTAGGAGAGACAGTGTTCTTTACGCAGAGCCCTGGTTTTCTGGGAAAATTTGAGGAAAGCCTTACTCAGATGGGACTTCCAGGCCATATCCTCTGATAGTTTAATTACCAGGTATTCAAAGGAGCTGACTCTCTCCAGGCGGATGTTGTCTAGGAACAGATTTACCCTAAAGGACTTGTGGGGATTCAATAGCATAAGCTTGGTTATAGATATATTTATTTCGAGCCCCCTCCTGTTGCAAAAAAGCTTGAATTGTTCTAATAATTTTTGCAAGCCCATTGGGGTCTTCGAGACGAGAAGAGTGTCATCCACGAACAGCAGGGTGGCAATTTTTTGCTTAGCATCGGCTGGAATGGCGGATAAGAGCTCTGCAGTGTGATTGATGCAAAGTGAGAATAAGGTTGGAGCAAAGATACATCCTTGATGGACCCCCCGTTGTACTTTAATGGGATCGGTGACCTGTCCCTGGCTACCCCACCTAACCCTGGCAAAGTTCTCTTCATGGATCCTAATCAGAAGTGCAAGGCTGCCCGGTGGCATACCCATCTCCATGAGCACCCGCCATAGATTGTCCCTGGGAAGGAGATCACATGCAGTTTTTAGATGTATGAATACAATATATAGAATCCCTTTACCCAGCAGGACCACCTTCCAGTACTATATCTAAAAAGAGAGAGGGACCCCAGAAGACAAAGGAGAGGGGCACCAACAATGACCTTAGTCAAACAAATAGAACCTCCTTGTCAGAGATACATGACAATCCATACACCTTACACACTAGTAGGATGAGAACCGGCAAGACAAATGTAATCAAAACAACTGAGAAGAAGAATTTTTTTTCTTAAAAAAGCAATATTTATTTAATTTGTGCTAAACACTATACAGGGTATATGTAATCTATTGTTATATAGCTAATTTATGAAGCGATAACAATCTTATCAAATCAGTGTCTCATAAACCATTATTGATCAACTATGCATATATTGTTAAAAAACACTACACATATTATAAATTGATGAACATCACACAATATACAAATTGGGAACACAATAAAAGAGGACAGTTATATCCTATTGATTAGAGAAAAATCACCAAATCAACGATTCATCAAAGGTGACCCTAAAAATATAGTTTTCTATTGTACATGTCACCAAACCAGTAATCAATGATTTTATGTGGTTTTCTCTTTTAAAAGCATCGACGCGTTTCGGTGGGCTTAGATTATCTGCCAACACCTTCTTCAGGAAAAATTAGATGGAGTCCCAATTTCGTTACAAATACAAACGAAAATATTTAATAGTTGGCAATTTATTCCAATCTATCTCCAAACAGAGGGTCTTCAATTGTTTTTCTGTGGCCCATATAAGCCCTTCCCATAGGGTATGTAGAAACCTTAAAATTATCTCCTCCGAGTCTGAAAAGACCTCCAGGTATTAGCTTCAATGTTAGAGTAATAATCCTTCTATTACTGGCGTAGGACTAGAAACATTAGTTGTTTTTCTGTGGCCCATATAAGCCCTTCCCATAGGGTATGTAGACACCTTAAAATTATCTCCTCCGAGTCTGAAAAGACCTCCAGGTATTAGCTTCAATGTTAGAGTAATAATCCTTCTATTCCTGGCGTAAGATTATTTGACGCGGAAACTTATCAAGCTTGTTTCTCTACTGACCACGATAACTCGTCGGGTACGGGCATGTAGAAGTCCCTACATAGGGTTCAGTGAAAGTAAAAATACTTTGCTACGCCTGTTCCGGTGTTCACAGTGCGCCCTCTGTGGAAATCCAGAATAGAAGGATTATTACTCTAACATTGAAGCTAATACCTGGAGGTCTTTTCAGACTCGGAGGAGATAATTTTAAGGTGTCTACATACCCTATGGGAAGGGCTTATATGGGCCACAGAAAAACAACTAATGTTTCTAGTCCTACGCCAGTAATAGAAGGATTATTACTCTAACATTGAAGCTAATACCTGGAGGTCTTTTCAGACTCGTAGGAGATAATTTTAAGATGTCTACATACCCTATGGGAAGGGCTTATATGGGCCACAGAAAAACAATTGAAGACCCTCTGTTTGGAGATAGATTGGAATAAATTGCCAACTATTAAATATTTTCGTTTGTATTTGTAACGAAATTGGGACTCCATCTAATTTTTCCTGAAGAAGGTGTTGGCAGATAATCTAAGCCCACCGAAACGCGTCGATGCTTTTAAAAGAGAAAACCACATAAAATCATTGATTACTGGTTTGGTGACATGTACAATAGAAAACTATATTTTTAGGGTCACCTTTGATGAATCGTTGATTTGGTGATTTTTCTCTAATCAATAGGATATAACTGTCCTCTTTTATTGTGTTTCCAATTTGTATATTGTGTGATGTTCATCAATTTATAATATGTGTAGTGTTTTTTAACAATATATGTATAGTTGATCAATAATGGTTTATGAGACACTGATTTGATAAGATTGTTATCGCTTCATAAATTAGCTATATAACAATAGATTACATATACCCTGTATAGTGTTTAGCACAAATTAAATAAATATTGCTTTTTTA
Organism: Triturus cristatus; assembly: GCF_964204655.1. Taxonomy (NCBI): domain Eukaryota; kingdom Metazoa; phylum Chordata; class Amphibia; order Caudata; family Salamandridae; genus Triturus; species Triturus cristatus. The sequence continues at coordinate 1,034,085,114 of NC_140580.1, forward strand.
AGAAAATTTTTTCTTCTTCTCAGTTGTTTTGATTACATTTGTCTTGCCGGTTCTCATCCTACTAGTGTGTAAGGTGTATGGATTGTCATGTATCTCTGACAAGGAGGTTCTATTTGTTTGACTAAGGCCACCTTCCAGTACAACATAAAGAGCCGAAATACCTTGTCGATTGTGCCAGTTTTCCTTTGGAAGCCCACTTGGAGGGGAGAGAGAATATCATTCTCTTCCATCCAATCTATAATTTTAGCTAGAAGCGAACAGCAGAGGACTTTCTGGACACAATCGATCAGGCTAATTGGTCGATAGTTGGAAGGGATGGACCTATCACCCTTTTTGAAGATGGGAATTACCTCAGCTCCTTTCCAAGATTCTGGGATCCTTCCTCCTCCCGCAATGTCATTTGCGACGGTCAGTATGTAGGTTGCCCAATTTTCTCTCTCGGAGTGGAAGAGATCCCCTGGGATCCCATCTGGGCCTGGAGACTTGGAGGGTACGATTGCATCCAGGGAGGCCAATATTTCCTCTCTGGTGAATGAAAGATCATGTATTGATTGAAGTAAGTCGGAACTGATGGTTGCATGTTGGGTCTGGTAAGGGTTGACTACAGGGTTCCAAAATGGTCTTGCCACGCATAGGCCGAGATGTTATTAGCCAAGGGTGGAGACCTTTCATGGTTGCCCTTGCCCACAAGTACCCAGAACAATCTGCCATCTGGACTTGAGATGGACTCCCCAAGTTATGCCCCCCTCCTTTAATCCCATTCCCTCTACACCTTTAATTGGGCCAGTTTGTATTGCCTCCTCAGTTCCCGAATTGACTTGCTATGAGTCATGCCTCAGGGTGTAACAGACACCCACACAGCCCTGCCGTGTGGGAGGGCAGTCTTCTTTACATACAAGGGGGCATTGTAAGGGGCTCTCTCACCACGCCTTGCAGGTGGGCCCCCTAAGATTTCCTTATGGCACATTAAACCGGGTGTGGGTCCTGAATATTGACTTGGCAATATTGGTATACCTTAATATCATAGCCATAATACTGAGAATTAAAAATATCAACAGTTAAGTATGTATAGATTTTCTATAACTAACTCCACATATATATGCCTTGACAATATATATACCTGCATGGTGCGAGATGTGGAGGAAAGAAGAACAAGTTTCTGTCCTTCAGTAATACTCTCTGGTGGATAATTATCAAATTGCAGATGTATATAGTCCTCCAGGTATTAGACTGGCTCTCGAATTTCTGCACACTGGAAGATGACTTTGCATGAATACGTAATGACTTTGTTCTGCTCCAGGCACATTGGCATCAGTTACTTTTGACAGTTTATCTGCACCATCAGACGCAGAGGTAGTCGGCAAATTGGGTTGACTGGTGTGCAAATCTGTAGTTTGATACATTTTTAGATGGAACAAGAGTCAATTTTATAAAATGTGGAGGGTGAGTGAGGAATCTGGGGTTAGATATCCAACAGAAACTCCCAGGGTGGTAGGTCTGTGGAATGGCTCAGACAAAAAGGTCCAGCAGGACAAAGTAGACAAAATGCCCATTTCGAGGAACCTGACCATAAAGGCAATAGTGCTATGTGAATGTGTGCACTGATACCCACGTAGCAGCCTGACAGATATCCAGGATAGGCACTCCGTGTGCTAGTGCAGTAGCAGTAGCCTTGGCTTGAGTAAAATGAACATGTAATCCTTCAGGAGGAGCTTACGAGCTATTGTGTGGCAGATTTTTAAGCAGTGTAGTCTTTTCTGCATTGCCTAGTGCTTTGTTCATGAAGACCCCACAAATAATTGATTGTCCACCTGATGGTGTTTGGTGCGATCAGTGTAGAAAGTGAGGGCTTTTGTGGGGTCCATACGATGGAGTCACTCTTCTTCTTTCAAGGAGTGAAGTGACGCAAAGAATGTCGGAAGAGTGATAACCTGCCTGACTTGGAAAGGCGTTAACATGCTTTGCAGAAATGTAGCTGGAGTTATGAACACCGGTTTGTTTGGAAAGTATGTTGTGTGGGGCAGCTGGACCAAGTGTGCCTGAAGCTCACTAATGCAGAAAGCTGAGACGAGTACGAAAAAAAAACATTTTCAGAGTCAAGAAATGTAGTTGGCAAGTGTGCATTGGATCAAATGAGGTAATCTAAAAAACAAATTTAAGAGTTCCTGTGGCATCTCAAAGGGCTTCAGTGGAAACATATGCTGTAATCCTTTAGGGAATCTCATCACAACAGCCAGAAAAATTAAAGAAGGCTGATCCAGCAACTACAAAAAATAAAAAAAGGTCACAAGCAGTCATTAACAGTGCCAAACGCAGTCCTTTCTGGGTCAATGACAAAACAATAATCAGCAATCGAACTGATTAGCTAATGGCAGGTCAGCACCCAGCATACACTGATTTTGCAGATGGAAACTTGGCTGCAGGAATAAAATCAACAATTTTTGGTTGAAGATCGAAGGAGACTAATTGCTGCCGCTCAAGCTACATGCATGGAGATGCAGAGTGGAAAGGCCTTGGTGCAGGACACAGCACTGTTGCTGTAACAGTAGATCCTACTGAAACATGACCTTGACTGGAGGATAGATGCTCATGTCCAGAAGCTCTGAATACCGTACCTTCCTGGCCCAAACCAGAGGCACCAGAATGAGATTTTCTTCAGAACTTGAGCCAAGAGAGGCAGAATTAGAGAGGCATAGAGAAGTCCCAAGCCCCATTTGAAATGGAATGTGTCTCAGAGAGAGAGCCTTCTTGAAAAATGCTGATATTGCACGTTCGCAGCTGTGGCAAAAATATCAAGGTAGGATTCTCTGCATTACTGGAATTCCCCTGCACCACCTTCAGCTGTAACTCTTATTTGTAATCCTCTAGGAAGTCAGCAACTGAGTGCTGACATTTAGAGATGTCACCAAGGGGTTCATGACCCAAGATACACATGCTAACTTCCAGAGGTGCAGAGTCTCCTGGCACAGAACCCAAGACCCCACTCTCCTATTTTTGAGGCAGTACCACATGGCAGTAGTGTTGCCCATGAGAACCAGTACTAGCCTCCCCTTCATGGAAGGTAGTAAGTATTTAATCAGTAAGATGATCACAAACGGATGTGGAGGTGGGTTTCAGCCAGAGATCAGGGTTCTATAATTTACACCTCTTCCAGATGGTCTCCCCAATCCAGCAGAGATGCATCCTTGATCACCTCTCAGTGGGGTAAGGAAAGCAGGCTGCCACCTGCCAATTGCAGTCCAACAGTCACCACTGCAGATCTTTTTCAATCTCTTTTGAAACCTTGATGGAGTCCAATAAGTTCTTCTAGAGCTGTGCTCACTGAGACTTCAGATCTTACTGCAGAGCCAGCATGTGCTAACTGGTGTGGATGACTAGCAAAATGCTGGAGGCCCATAGACCCTGCAGCCTCAATGCCTTCCTGACTGAGATCCAAGACAGAGGCTGAAGCTTTGGGATGATAGTCCGAATATCCTGGACTTTCCACTATGGGGGGAATCACAAAACGACATTAAGGATAGCACCGAGGAATAGGGTGAGCCTGCCTTCAACAGCCAATCATTGAGGTACAAGATAACTGCTACACCCAAACTCCAAAGGTGAGCTGCGACCACTGCCATCACTTTCATAAAAACCTGAGGGGCACTTGTAAGCCCAAAATGAGCACCACAATCTAAAAATGCTACTATTCCCCTCTGAACAACATGTAACATCTATGGGCTTGCTGCGCGGGAATATAGAAATATGCATCCTGCAGGTCCAACAATACCATACATTCTCCAGCTTTGAGGGCAATCAAGGCCTAGGCCAGCGTGAGCATCTTGAAATTGTATTTCCACAGAAAGGCATTGAGAAGGTTAAGATCTAAAATAGGATGAAGCCCACAGTCCTTCTTCAGCACAAGTAAGCAGGTGGAGTAACACACAGTTCCGACTCTGAGACCAGAACCCTTACATCCTGCTGCAAAATGGACATGCTCCTCCATCAGCTGTGCTGAAGGGGTGGAAGGTGCAGTAGAGTCAAAAGAAATGTGACAACGTAGCCCTGCTTGACAAGTTGGAGAACCCATCCAAGCAAAAAGGTATAGAATGCCACCCTTGAATGAAATATCTGATCCTACCTCCTAACCTCAATTACTCAATCAGGGTTCTTATAGAGCGCAACTACTCACTCATAAGGGTATCAGGGTTCTGGGGGGCGGGGATCTGCAGTTCACTCCAAGAACCAGGGCTGGATGTCCTTCCTGGATTGAGGCAGTGACGGTGATTGCCTGAGGTGCAGAGGTAATGAGTTCCAGGTCTTCGCAGTGAGGCAGGAGAAGGATCTTTCTCCAGCTGATGTTTTACGGATCCGTGGGATAGTGGCCAGGGCTAGATGGGTGGAGCAAGAGTGTCTGGTCGGTGTGCAGAAGGAGAGGCCGTGGCTGAGATATTCAGGTCCGGTGTTATGGAGGGCTTTGTAGGCGTGCATGAGGAGCTTGAAGGTGATTCCTTTGTTGGCTGGAAGCCAGTGGAGGTGTCTCAGGTGACCGGAGAGGTGGTTTTGGCAGGGGATGTCCAAAATAGGTCTGGCGGAGGCGTTCTGGATGCACTGCACTTCTTTTTTAGTTTTTGGGTTGTGCCGACATAGAGTGCGTTGCCGTAGTCGAGCTTGCTGCTGACGAGTGCCTGGGTGACCACTCTTCTGGACTCAATGGGGATCCATTTGAAGGTCTTTTGGAGCTCTCGGAGCGTGGGGAAGCAGGAGGACGATACAGCATTGATTTGATAATACACAGTGATAGTGTGTTGAAAAGGACAAACTTAAATGGTTTTGCAGTTTTGCTTGCTGGAGGGGTACGGAACTGAGCTGCAATTTTGTATCTAGATGCAGCATACTCTGCCACAAAAAAGTCAGAGAAAGTGGCAGGATCAGGCATTTACAATATGGACACTTGTGTATCCACAAATGGGGCAAAACTGCTGAAGAAATTGCCCGGTGGGCGAGCAAGCCTGAGGGAACATGCTGAGGCATGACTATCTCTAAAGTATTCCAGTTCCAAGTCAGCTTTCTCACCAAATAGGTGAGAGCCATTAAATGGCATGTCTATTTAAAATGCATGGCCAACCCAAGAGAAGCCTGTATACCTCATGCAGGTGCATACTGATGCTTATTGCCCGACCCAAGCAGTCAGTTATGTTGAGGCTAGACTTTTAAACTAATTTTGACTTCCTGCTTGTTTTCTGCTAAAGATGCACTCAGATTCTCTGGAACTGACAGCATAATTTAACGTATAATAAAGTATGGCTGCAGCTGCCCAGGAAGCAGTTGCACTGACTGAGCACAAAGCAAGACCCACTGATGAAAACATATGCTTGCCAAAAGTTTCCATATGCTTAGACTCATGATCAGGAGTTGTTGTGGGAAAGGCGGTAGGGTTGACTCTGCTGGTGGACACCTGAAGCAATAGACTCTTTGCATAGTATGTTATTGGTAAGAAGTCAGAATTGACTGGTGCCAGTCTGTAGTAATGAACAATCTGCCTGTTGACAGTAAGGCCTCTTTCAAAAGCAAGACCACAAGCATCCTGTAATTTGGCATACTAATTGTCCTCATTGTATAATGGGGCGAATTTGTCCCCCTCATCGTAGTCTTTATTGTCTGAATCTGATCCAAAAAGCTGATGTAGAGAATGAGCTCTGTTGTGTGGTTAAGGCAAGGTGTCAGAGTGCAGCCTCAGTCGAGTATTTAAGGAAGACAGTATGGAGCCAGAGGTAACGTCTCCTCTTCCACAGCTGGTGGCATAAACACTGACATTGATGTGAAAGGAACTAGTGCAGGGAGTGGTGCTGGAATCAAAGTTGGTACTGAAGCCCGTGCAAAACCCAAAGAGTATTCAAGAGTCACAGATGGCAACAAGGGTGGACTTGCCAGTGGGACCCATACTAGAGGCCTCTGTGGATACTTGAAGCCCAAAGGCACACCACAGGCAACCAAAATCATGTGGAAAAGGTGCAGCACGGCCTCCCTAAAGGTCCCTATTTGCTGTGACATGGCCGATAGACCCAGAAATTCAGGTTGCCCCAGTACTAACCTTGGAATCAGCTCTTTGGGAGTACAGGGGCGAGACTGAGAGGCAATTTGATGCCCTTGCACCCTCTTTGGAGTAAAAGAGTAGAAGGAAGGGGCAAATTTGTGCTTTGATTTGTTGTGCTTCTTTCTGAACTTTACCCTTTTGACCGCAAAGAGGACCTGCCACGGGACGACTTCAGGAGTGTGAGTGGTAACAGGACCTTCTTTTCACTTCAACCACTGGTAGCATGGGGCCTTCCAATACTTTGTGACAGATAATTTTGACTTGTTGTCCTGTATGGCCTTTCCTTTAATCTGTGCACATTAGTTGCAGACCCTGAAGTTGTGCTCCGACACTAGGCACTACAGCCATATCTCATCAGGGGTCTTCACCACAGACATCTGATTGTTTTGTCCCAGCGAGGTTTAAACCATGTTACTTAGGGGGATCACATATTTTCCTTGCACACTGGTAAAACATAATTTTGGTAAAAATACAAGTAAAAGAGAAAGAAGATCAGCATTCTGCCTATGCGTCTGAAGGTCCAGAAAGAAAGAAATGAACGTCTGCACACCTGGATGGCACTTATATGCCCCATTCGTCACTTCTGAAGCAGCGTGACACTGGTGCAAAGTCACGCAATGCCACTTTCCGGAGCATACGAGTACTGTTTGTGAGCTTCTGGATACAGTTTGATGCCCAGACGAATATCCACCAGGGGGCCGATTCACAGAACTAATCGCAGACAAAATCCTAAACTTACTGCTTTTGGTATTCACAGAAGGCACTTACGATTTTTGGTATTCACTGAATGCAGTTACGACTCCTAACTTTACGTCTGCACTCGGGCCGGAATTTCCGCACCCAGAGCGTACTATCCGCACCTGGAGCGTACTCTCCGCACCCGGACCATACTCTCCGGCTAGGGTCGGACTCTACGGCTCGAGCCGTAATCTCCGGCTGGGGCCGGATAAAGTGTAATCAATGGGCCAGCTTGCAATTTTTACAAAAAGGAACCTTAGGAATGTGTGATAAATGGTAGCGGAGGTCATGAAAAACAGTTTGAGTAGGGAAAAGGGTACAGCCAGACACCATATCATAACCCAGAAAAGTTTTCTCCTTTGCATCATGGTACATGAAGTGCACAATTTGCGTTCCCTAAGTGTTGAATGTGCAGTCAACACTGTTATGTTATTTATTTCTATTAAAAATAATGTTGATCCTTTACACTATTGAAAAACTTTCATTATGTTGATGTCATCAGCCAGGTAGTTACCTTTTACACAAACACTATCCATGCTGTCATCTAATCTCTGTAGCACAACTTTGGCACTAATAGGATAACAGAGGCATTATTCTTGCATTTTACATTTCACAGAGGCAAAACTTATGCACTCATGCAAGCACCGAGACACTACCCCTGCACTTATGCAATCACCAATGCTCTACCCATGTACTAATGCAATCACTCAGGCACTACTGTTGAACTCATTCATCTCTAGTACTACTTCTGCACTCATTCATTCAGTGATACACTACCCATGCACTCATCCAATGACCCAGGCATTTCTGTTGCAGTCATACCTTTACTCAGGCACTACCCATGTACTCATCTAAGCAACCAGACATTTGCCATGCATTAATAAAGTCAATCAGGGACTACCCATTCACTCATCCAGTCACTCAGACAGTACTCCCTGCACTTATGCAATCACCCAGGTACTGCCCATGTACTTATGCAATCACTCAGGCACTGTTCTTCCACTCAACCATTCACTGAGGCGCTAACCATGCACTCATCCAATGACCCAACCTTGCACCCATTCTTCGAGTCAGGCATTACCCATACACTCATTCAATCACTGAAGTACTACCCATGCACTCATGGAATCAGACAGGTGCTATTCTTGCACTCTAGCATTCACTTAGGCAGTATCCATGTACTCATCCATTCACTCAGGCACTACCCATGCACTCATCCAATGACCCAGGCAATACTCTTGCACTCATACTTCGACTCATCAAATGACCCAGACATTACCCTTCCACCAAAACTTCCACTCAGGCACTACTCATGCACTCATTTATTCACTCAGGCAGTACCCACACACTCATGCTGTGCAGTCAACACTGAGGGGAGCACAAATTGTGCACTGCATGTACCATGATGCAAAGGAGAAAACTTTTCTGGGTTATGATGTAGTGTTTGGCCGTACCCTTTTCCCTGCCCAAACTGTTTTTCATGACTTCCTCTACCATTTATCACACACACCTAGTGTTCCTTTTTGTAAAAATTGCAATCTGGCCCATTGATTACACTTTATCCAGCCCCAGCCAGAGATTACATCTCGAGCCGTAGATTACGGCCCTAGCCAGAGAGTACGATCTGGGTGCGGAGAGTACGGTCCAGGTGCGGAAATTCCAGCCCGAGTACGGACGTAAAGTTAGGAGTCGTATGTGCATTCTGTGAATACAAAAAATTGCAGGTGCCTTCTGTGAATACCAAAAGTAGTAAGTTTAGGATTTTGTCTCAGATTAGTTCTGTGAATCAGCCCCAAGGTAAAGCATGTGCAGTTAGAGGTATCCATCAGAACAGTATATCTATGCTTTCCTATATGCACTTACCTTTTGATATTTTTGTCCTCGATATTTTGCCTGTGATGATAACATATAACAATATTTCCTACCTGACCTTCCACACCATTTGACCCTATGAGAGAATTGTCATTTCATTGTCCAACGCTGGCCTCTTTGGTGGGAAGTGGATTACATCATGCCTTGAAGTCACCTCTGACCAAAAGCTAAATAAACATTAGAATAGTTTAACTATACATCTGAGGATCTCTGAGACCTAATTTGCAGAGGCCTGGTTTACAAATGTCACAACTGCTTCATGTATAACCCTTATTGCCACTTATTTAAGGGTCCCACACCTCTCCCCCCAGCTTCTCCATCCTTCTTTGCCATTTTTTCAGCAGTATATAATACTAGCACATTGCACTTTTTGTCAGTAACAGTTTGAATGTGAAACAGCACGAAGTGATTCTAGTCCTGGGGGTAAAAAAACGAGCGGCATCATTTGACCATATTTCCTGCCGAATTGGAAAAAATGCTCATCATTAGAATTCCCATGTCCCCTGCCCGACAAGGCAACCGTAACCTCCGTGCTGCAGACGGATGCTAATGCTAATGGAATTGTCCGAGCCTGGGTATCGTGGACGCAGACAATTAATCCCCAAGGAAACCTTCGCTCGTATTAGGGCATCCCAGAATTGCCAGGAGCCACCTGGACCTTTCCAGCCCATAAAGTTTCGCGGCTGCAAGGTAATTTTTCAGGCCTGCGCCGCTGATGGATGGTGGCAGCTAATGACCTGCTGGAGGTGAACGGACGGCAGCTGGAACTTCTGCCCCTCACAACCCAACCCAGTGTCCTTTCCAGGCTCCCCAGTCAACCTGCAAATCCCCAGGTTGTTTACTCCCCATTATCCCTGTATTCCTGCACCTGTTTTGTACTAATTCCACGCAGGCACCACATACAGATTTTCGTGCATGCACACCGACTCTCATCACAATCACATCCCTGTGCACAGGCTGACGCAGTCTTACGCTCCCTCCCATTAAAGCACTGCCAGCAGAAACAACCACCGCAGCACTAAAAGTGATTGCAATCAATCCACATAGGATCAGTTTCACCGCAAATGCTATCGATTGGTCATTTCCTGGATTAAGTAAACAGAGTTACAGCCAATAAGTCGACAGCTCCTTATCTGATGTGCGTCCTGCGACGCTCCAGAATGTATGTTTTTCTATTTTTGTCCAGTTTGATGCGGGACATTTAAGGGTGAAGCAAGTAGCTGATTTCAGGGGAGCATGCAGGAAGATGAATCTACCCTGTGTATTTATACTGAAAAGGTTTAATAAAAGAGCAGGTCTGTTGGACTCCTCCAGTGCCATCCTGTGTCTGTCCCTTATAACTTAATTACCTTCGTTTGTAACCTCAGTAGGTATTGCTCTCACGTGACCTTACCTTCTCAGTATGAGACCTGTGTTCGTACACTGGTCTTTGTTAATCTTGGCCCCCTGATATACCTCTGTAAATAAATTGTTGTCCAGATATTTTCATGTTTGATTTGTGTTTTGAATCATTAGAGAAGTAATTTAGCTTGGGTAGACACTGCTGATCCGGGCTGAATTTTTTGGGATGACATTTTTTAAATTCGCAGATGTGTTGCAATGATGATTTAATATTTCAGGAACCATGAGAACTATATACTTCATTCTGGTGTCAAAACATAGGTTTTAGGGGTCAAGTAGTCTTATAGAGACAGAAAATAACCCCTCAGAGCAACCCTTCCACCATTTTCCAAAATGGCAGCTATAATAGGAAGAGAAGAGACATATATAGAAATGAAACAAATAATAATGTTTTTTAATCAGACAAAAACACACAAAAGGGAGTGCCTCAAGAGTCCAACAATTGTATTATAGAACTTGTTCTCTTTTTTCTTTATTATTGTTCAACACATCAGTGAAAAAGCCCAGACAACGCGTTTCGTCTCCTGAAAGGACGTCATCAGGTTTTATGTATTTCTTTGCAGAAATATCATATCAAAGTTTACGTGTGAGGGAATCAGTTCCCCAGGGATTTTTGGAACACTCTTATTGCTCCTATATTATCGTAGAGCAATAACTGAAGGCCATATATTAATAATGCAAATTAATATCCACACCTCATTAGGTTCTGTAAGCTCAGACTTTGTAGCATGACACAGCACCACAGTCAAGAAGGTATTTTTGCTCCGGAGTAGCGTGCTACTCACCAAAAGTGCTTCAGCACCCCAACAGGAGTAGCATGCTCTATATAAATAAAACCCCTCCCTCTTTTATTTCTCCACTACCCTTTTTCAATCCAAATGACAAAACCCACATGTCCATCGCTCAAACTAATTTCATATCTCCCTATACGAATTATCCCCTAATCCTCTTTGGGTTCCGGAGTAGCATGCTACTCACCGAAAAAGAACTTTGACACCTCGTCAGGGGTAGTAAGCGCTATTTAAATGCAATTACAATTACCTTAGATGACTAGCATTGTGCAGCGGTTCATTGCCATAACTACTATTGCTGTTGAATAATGTTTTTTAATCCTCAAATGTATACACCAAATAATGTTTATGATCTGAAAATGAAAAAAATATATTTATGACTCTTGTTTTAGACACATTTTCATAGTTCACTTTATTTGTTTCAGCAATCACTCATGGTGCATTTTCAGAATGTTGAACATTTGAGAAGAGCATATTGACAAGGACATCTTTTTGTAGCACATGTTGTGCAAGTACATGTATGTGTAAGTTCTGTGGATAGAGCCTTCAGAAATTTCATAGGTTTTAGCACCCCATCATTATCTTTGCAACCAAAATCACACAGAGCATTTTCTACATATGATCAAGTAGCATGCTCTTTTAATGAGTCCACACACAGAATATGACGTTGATAGAAGGCCACTCAGCAGGACTTATCTCTTTAACTCAATGTACCGAAGATCGTCATATTTGTGCCAGTCAGAACTCGGTTTCCACACACACACAATGTATTTTTCTACATCTTTAAAGTCGCATTATTCTTCTGTCTCAGCAAATCATTTTAGAAACTTCACAGGTTCAGCATTCAAAGATTCAAGGTTTGTTCCACTTTCTCTCATAGTTTCATCACCCGTAAGGGCATGTGCCTTGATAAGAACACAGGGCATCTCTAGGTCAAGTTTCATGGACAGAATATGAAGCGGGATTAAGCTACTGTTCTCGCCTGTTCCATAACGTATCCGTAACTCTGACAATCCTTGACTTATGAACATTGCAACAATTCTAAGTAGCACAATAATAACATCTGTGTCATTTGACAGTACAATGATTTGATTGGAACCACTTCCAACAGCCCACTCAACATGTGGCACAACGCGAAGGTCAGCTTCCTCCAGTTTGCTGGTAAGTTCTTCAAAAATATGGGCCATACCTTTTGAATACATCTCTGTAGGCACCAACTCCTCATTGACAATCATTCCACTTGCAATAACTGGGAATTCGGTGTTCACTGAAGCATCAGCAATGTTTTAGCGAGATAACATCTCTAAGTTCATCTTGTTCGATATTGATGACCAGAATTTATCAAGTTACCCAGGTATAGGTGTTGAATGTTTGATGCAGGCAAGGACAATTGTTCCATGTGTAGACATTTGTCTGATTCTCTCACATTATCTGACAAATAGTTCAAGATAATGGTCATAGACAATATGCAGTTCTTGCAAGGTGCACACTGACTTTGATATCTGTAGAACAGTCTCAACGACCTCTCCAATGCATGGATGAAATCTTGACCATTCGCAACTGTGACATATAGTCCACAACAACAGCTGTTTCCAATGAGGACACCTTTTCAAATTGAAATTCTTCAGGTGAAAGTTTTTTTTTCAGTTCTTGTATGAATTTGTGCTTCACTGTTTTGGTTGCAGTATCTCCATCGAAGAATGAATTTGTTGGAAGAAGATCATGCGACAGAATGTCCTTGATAAATTCACCCCTTTCTTTTGCTACATACATCTCGCTATGTTTTTGCACAAGTTGTTTTTTGTAACCTGTTTTGCAGTGGCTGGTTGGACAAAACTCTTACTATGGCAAATAAAATGTGGAAGTTTAGCTTTAGTGATTATGTTAAACAGCTTTTTCTCTTTCAATACTAATCTCTACTGCTTCACTTCTGCATACAGTTTCGATCCATGTTCCAGGACATCTAGTAGATGTGTCTTTATGTCATTATCCACATATTGTTGTGTTACGTAAGTTATGTAGTAGTCGTACAGGCTCAATCATTTCAAAGGGGTTTCCTTGCTGCCACATGAAATGAAGACGGGTGTCAACATGTTTATTAAAAATGTTTCCCTCACTTTCCCACAAGTTTGTGGTGAGGAACAGTTTCAAGATGGTTCAGAAAATTTGAATTAGTCATCTCTTTGAAAGCATTGCAAATAGAAAGGACTGCATGGTAAACTAACTGCTATTGAGCAACATATTCACTTTTACGTTTCAGACCAAAAATTCCCTTGGAGCTTTTCTGTGATCTCTGTATTGTCTGTTCCAGTTTCATGTCTGGAGCCACAGCATTGAACCTTTCCTCTCTGTCTTTCACCACAAAATGTTTTTGGATTAATTTTCTGTAGAGGTATGGTTTTTCCCCCTCTAGCTTATTCACTCTTTCCAAATACCAGTACCCACATCTCAGGTACTGTATGCAATCAAATTTGCAAAACAAAGTAAGAGGAGAGGAGTTGGCCTAACGGCTAGGGCGCTCGACCTCAGACCTGGGGAACTGGGTTCGAGTCTCGGTAATGACGATGAACATCCTGTGATTCTGGGAAAATCACTTAATCTCCCCGTGCCTAACAAAAAATTAATGTATGTTCTCATGTAAAATAACTGGTGCTATGTAAATCACTCTGATTTCAGATTCGGGTCAAGTTCGCGCTATATAAAACTCTGCAAAAAAAAATCTGAGGCTACACAGTCTTCTCGTGCAACTCTCGATCACCTTCCCAGCATGTACCAAGTTTTTCACTAGAGCCACCATGTGTAAAACATTTCCCCAATACTTGCAAATTTATCATTTTTCCTCACATTCCTTAACAAATCCGACGACCTTGGTTTTCTGATTTTGAACTGATTGTATTGGAGATTGCCTGGCTTAGCATTACGTCTTTTGAATAAAGTGTACTCGGGGCCTTGTTCACTTCTGAGATAAGATATGCAAAACCTAATTTATCATTCTTGTTCCGGAATGCATTCCAACACAATGTTTCCATAGCCGCAGATGTGATGAGCATACCTTGCAAAGAACGGACATAATGAGTTCCGCTCAATATTGACCGGACAGTTTTGCATCCAAAGACTTTAGCCTCAACGAGTGCATCGTCTATGCCACATCCTCTGAGTTAACGTCCTGCACACCACAACCCAACTTTTGTCATGTGGGAAAATGCCCATCATAAGATAAAGATCATCAAATTCTACTGGATTGCTCACAAAAAAGTCAGCTACAATATGGAAAACACCTTCATGGCAGAAAATTTGCAGGATAGGCTGGTCTTCAAGCTAAGCACGCACATTTTGAAAAAATGTTTTAGATCCTTGTATACTGTTGCATAGTTTGTGACTGGAGATGGTCTCACTGGTAAAATTCTGTGAAATCATCTGCTGTTTTCGTCAGTCAGTGAGATGTTTTCGGAAATTTTCTCCCATTGCCGTTACTCTACCAGTCTGTGGTCCTGTGGTTAATTGCTTCACAATAAATTACATATTCCATGAATCTCTGACTTCGATGTTCATGTGTACTCTGAAGCATCTACTTCCTCAGTTCACTAGCCTCTGTTGCCCCTCATGTCCTCATTCATTCTCCCACCTCACTTTTCAGCTGGTCCTAATAATTGTATCCCTTGAGTTATGTTTTTTTCCATTTGTGATACTACTTTTGACACCTGTTGCCAGGAGGGAATCATCAGGTTGGAGAAGAAAGAAAAAAGCGAGGCCCAATGTCTTCTCCATCTGTGCACTTAGAATTTGGTAAACACCTCTGCAACCATCAGGACCATCGCAACCCTGGTCCATTTTATGAAAGAGCTGTAGACAGATCTCTTTAAAGAAAACTGTCACACAATTTAGTAACAGTCCAATTCTGTTTTCAGAACCCAGATATCATTTGAATCTCTCAATTGCTGCATTTTTGTTTTGACCTTGTGCAGCTCTCTATTGTCTTTCAGCTATGTTTGTGCTGTACAAGTGCTGTATACATGCACACAAATAAATACTTAATGCTCCCTTAGTTTTTGCTGTCATAGTTGAAATGAGTAACCCTTTAGTTTTCTAATGTTAATCTGTGAAATAACGGTCAGACGTATGAAGAGGCAGGTTGCAAAAAGTGGTGGTAAATTGCACACTGAATTTTTGCTACCTGCTTCTTATTTAGGATGCGACCTAAGTACTAATAGTTGGTGTCTCCAAATCTCCGGTTGTAAGAGGTCGTACAACGACGTGCCTAATGGATTTAATTTATTAATTTGGCAGGTTACTATTTAAGACCCCCCCCCCCCCCCCGAATGAGTACAGACACTGCAAGGAACAGCAGAGTATCATCACTCTGAATTGACAAACAAGAATCATTCTAGGTCTTGCATGAGCTCTCGCCTGTAGGAGATGTTGTTTTCTACAAGGGGTTTGCTACCCGCCAGCTGCTTACCATTCATTGGCTTCATTGTCACTTTTACTTGCTGCCAGTCCGTATGGCTTTATTTCCTGTTCTTTTAGGTGGAGCATGGACCAGTTACTGATTAGTGTCCTTCCACCGGTTGCACTGGGATTGAAGTACTATTTGTTATTTTCTTCTTTCTACATCCTTGTGAGAAGTTGGCCAAGTATATGCTGGCCACTAATTAAAGTGGGCACCTTGCACCAGTCCAAACAACCCTTATAGTGATTTAAGAGGTCAAAGATAACCTTAGAAAGCTATCCAAGTGGTAGCTGTGGAGAGCAGCATTCAGGCTCAGTCTTGTAGGAATGTTAAGCAGCTTTTTTTTTTGTACCAGAATGCAACCTTATAGTATTGGTTAAATGAAAGGAGAACCACACAGCAGTTAAAAAAATATGTATTTATTTATATAACACTCTCTAGTACGACACAGTATCACCAACACAGGGATACTCACAAAGCACACAATTCTCTAGCACGGAATCATTAGTAAATAGCACTAATACACAGTGGGCCCCAGGGGAGGACCACACCATATAATAAAATAGTGGTATAAGAACCATGACTCAAGTCAAGACAGTGGCTAGAATACGTAGAATCACTGGGACCCCAAGGAACCACCCAAGGTGAGTAAGTAGGGACCCCACGGAGGACGGGTGCAGTGTGGGAACACGACCCGTATTCCATACAATTCTATGGGGAAGTCACGGTTGAAGTTTTTAATTTTAAGGACCTTATCCAGTGAACTTCGAAGAAACCCCATGGAGTTTAGGAGGTTAGAGAGCCACCCCACGCGTAGATGAATGCCCACCTATGTCGGGTAATTCAGGTGCGTTGAGGGGGTTTTGACTCTGCAGCCACGGGGACCAGGAGATGTTGAAGATGACCAGGAGCCGGATACAAGCTGTCCCTCAAAGGATGTCAAGTGCTGAGGGGTCAGTGTCTGGCAACCCATGCAGAGGGTCAAGGAAGGTTACGGTTCAAACCAGCAAGATCCAATAGACTCACCAAAGCAAGGGGAATCAGGGAAACAGGGGAGCCCAAGGAAAGCAAAGTTAACCCTCAAGTGGACTCACAGGCCAGAGGCACAGTAGTAGCGAGAGGACCTCGAGCAATTTCACCAACCAGCATTCTAAGGAGTCCTAAATTTACTACTCCTAAACTGAGAAAAATCCTAACTTTAAGACTTTCGGTATTCACAGAAGGCATTTAGGAGTCCTAAAGTTAGGACTCCTAACTTTTGTGAACACCGAAATGAGTAAGTGCCTTCTGTGAATACCAAAATGAGTAAGTGCCTTCTGTGAATACCAAAATAGTAGTAAGTTTAGGATTTTGTCTTAAGTTAGTTCTGTGAATCGGGCCCCTTGATAGGAAATGGTGCTAGAGGTTGGGACTACTCGGAGCCCAATGCACTTGCTCGGGAAATGCCAACAAGCATATGCACTTGCAAATGAATGCCCCCAAGAGGGATTCTGGCCTCAAATTTGGTAAGAGGGCAGCTCGGTCATCGAGGGACGTAGCAACCCACCTCTTGTGTTGCTGGAGCCTTTGGAGTCCGTAGAAGCTCAAGAGCAGCAGACCACTCAGTCGTTATGTGGTGCCTGCAAATGCAGGGGAGTGACTCCTTCACTCCAAAGGAGATGTCTTTGGTTGTCCTTGATGCTCCACAGGTCCTACACGGAGCCTGTATGGTGCATGGGCACAGACAATGCTTCAGACAGAGAGGGAGATGAAGTCGGGCCCAAAGGAAGTCCAGCAAAGTCCAGAGTGTCCAGACGGTCGAAGGTCGGTGGTTTCTTGTTCAGAATCTTGTCCACGTTGAATCTAGGGTTCTACAGCCAGCTAAGCCCTTTTGTACCCACGGGAGAGGGTTGGACAGATTCAGGGGACCTTCCCAGGGGAGGGTCTGGACAGTGGGGGGGGGTTACTCCCATGTACTTTGTCCAGTTTCGTGCCAGAGCAGGAGTGGTTTGAACTGGACTATGCACAGGGACACCAAATGTGCCTCTCATGCAGACTTTGCATTCACTGGCAAGCACAGCCACCCAGCCCTAATACACTAAGGGCCAGATGTACGACGCATTTTTGGATGCGCAAACGAATTAGCGACCTGTTTGCGCAAGCTAAATTGGTATGGCCATGTACTAACACAATTTTGCGACTCGCAAATGAATTACGACTCGCAAAAAAGTGTTTTGTGACTCGCTATTTGGAAGGGGGGTACACCATGTATGAACGTTTTGCGACTGCAATCACGGTTGAAAAACACTTACAAATTACCACCCTCTTCAAGAGGGTGGTAATGGAGTCGCAAACCCCTTCTCCTTTGTGACAGGCTCTGAAAATATTTTTTAAGGGCAGTGGTCCAAGTTTCATTTTTTTTAAATGCATTCCTTTTTCCTCTTACGGAAAACGGGCTGCATTAAAAAAAAAGTGCTTTATTTATTTAAAAGCAGTCCCAGACATGGTGGTCTGCTGATCCCAGCAGGCCACCATACATGGGAGGGCCTGCCATTCCCAATGGGCTCGCAAATTGCGAAAGGCTCATTAATATTCATGAGCCTCAATTTACGACCCCATTGGGAATCGCAAACAGTGTTAAACACACTGCTGTACATCCAGTTTTGCGAGTCGCAATTGCGACACAATTTGTGAGTCGCAAAATTGCTAGTCGTACATTTGCCCCTTGATCCTGTCTGGGAGGTGGTCACACCTTCCTGTGACAGGATGCCTATTGTTCTACTTTCCCCTGCTCGAGCTTGGCACAGCAGCAGAAGGGCAGAAATGTGTCTCTGGCCGGCAGCAACCATTTTGTGCTGCCCGGGACTAGAAGGCTGGTACCAGGAACACCAGGGACCCAACAAAGCTTGCTTCTGAGTGGTGGAATCATACCTCCCACATCGGTTACCGGTGTGGGGGTATGATTCTACAATGTTTGACTCCAAACACGATAGGGTTACTTTCAGCCATTTTAGAGTCGGTCATCACCTGGTTGCGTAATGCCACTCTATATGTCATAAATGCTTGCTTCATTAACAACCCGGGAGAATGGACTCCATAGGCTGCAGGGGTGTTCTGCTCATGCAGTGGCACAATCTCAATTATAACCAAGCACCCTGCCTTCAGGATTGATAAGGCCTGCTATAGGGGTGACTGATAGGTTTTAAGTGTAGTGACCCTTAGATATCGTAAACCTATATCTTAAGTAAGTGGCGCATGCACCATCTTTTTTTTTTTTTTGTCCTCATCTTCACCAAGGCTGAAACTTGCGTAAGCCCAAACAGAAAGAAAGGCATATAGGGCATTGACAAGCTGACTCAACGGATAGTTGGGAGAGGTCTTAAGGAAAATAAATGTTGACCATGACCCCACAGCTATGTCTTACGCCCAGCCAATCTTAACATCTTGTAGTGGACTCAGCACACATCAACCACAACCACTTCCACCATAGCTAAAATCCGTGGGAAAATTGGCATCAATGCCATGCGGCATTAGCAGGGAGAATAAACCATGGCTTCATAATCATAGGACCTGGGGGAAAAAAAAAACAAAAAAACCTCAGTCTGTCATTGAGACCAATCAAGTAAGTGCCAAAAGGCTCTTTTACTCAAATTGCCGGACCTGAGGAGGTCTATTTTCGAGATTTGTAACATCGCCGACTGCCAGTCATATAAAGAAGGTGGGGATGCCTCTTTCCAGCGCTTACATATTTCCCTTCGAGCCGTCAGGATGGAATAAAACACGAGATTTTTTGCTGGACTTCGCTTCTGATCCACAATCCCAAATATTACTAATCGCAAGTCCACAACAACTGTGAAACCCACGGCAGAAGAAAGTTTAGTGCTGATAGAATCCCAAAAAGATAACAAATGGGTACACTCAAAAAACATGTGGGTATCAGAAGCCTCGACTAAACCACAGCGGGGACATGCCACCAGAACACCCGGAGTAAATTTAGAGAGCCTCTGTGGAGAATAATAGGCCCTATGGATCGTAAAAAGATGATTTCTGCGGAGCCAGGCAGGCTTAACCAAGTCCCACATGATGTTACAAGACATACGCCAAAGTTCATTCAGATTTTCATTAGGCAATAAGGTGCCCCACAGATGATCAGGGAGAAGAAATTCCCCATCTATCTCGTCCAGAATTAAATTGTACCAAAGGGAAACTTCTTTAGGTTGAGGTGCTCTGTCCAACAACGTTGACACAAGTTGGCTATTTCCTCCTAGGGGCATATTGTAGCTCCGAGGGGCACTGGATGGATGTGACTGGGCCCAACTTGAGATTTGTATGTACTTTAATCTAGAAAGGTTTGGACCGACCATGTTAACCAAATACTCCCAAGGAAACACTGACCCTTCCGAGAACAAATCGCCCCATGATTGAATACCGGCATCCGTTAGTGGAGTTACCAAGGCGTCATTAGTCCAGCCAGGGGGAGATGGAAGGTTCCATATTGGAGATCTATTTGAAAAGTACCCTAGTTTGATAGCAGCCCTAAGGTTAGACCAGGTTTTAGCTAAGCCATGGAGCACCTTCAATTTGATTTTTTTTTAAAACTTGAGGTCCCCAAACTTAAATAGAAAACCTGACCGCCCAGCTCCTTCACCCTGTAATAAGGCTGAAAACATATTCCCTATTCCATGGGATGACGGAATTTTTAGCAACATTCGAGCATGTGTCATCTGAAAGGCCCAAGCATAGATCTGGAGGTCCGGACCAGCCAGTCCACCTTTCTCCCTGCGCCGTCTGATTTTTTTTCCTGCTATACTCACATTTTTTTTTTTCCAGATAAATGAGGAGATATCGCTCTGCATCTTATTAATGAGCGATGCCTCGAAATATAGTGGAATGGTGTTAAAGATGTAGGTCAGCTTAGGCAAAATGGACATCTTTACTAAGTTTGCACGGCCCAAAACTGTTAGGGGGAGATGGACCCAAGATCCCATTAACTTCCGGCATTCTTTAGCAACAATGGAGAAGTTCATAGAGGCGATCTTGTTTATATCTTTAATAATTCTCAGACCTAGATACCTCAAGTTGTTGCTCATTTGCTCATTAAATCCAGAAAGGTCGCTGTTCCATGCCATGATTTCAGTTTTGGCAGAGTTGACCTCATATCCTGAGATACTTCCAAATTCGAGAGCTAAGTTAATTATTGCAGGGAATGCCGTACTGATCTCCGATGTCATGATCAAAATATCGTCGGCATATAAGAACACCTTTTTTTCCCAATCCCTATATTTAAAGGATTTGATGTTGTTATTCTCTCTAATTTTTTGGCCAAAAGGCTCGATAAATATATCGAAAAGGAGCGGAGAAAGTGGGCAACCCTGTCGCGTTCCTCTTGTAATGGTAAAAGGATCGGACAGGCCTCCATTAACCAAGACGGATGCAAGGGGGTTATGGTATAGGAATTCTACAGCTCTGCGGAAAGCGCCACCAACGCCAAACCTCTCCAAGGCCCCCGACAGGTACAACCAGTTGACCCTGTCGAAGGCCTTGGTGGCATCCAACGTCAAGATAGCTAGAGGTGAAGATGAACTTGTGGCCATGTCTATTGCTCCTATAAGGTCATACGTCAGCTCATAGAGCTGGCGACCCCTAACAAAGCCTTTCTGGTTAAGATGCAAAACGGAGGGGGCGACCTGACCCAGTCTCTTAGCCAGCAGTGATGCAAAGATTTTATAATCTGCATTAAGTATTGAGATTGGGCGGTATGAGCCACAGTCAGTTGCGACTTTGCCTGGCTTAAGGATGAGAGTGATGGAGGCATTATTCCAAGAGGAGGGTGGTGGAACCCCTTCTTGCAGGATTTGATTGAATAATACCGCAAGAAAGGGCGCAACCTCTACCACAAGATGTTTATATATCTCGGCGGGCAAGCCATCAGGCCCCGCCGCTTTACCCCCCTTACAGCTTTGGATCGCCCCTACAACTTCATCTACAGTGATTGCACTTTCTGGAAAGGAGCTCTGCTCTAAAGATAATGATGGTAACGTGATGCCATTTAGCCAATCTTTTATTTTCTCAGGGGAGATGTTTTTATCCTCCTGATAGATGTTTTGAAAGAAATTTTTGAAGGCAGATCTTATCTCTAGGTCTGAGGATACCTTCCCAGCACTGGTTATGATAGAATTGATGTTATTACGTGACCTGTCCGTTCTAGATTTCCAGGCTAACAGTTTACCCGCCCCTTCTCCAAATTCAAAATGAGCAAGTTTACTTGCTTCCCACCTCTGGTAAATACGCTGATTGAGCAACGAGGCCAATTCACCCCTAAGTACAGCAAGCTTCTCACGCTTTGCCAATATGTTGGAATTGGGGCCGTTACTACAGGAATCTAACTCATTCTGTAATGATGTCAAATTAGCCTCTATACTTGAGACTTCCTGAGTGTATTGCCTCCTACGGTATACAGTCTTGCTCTTTATAACCCCTCTCAGAAAACACTCAAAAGCGTCCCATACCATAGAAGAGCAGGCTGAACCGATGTTAGCTTGGAGAAATTTCTGTGTTTCTAGTCTCAGCGATGTAATATCATCAGGTGACGAAAGAAAGGAACGATCAAAGGACCAAGACCTGGTCGAAGATTGGATCAGGTCCACAAGCTCGAGCAAAACAGCAGAATGGTCTGACAAATGAGAAGGAAGATAACTGATATTTTTTACTGAGTCACGGAGAGCTCTGTTAATCAAAAAGAAATCAATCCTGGAACTATGACGATATTTAAAATTTCGGAATGAATATCCAGGTTTCAAACCAGCTATTACTCTCCAGATGTCAATATATCCATATTGGTCCATGCATTTAAGCAGGAACACTCTAGACCTAGACATCCCCTGCTGACGACTAGAGGGGGTTTTATCCAATAAAGGATCAAGCACAATGTTAAAATCCCCTGCTAGAATAACAGGCTCAGGGAAGTGCAGGCGTTCAGAAAATAATGCTTCCAAGGCAGAGGGGTCGTCTCTATTGGGCCCATAAAACCCGGCTATAGTAAGAGATGTACCTCCTATGATCACTGAGACAATTGCCCATCTACCTGCGGAGTCAGTTTTCTGCAAGATTAATCTAGCATTGCTCGCCTTTTTGAAGAGAATAGAAACTCCCCTAGTGTTTGAAGATTGGGACGTGCAAACTAACTGATCTATCCATCTGTTTTTGTTTACGATCTCGAGCATCTTGGTTGCAACTAAGTGTGTCTCCTGGAGTATAATGATCTGCGCATCCATATCACGTAGGTATTGGAGAATCCCATTTGCTCTAGGTTTGGTGCGCAGACCATTAACATTCCAGGAAAAAATCCTTAGGTTAGCCATACCTACTCAATAGATACTGATGGATAAAAAAGTAGGGTGACCTGTGACCCCTGTAACCACATATATGGTTTGTCCTTACTTTAAAGAGTAAAAAGAAAAGGATTATCAGCCTGGCAGAAAATGAGGAAAATTTTATAGTGAATTTTTGCCCACCCCCCCAAACCTAGAGAGCCCCACCCCCCACCCCTAAGGAACCCCTGTGTAATCTAGCCGGAACAGTCCGGATAGTGGTACCCCTGCCCCTGTCTGAGCCTCGACAGAGCGCCACTGCTAGTTAGAAGAGTCAAAACTAAAATGTTTCACGGACTGCTGAGAGCCAGAACCCCCGCAGTGGGAAGAGTGGGAATGAGGAAGGAAAAACATTACTTAAAAAGAATCTTCTATGCCCTGCTTAATAAGCCGAGCAATTAAAAAACAAGAAAAAAAAAAAAAAAGAAATACTAGAACTAAGCCCAGACACCCTGAGAGGGTAAAGTCCCCCCTTATTTTTTCTTTTCTTCCCTTTTTTGCCCCTTTCTTCCCTTTTCCTTCCTCTTCTCCTCC
This sequence comes from Triturus cristatus, assembly GCF_964204655.1. Classification (NCBI taxonomy): domain Eukaryota; kingdom Metazoa; phylum Chordata; class Amphibia; order Caudata; family Salamandridae; genus Triturus; species Triturus cristatus. The sequence continues at coordinate 1,034,108,325 of NC_140580.1, forward strand.
TGTCTTTTCGAATTTCTTCCTGTTTTGCCACAACTTTTTTTTTCCCTTCTCTCTCTTCTTCCCTTTTTTTCTCTCTTTCTCTTTCTTTCCTTTTTTTTTTCCTTTTCCTCCTTCCCCCCTCCCTTGTCTCCTCCCCCCTTCATTAATCTATTGATCTCCACTATTCTTTCCATTTTTGTCTCTTCCCTTTGTAACTTATTCTTCACTATATTGACTTTACAGATGTTATGGCTATACCCTTCCCACCTTCCCCGGGAAGGAGGGAGACAAGCGGAAATCTGGGGAGATGAAATGGGTCATGCAAGAGAAGAGAAGCCGCCCAAGAAGGCATTCCATCTATCAGACTGAACCCCCCGCAGCCCCCCCCATGATCCTAAGTAAATCATGAGCTGCTTCTACTGAACGGATGTTGTGCATCTTGTTATTTAACATTATCTTCAGGGCTGCTGGAAAGTTCATCTGCACAGTCGTCCCTAGTTCCCTAAAGACCTCCATTCTCCTGCCCAGCTCCCATTGTCTGTCTAGCGTAACCCTAGACAGATCAGATCTTACTTGGAAGGTGAAACCAGAACCTGTAAGTGATTTTTGTTTAAGAGCCAGATTCAGGATAGATTCCTTTAAGGCATAGGTGTGGAAATTCATAAGAATTTTACGGGGCTTAATCCTCTGCGAGTTGCGTCTGAATGGATCTCTATGGATCCGTTGAATGTCCGTGGCGAGGAGCTCTTCAGAGTGATAAAAGTTAAGAGACTTCTTTAAAAGTTAGATGATATATGTCTTAATATCCTGCCCTTCGTTACCTTACGGCACGTTCAGGATGCGGATATTATTTCGCCTCACGTTGTTTTCCAACACCTCCATCCTATCTATTAGGGCTGAGTCCACATTTTTCAATTCGTCAATCTCCTCCTTTACACGGTCCATTTCTACAGACAACCCTGCGACTGTCTCTTCCAGTGCACCAGTCCTAGTAAGGAGGCCATCTATCTTATTGTCTAAGGACTCACAGTATGAACGGATCTCTTTCTGAATGATCGTAGATTCTTCAAACCCTCTTTTGATGTTGGCAGATAGATTTGAGAACATCGACAATAGTGAGGGGGCTGAGAGATCAGGTGATGTGCTCGCAGTAGGGATAGAAGAAAAGGAAGTGGGGAGGGCATTGGAGATCAAAGGAAGAGAAGCCTGAAGAACATTTTGCTGCTCATCATTAGATTTTAATATCAAGTGCCCCCCTGACATCTGGCGCCCCGAATCTTCACACTCAGGATCAACACCATCATGGCGTAATTTCAAGTTAGAGACGTCTGCGCCCTCAACAGTTGGATTAATGAGGGCAGGAAGGATTAATCATTGATCCTGAGATAGTGCATTATACATTATCGGATTAGCTGAAAAGCTGGTACTTAAGATAGGGACTGCAAACGCTGGAAGGAGAGGGTGTAGTGCCTCAGGTAAGCTGGTAGCTGTGGAGTTAACCTGAGTTGACTCAGACATAGTCATAGAAGTATCTGGGGGGGTAGATACTGTAGAGAGGTTATTCTGGGCCAAATCTAAGACCTGAGGTATGACTTTAAAGTAGGAGCGCAAAGAAGGCGTGATCCTAGAACCAAAGTCAATAACAGGTCTGACTGTTTTCCTGGACTTCTTGGTACGTTTAGCCTGAACCTCGGTGGAGAGGTAGGAAGAATTTCTAATGGGCGATGTTATGTCCAATTGAGAAGATGCTTTGGGTTTAAGCTAGTGCCTGGCTCTTGTTAAGGCTTGAGTAGTAGCATGGATGGGTACTACAGCCTCCAATGTTTGCAGTGAGGAGGCTGTGCGTCCATTCCTGTCCTCCTTGTCTTTAACTTGTCTTCTCCCCTTACTTTGCGCTTGACCGCCTCTCTTGATGTTGCTAAAGTCTTTTGACCCACTCCGCCCCTACTAATTGTCGATGTGGGTTGTCTAGGGCATTGAAGTGGGGGCTGTCTGGGGCGAGGGCAAGGGTGAAGGTTAGAATTGCTAATAATACTTCCTTCTTGGGCGGTTTCTGAGGTAACTTCTGTGATTACCACACCACTGTGGCCTCCCCACTCACTTAATTGGGAGGGAACCAAACAGGATGACGCGCTATTGGGAGCTGAAAAAGATCCGTAGCCTCCTGCACCCCCCTTGCCTGCACCCGCTTCCTCCCTTGTCTGATCCGTTGGGGCTGCGGATATTTAAAACGAAGCTAGTGGGGCTTTTCCGGCTTTCCCGGTAATTACACTCACTTTTGTAATATCTGATGTTTCTCTCCATCGGGTAGAGCTGTCAGCGAAGAGATCCCTCTGGAGATATCGCGCCCGCCTCCCACGGCGAAGCTCCAGGGCGGCCAAATGCCACAGGCTCAATACCTGTGTCAGAGCCACGCCGACCGGCCGCGAGGCGATGTATGGTTCAGGGGCGGCTGAAACGCCCTTCTCTAAGCACATTAAACACATAAAACGTGGGAAGGGGGGCTAGCGAACACAGCGAGATCTCCAATGCACCAGTCTAACAAAATACAAAAGGATCGAGATCGAAATCGAGCTCGTAGCAAGGCAGCGTAAACCCCGGGGAGCGCCGGAGGAAGGTTCAAACGCTCAGCATTTCCAATTCACTGCTGAAGGCGTGGCGTTCTGGTGAGAGCTCAGAGCTCGGAGCAGAGTACCGCGACAGCTAACCTGCTTACGCCATGCACCATCTTACACAGGCACAGTGGCAGGCCTATAGTTCCATTTTGCATGGCCTCTCATGGGTGGCATAATACATGCTTCAGCCAATGGGAGGCCTCTGTGTACCTATGCCATGGGTACATGGGTACCATATACTAGGGACTGACAAGGGTACCCCAGTATCCAATCTGGAGTGTACATAACATACAGTTTAGGGAGACAGCAGATAGACTCCAGCCCTGATTTGCAGGATCCCAGTCAGACTAGTCAAAAACAGTATCACATTTACTAAAAAGTGGGGGTAACCATAAGAAGCAGATCCTAATTTGTTACAATACTGTTGTGTTGCTCTTCTTTTTTTCTTTTTCCTTCAAGTTGTGTTGCTTCTTGTTTTCAGTGTTGCTTCCTCCTTCCCACACCCACCCTTCCATTGTCCATGTTTCTTCTTCCCTCCCACCCTACCCTCCTATTGTCTAAATTGCTTCTTCCCTCCCACACCCCACCCTCCTGTCCTCTTTTTTGCCCACCCCTACCCGCTCTAAGGAAAAAAATAGCGCCATGACACAGCCATGTTCTTAAGTTGAGTCTACATCAACACATGCACAAGATTTTATTTTCTACAAGGGGCTTGGAGCCCGCCCACTGCTTACCATTTATTGGCTTCATTGTTGCTCTTACTTGTTGCATTATAATTGGCCAGCTAAGCCAGCTTCACTTCTTCTTCTTTCATATGGAGCATGGACTAAGTACTTATTGCTTCATCTTGATTAGTGTCCTTCCATTGGTCTCAATGTGATTTAGGTCCTATTTTACATTTTTCCTTTCTGCATCTTATTGACAGTGTTGCTTCTTCCTTCCAAACCTGCTTTCGTCAGTGTTGCTTCTTCCTTCCCACCCCAACCCTCCTTTTGTCCATGTTGCTTATTCCCATTCAACCTCCCAAATCCTCACATTGTCTTTGTTACTTATTCCATCTCACCCTGCACCCACCCTTTTCTAACTTGTAGCTATTCTTCACAGAAGCTGGATGATTTATCATATAGAAAATTCCTTCACAACTTTGTAGGAGAAAGCATTTCATGTGATTCCTCTTGGTCAAATTGATAACTGCGTAGAAGAGTGTTACTGCATAAACAGTAACAAATACTTCTTTCAAACTTCCAATGTGCTTCAGTATAGAGATAGTATAGAGTTCTATGCCTATAAGATGTTTTCTGCCTTCTGGAAGACGGCAAAAAATGTGTCACGGGGTTACTTGCATTCAGGAGCTACTTATCAGCAGGTGGAGCCTGCCTCTGGTCAAATGCCAGAGCCAAGCTGACAGGGTAGCAATGTGGCTTGGTGGCTACAGCTGCCAACCATATATCATCGGGAGCAAAGATAGAATCTTGGCCTCAGCTCAATATCCTGAGAATCCCAGCAAAGTTCCCGGTGCTGAAACACTTCCTAGACTGTATCTGTTGTAAAGCACTATATTGTCCTTGGGCAAGGTTTGCAGCTATGCAAAACTGCTCAAAATCAAATGTGAACTCTACCATCCTCGAAGAATTAAGCACAAAACATTAACCTTTGATAGCAAAAAGCGATGGCAATCTAGTGGCTGAATTGCACAGTGTGAAACTGGTAAATCTAGCACCAATCCCAGGTCCCCCTGCTTGACCAAATTGTATGGCCTTCGGAAAATACTTAATTTCACCGAGCATCTTTTTTGTTCATTTTCACATATGAGAGGACCTTCAAGTACTTGAGTCAGGATGTGCACTGTACAAAACTACTGTCTTGAGTTTGATTTCATAGCCTATAATGTTGCTGCATCTATAATAAAAAATCTAGGTCATGTATATTGTTTATATGAAAACTGACTTGCCTATTAATTTACTAATAGCATTGTCATCAGGGAGGGCAGGAGTGTTTCTCAGTTCATGTTAAAGAAATACTGTTAGTTTTTATTTTGAAGACTAATTATCATATTTTAATGTGATTATTGTTGCATGATTTATGTGCCATATATTTTCTTTTCTTTTGTGTTTTATTCAGAGAATAAAAAATACAGTGATGCTAGGCTGACCACCAATCATAACACAAGAGCTCCATAAGAGCGAGCACACCCAGGCAAGCAAATAAAGAATGGCTTGAACAATGGCAATCAATCAATCAATCAATCAATCAATCTGTCGATCAGCATTTGAATAGCGCAGCACTCTCACTCCTAAGGGTATCTGGGCAATGAGGGTGCCATGTCTCCGTCGAAAAACCAGGCCTTGAGTTTCTTTCTGAAGTCGGCCAGGGATGGGGCTATTCGGAGGTGGAGGAGTAGGTCATTCCAGAACTTGGCCAAGATGAAGGAGAAAGAGTGACCCCCCCATACGCTGCGACAGATGCGAGAGGTGTGTGAAAGGCCGAGAGAGGTGGAGTGGCAGCTTGAAGTTCAGTCGATTGCTGATGTATGATGGTTCTTGGTTGTTGAGAGCTCCGTATGCATGTGTGAGAATCTTGAACTGCCATCTCTGCTGGATGGGGAGCCAGTGGAAGTTTCTGAGGTGAGGGATGATGAAAGTTCATTTGGGGAGGTCCAGAATGAGTCTGGCTGCAGTGCTTTACATAGTAAGAAGTCTTTTGAGGAGCTGGGAGGCAATTCTGGTATAGAGAGCATTGCTTTAGTCGAGGTGGCCGGTGATGGTCTATCTGGTGTTGATGGGAATCCATCTGAAAAGTCAGCAGAGCATGTGGAGGGTTTGGAAGAAGGGGGAGGCAATTGCATTGACTTGTTGTTTCATGGTTAGTTGGCCGTCAAGAATTATGCAGAGCTTGCTTGCATTGTTTGTTGGCATGGGTGTTGGTCCGAGTTCTGCTGGACATCAGCTCTGGTCCCATACGGTGGTGTTTCTTTGACAGATCAGTACTTGTGTTTTATTAGAGTTAAGTTTGAGGCTGCTGTTTCTCATCCATTTTGCCATGTTGGTGATGGCTTTGCAGAAGTTGCTTTTGGCATTGTAGTGGTCCTCGGTGAGCGAGAGGATTATTTGAGTGTCTTCAGAATAGGAGATTATGTTGAGTCCATGGGATCTGATGGCATCTGCAAGGGGGTCATTAAATGTTAAATAGGGTAGGGGTTAAGAGATGACCCTTGGAGTACACCACTAATGATCTAGGGTGCAGAGGTGAAGGGACCAGTTGGATGCTCTCCAAAGGAATGAGGTGATCTACTTGAGGGTGTTCTGAAGTATGCTAATGTTGTGGAGTCTATCAGATGTGGGCGTGGTGGGAAACGGTGTCAAAGGCAGCAGAGAGATCGAGGAGGATGAGGGTTGCAGTTTCTCTGTGGTTGAAGAGAGCTCTGGTGTCATTTTTGGCGATGATCATTGCCGTCTCAGTGCTGTGGTTGGCACTGAATCCTGATTGTGAGGCGTTGAGTAGGTGGTTTTGTTCCAGGTGTTCAGTGAGCTGTTGTTTGATGGCTTTCTCATGTACTTTGGCTGGGTAGGGGAGCAGGGGGATCGATCTGTACTTTTTTAGGTCACTGGGGTCGGCAGAGGGCTTCTTCAGGAGGGGTCTGACCTCTGCACATTTCCATATATCTGGGAAGTTGCTGTGGAAATGGAGGTATTGAGGATGCTGGTGAGTTTTAAGTTGATAGGGTTGGCTCTGAGGTTGAACATATGGTGGGGGCAGGGGCTGTTGGGAGCCCTGGAGTGGATGGATGACATTATGGCTGTGGTGGTCTGGGTGGTGAGCTGGGATCAGGTGGTTATCGCTCGGCTGGTGTTCGCTGATAGGTTAAGATTGTCAAGGCTGAGATTGTGGTGTTGGGTGTTGAAGTTGTGGTAGACAGTGGCAATCTTGCTGTGGAAGTAATTGGAAAGGGTGTAGTATAGTTCTTGGGAGGGGTGGATGGCGTTCTCTGTAGCTGTATGGTTTGAATATTCCTTGACAATTTTGAAGAGTTCCTTCGTGTGGTTGGCTGCAGTGTCGTTGCAGGTGGTTAAGGCTGCAGAAAAGCAGCAAAATGTTTCCACTAGGGGGGCGTAGGGGTGGGCGGAATTTGCGAAATCCACTTTCGCAAATTATCACGAAAATTTTAAAATTATCGCAAACAAGCGGAAATATCGCGAAGATGCGGAATTTTTTTTCCCGCATGTTCGCGAGATTTTCTGCATGGTTGCGGGTCGCCAACTTACCCATGTGGTTGCTCGCGGGCACGGCCATCTTGTTTTGAGTTGTCTCGCGGCGCATGATCGCGAGAAGAAAGACGTGATCGCGCGACGCATGACGTCACTGCGGGCGCGAACTGTCGCGAGACAGCGCAAATGGCTAAAAATAATCCAACATCTCATGGAGAACGCGACCGGATCAAGAAAACTTGTCGGCCGACGCAGGGATTCAGGTAAGGCGATCGCGCGAGAATGTATTATTTTACAGCGCGAGCAAGAAACAAATTATCGCCAAGCTGCGGAAAGCAGAAATTTTGACATTTTCGCGCTCTCCGCGGAACGCGAAAATGTCAAATTATCGCAATTTCCGGGAACGGAACGAAATTTTTGCCCAGGCCTAGGCGTGGCCAGATCGGTGACCGGAATAGCCGCTTGAAGCTGAAGCTGCGTGCAGCCCCCTCGCACCATGGCCCACAACAACGTGTAACTATTTGTATCCCCAGAGCAGTAGACATAATCTGAGACCGGAACAGCAGAGGAAACAATTGGTCTTTAAATCGCCGCCTAAATCGGACGAACAAGCTCGGAATCGACTGCAACACGATCCGGGCTCTGACCAACAAAATGGCACCTGCCGCTCGCAGACCCGTCCTGGACCGTCTTGAGATGGAAGCCGATACGCTGGCTTGACCCTGCGCTGGGATGAGCCCTGAGGTACAGTGCATGCGACGCCCCCTCCGATTTAGTACCGAGTCCCGCTCTGTCGAAATTGCAGACAGTGGGGCTCACAAGAGAGGATTTGTTGTCAGGGACAGATGCACGTCTGCACTGAGTAGGGAGGGGCTGGGGAGCAGTACCATAACACACTGAGCTAGCGGAGGCAAACAGGGGGCTGACGCTGCAAATTCCCCTGCCTACCAGGCAAAAGTGATTTTGGTCTCCGTGGCCTTTTAGCAAAGCCACCGGCATCTTGGACACTATTCCTTGAACTCCTTCCAGCAATCTACAGCCTCGTTAGACACGGCGAGTTTGGAGCTCAACTTTTTGGCACCCAGGCTGCCTGCTCCCAGGGGTCCCGACCGGAGGCAATAGAGTAACTCACTGTGCATTACAAGGATCAGCACGATCGGGCCCCCTATGCTCGCGTTCTTTGGCAGCAGTATCATCATTGCCATCCAGAAAATGGCAGTAGCGGCACAGGAACCCAGACGAACAGCTGTGAAGTGCCACAACAGACGCTGGTGAGTGCCCCCCCCCCTTCCTGACCCTTGCAGTGAGCCACATAAGGGGCCTTTATTTCTAGGAAGTAACTAACTTGGGATTATCCAGAGGGCAGGGAGGTTAAGGCATTATCAGGCCAGGGACACGTAGCCAGCACATGCCCGCACATGCCCGCTCACCGGCAGAGCGTGGGACTGGTCCTGGTGTCATCTTCCCTTACAATTGGTAAATGTAAAATTTGAGATTTTGCAGGAGAAAGATCAGTGGTCTGCTGGAGTGAAGGCTGGAGCTCCTGTCGCCAGGCAGGGATGGTGCGCAAGAACCTAAAACAGAAGATGTTGCCCTTTGAAGTTCTTACTAAAGACGATAGCCGACAGCCCGCAGAGATCGCTGCTGGCGCCACTGGCGGTACTGCTTCCCAGATACCTTGGCCCTGTTGCTGGAACTGCGCTATGGGTTCAAGGCTCTAGATACTAGATTTGAGGCACTAGACAGGTGCCTTAATGGGATGAATGAAAAGATTGATCGCCACAAAACCAGATTGTGTACTGTGGAGGGTCGCACGCTGGACCTGGAGGATGGGGCGGCGCAGACTACCAAGTGAGTGGACTGACTTGAACATATTTTAAAAACTGTCACAACAAAGAATGAGGACTTGGAAGCCAGAAGCCGGCGCAATAATGTACGCAAATTGGGAATTCCGGAATTGTCCAATACTGGAAGACTGGACAAATTCATGGAGTGCCTACTGGCTGACCTTTTTGGGACAGAACATGTCACAACCACCTTCACACTGGAGCGTGCCCAGGGAACACTTGGCCCCCGCCCTAATCAGGGGCTCCGCCCAGACCAATTATGGCGCGCCTGCTAAACGTCAAGGACAGAGACACAGTCCTCCGACTTGCTGGAGAAGCAGGTACATTGACATGGCAGAGCTCCAGCATCTCAATCTACCCCGACTTTATGGTCCTGGTACAGGAAGCCAGACGTAAGTTTGCTGGGGCTAAAGCAGTGGTTCAGAAGCTGGGTCTTCGTTATGGCATGCTATACTTTGCCTGGCTTTGAATTGATGTTAATGGCAAGGCGAGAGTTTTTGAAAACCCCAACGAGGTCCTGAGCTTGTGTAAGTTCTGACCTTTTCTCAGCAAGCTAAAAGCAACTGCTGGGCAGATGAGCAACTATGCAGCGGCGGACACCACTGGTCTTGTCATGACGGTAACGAGCATGGACATATCTCCGAGCTAACATTTCCAATTCTAGGTCTTCTCTATTGACACTATTAATGAGAGGTAATGGGTTAATTCAATGTCTGGTGCGCGGGGTCCCACGTGGCGTCGCCACCCCCTCTGCGGGTACACGATGACACTGATTTGGGGAAGATTACCATGTTGGCATTTTGCACTGCCATTGTTTAGCGGGAGGGTCTCAGGGATATCAGCTGATGGACAGCCATCGAGTGAGGGAAGTAGATTGTTGTATCTCCCTCCTCCCTGTCTAAGTTCGCATTTACATGGGGAACTCATAGATACTTCTCCAGTTACAGTTCCTATTCCTGAGGAGTGGCTATACTGATCAACGGCACAGTGCCGTTCATACATATAGACACAATAGCCGACTCAGGGGGGTGGTACTTGATAGTAACAGGGACACTAGCAGGTCACAAACTCATGATGATTAATATTTATGCCCCGAACACTGACAATCTCACTTTTTATGAACAATGCATGCACACGTGGACGGGTCATTGATGGATCAAATAGTACAGGGAGGAGATTTAAACATATTGCTGAACCCACCCCTTGAGAGCGCTGCTACGTCCCCAGCAACCAAACCCCGCTCTCTCAAGGTGCTACAAGATTTGTGTCAAACCCACAACTTATATTTGCACCCAACAGAAGCTGAATACACCCACTATGTGCAACAACACGTGGACGAGGTTAGATAGGCATGCATGAGGTGGTTTGCATCTCCACACACACGGGTGTATTGAGAGATTTGAGGAGACAACAAGGCTAGAAGATGACTTGCACTCGTTAGACAGGGCAGAAGGACCATTTACATATAGGTCTCCAATTCAAGCACGGCCCAGTATTAGTGACATTATATGCAGACGATGTGGCCTTATATGTCAGGAAGCCGGATGAAGATCTGCGACCCTATTAATTGAAATAGAACACTTTGGAGGCTTGTCCGGTCTCAAAATTAATTGGAGTAAATCAGAGCTATTCCCCTTGATAGACATGCAGAATTGCGAGTGCAGGGAGTTTTCGATACAATGGCATGCAGCGGAATTAAATATTTGGGAATATATTTACACAGGGACAGAGAGCAAGTGCTACGCTTGAACTATGGCCCGGCGCTGAGTCGTTTACAGACCCAGGTAGAGCAATGGATTAAGCCACCATTATCAATGGCCAGACGCTTCGCCATTATAAAGATGGTGGTGCTACCTCTCTTTCTTTTTTTATTTACAAACATTCCCATACCGTTGGCCAACATATTCTTCATGCAACTTCGCACACATCTTATCAAATTGGTATGGGGAGGGAAACAACCAAAAATTAGCTGGGACACCCTAACTCTTCCCCACGACAGAGGGGGATTCGGAGTACCGGACGTGCACCTTTATTTTTTGATGGCGCAATGTGGGTTTGTGTATCACTGGTTCCATCCTGATACACGCATTCCTTATGCTAAACCAGAGAGGGAGCTAGCGGACCCCACGCCACTAAATGCTATACTCCCAATGGGAATTCCTCGGGATCCCCACGATACTCAGCATACATCCACCACTAGCTGGGCCTGGAAAAAACTGCTTATGAAAACGGGGAGCTCAGTATTATACTCCCCGGCATTACTGCTATCAGCGAATCCCTGGCTTCCCCCTGTGGTAGAACATAGGAACAAGCACACATACTCGCGGTTGGGACGAGACACCATTGGGGACACCGGAGGTCATGCATTCTCCTGTACTAAGGACAACCGTTTTGCGTCTGCCACGTTCATGGACCATTTTGCACTAACCTGCCTACAGAGCGCGCTCGGAAGTACGATAGCAACTTACCCGGCAGAGCCGGCAGAGTTCAGCCCACTCACGATGGTAATCTCCGATACTAGTGGAGAACATATCACCTCCAGGATATACAAACCATGGGGCATATCAACAAGGGCTTTATCTCTGCTTTTTTGGCTTTAAAAGCCAAAAAAGCAGAGATAAAACTAGCACCCTATCAACAACAGGGTGCTAACATGCAAATTTGCATGTTAGCACCCTTTTACTCTACGCTTCCCCTTGCATCTCTAATGAGATGCAAAGGGGGCGTTCCAGAGTAAAATAATAGGAGAAATGTCGCTAAGCGACATTTCTCCTATTATCAAGAATGTCGCTAACCCTGTTAGAGCCAAAAAAGCAGCGCTAACCACGGTTAACGCTGCTTTTTTACGTCTGGTATTTTTCTGATTTAGCCATGATATCCTATGGAAGGAGGATATCATGGCTAAGTTTGTCTGTCCCTATCAACAAGGTAACGTGAGATTACCCAGCGATAATCTCACGTTAGCCTGTTAGCGTGAGGATTTTTATCGCTATTGAGATAAGCGTTGCTAATAGCACGCTATCTCAGCGATAAAAATTCACGCTAGCCGGCGATAATTATCCTAGCGCTAAGTGCGCTTAGAGATAATTATCGCCGGTTGTTGTTGATATGCCCCCTAGCCTTTTATTAATGCTACAGCACGACAGTAAGATCAGAGACGCCTGGGCGGCTGATATTGACCAAGACCTCACAGATGACATGTGGAAGGGCTACTGCAAACAAGTTAAACTGGTCTCCTGCAACCACAGACACAAATTGTTACAATTTAAGGTACTCAGAAGGGCTAATGCAATACCACACCAGATGGTCAGGATAAAAATCACAACTTTTACACACTGTCCCAAATGCAACCAGTTTGTGGCATCATTTTTTTCGCATGTTTTGTTCCTGTAACATAATCAGCGTTTATTGGCAGGAAATTCATGACAGATGGTGGTGATACAATTCCCGACATCCCCTCTGATAGCTTTGATGGGGTATGTAGACTCCCTACCCAAAAGTACACATACATTTATAGTAATCGCTATGATGTTGGCGAAACGAGAAGTAGTTCTTTGCTGAGGCACCAGACAGAAGCCTAAGGTACAGAGCTGGCTCAAGAGCATGTCACACTGGGACACCACGAATGAAGTGTACACAGAACTGCAACCGCCTACATCACAGCCCAAGGATATATGGGAGCCTCTTAGGGAATACCTCAGGTCACAAGGGACGTCAGGCACACCTCTCATCCCTGAGGGACAAAGTACTAGTCAGAATGTATTGAGTATTGTATTGTGACGTTGATGATTTTGACCATGATAGCATGCTGCGTTGACCTGGAAAAAACGGGAGTGAATACAGGGAAAGAGGAATTCATGTTCCATAAATGGAAAATATGCATTAGACTTTTCAGATAAGGGACTGTATCTTTTTAACTTTAATTTGTGTTTCTTATACTTGTTTTGTTTCTGAACCTACCTGCGATTAATGTACCTGCATACCAAGTATCTTGATATATGTGAATTGTCAATACAAAATGATAAATACAAGTTTTTAAAAAAAATAATTCCCCTAAATGGGCGGAATCAGGGATGTGAAGGGAGGAGGGCACCATAGGAGTACGTCCAACTTGGAGAACAGAGTGGGCAGAACGGAGAGGCTAGAGGAGGGAGGGGGAACAGAGAAATGGAGAGGAAGGGACGTGGTAAGGGGATCAGGTGGATGTGGTGAGCAGAGGGGGTAGAGCAGAAGTAAGATTGGGATAGGAGGGGACAGTGGAGCAGATGGATGTGGTGAGCAACTGATTGGCATAATGGGTCAGTTGGAAACAGTATGTCAGGACATGGAGTAAGACCAGCGGGCATAGCAACTGAAACAATGAAATGGGTGTGGCCATTGACTCCCTCAACGTACACCTTACTTTTACCCAGAAGGTGGGGATGTCTGGGCAGTTGTAAAGCAGATGAACAATGTCACAGTGGGTGTGGACGCACCTCCCGGAAGAGGAAAGAGGCAAGAGTCCGGCCAACTTGAGTCTCACCAGTGTACAATGCCACTCTTGCAAGATTTTGAAGAATTGTGTCCAGGCATCCCGTCTGATCCGGCCAAGGTTCTCTAGGAGATCTGCGCTGTCCTCATCCTCGTACTCTACCTGTAGGGAAGCCTGCCAGGTCACCTTCAGGCACTCAATGGCGACTAGCAGTATGGGTGGTGAATCAGAAGGTTATACACACTGGACTGCCACCAAGTACTGAGATATGTGAGTGCCGGTGAGGGTGTGACGGTCCAGGGGTGAGGGCATAGTTTGTGTGTGTGGCAATGTCCAGCTGTGCATATTGCCACTGTTGGTTAAAAGAGAGGCCAAATTCATCTTGGAGCATTGCAAAGGATTTGAGTTTGCCCTGGGAGAGCAGAGGGCTCAGGTGGCTCAGGGTTTGAATCCCCACTTCCGACCATGGGCTCCAATTGAGCATGACCCTTCCCTTGTGTGGATACCGTCATTATACCAGATGGGTGCCTTATCATGGAGGTGTGCTTCACTGAGAGGAGCCTGTGAGCCCTCGTCCATGTTCTTGACATCGCCATGATCATAGGATTTGCCAGTCGGCCCTTGGTGGCCATGGGCATATATAGGGAGCATACCCCTGCCGGGCTATCCATGATGCGATTCTCTATTGCAACCACAGCATTGGGTCTCGGACCCGGGTGTGCATGTATGTCAGTTGCGCCAGGTTCAGGGCCATACTATAATGGTCAATGGAGGGGAGACCAAGGCAATGAGTTTCCCAATGGCCAGGTGAGGATTCAGTGATCCCCAGATGAAGGACGTCATGCTCTTGTCAATCTGCCTTAGGGTCTTAAGGGGTGTCAACAGAGGGAGTATGCACAGTGCATAGGTAAACCATAGGAGGGTCACCATCTGCACTGTCTGCAACCTTCCCCACAATGACCAGTTCAAGTGAGGCCACTTTAATAGTTTAGCCTCATCCACTCTAAGAGCAGGCCTAGGTTATACATCACCATGCATTCAAAACCCCTGTTGACATAGATAGCCAAGTATTGCAGATGGTAGTCCCTCCACCGGAATGAGAACCCATCAATATAGGTGTGGGTGATTACCATTGAAAGTGGCAGGGACTTGCACTTCTCCCAGTTAACCTTGAAACCATAGATGGCCACAACGGAGTCAATAGTCTCTAGCAGCACTAGGATGGAAGTAGGCAGTGCCGAGACTGTGAGTAGGATATCGTCTGCATATAAGAAGAGTGTCGAGGGTCCTTCTGGTGTGGCAATGCAATTGTCTTATCGCCACCACCAAGAGCTCCATGGCGAGATGAAACAGCAAAGGGGACAGTTGACCTTGGAGATAAAGTCTGTGCCAAGTCCGAATTTCCAGAGTGTACCAAAGAGGTAGTCCCACTCCATCCTGTCAAAGGCCTTCTCGGGGTCCAATGACAGGGTCAGAGCCTCCTCCGACAAGTCCGCATTGTGAGAAGTCGGCCTGATATATGCTATCCACTATTTATAAAGGGCACCTTGTATCAGTCCAAACATCCCCTTATTGGTTATAGACAACCTTTATTGAAAGCTATCCTAGTGGTAGCTATGGAGAGCAGCCTTCAGGCTAAGTCATGAAGGAATGTAAAGCAGCTTGTTTTACCAGTCTATAATCTCTTGAGTCACTAAATGAAAGATATCCACACCAGATAGATATATATAAAATATATGTATTTATTACTAAACACACCCTCCTAGTCTCTTTATGAGGCTAGAGGTCAAAACACATAAGTTACACTTCAATAATTACAGTAAAATAGCACAAATACACGTCAGGCCCTAGGGGCGAACCAAACCATATACTAAAATAGTGGTATAAGAACCCCAACTTAACTAGACACAAGGCCTAGAGCCTGTAGAATCGCTGGGGACCGTGTGCAGTGTGTGAACACAGCCGCGAGCTCCCGTCAGCTTCTATGGGGAAAGTCGCGGTTAGATTTTTAAAGATTAGGAACACTTAGAAATGAGTCAGGACCAAACCCTTTTGGACTTAGGAAGTTCTAGGGCTAGCACCCTCGAGAGCACTGGAGTACTCGTGTTACCTTGATAGAGATCAGGGTGTGTATAATATTCCCACTACCACAGATAGAGTAATCTCACAGTTACACGCACATACATTCATCATACGCTAGGGCCCATTTCACTAACATACGCTCAAATACTCTACCAGCAATAAACCTGTGGAAAGAAAACTCCTAGTCACCCTGCAGCTATATCGAGGTCGATAAGACCTGGTTATTATGACTGTCCATAAACATAATCTATACAACCTATACGGCAATAATCAAAATATAATACTCAATAATTGACGAGAAATAATATCCAACACCATGTTCAAATTATATTGCTTTATCTAAAATTAGTCAAAATGGAAATCAATCAGAATAAATCATTTTTCTCATAGTTACCTATTCTAGCTAAATGTCAGAACGGGTCAGGACAAGTCTCTCGGTAAAGTTTCTCAAGACGAAGTCCTCTCAGCAACGATCCTCACCAACGCAGATTCGGAACGCGGCAAAAGGCAAATGGCAAGTGGCAAAAACCCTCTCTAGGCTAACAATTCTTATAATGAACTGAACAAAAGAAAGATACATAGAAATGTTGTAATGTCCGCTAGACCGCTGAGCAGAGCGAGAAGGAAAGGATGTAACATCGCTACATTTGAAAATCTCCGCTCAGGAAAAATCACAAAATAAAGACTACGGAACAGGAACCAAGAAACATAAATGTATCTTGTTAGTTCTACTTCTCCTTGGCAATGAGACCATAGTTCAGAGTCTTTCTCTAAGGCTCCTTTGTTTCCCAAGGCTGCCAAGGACGTTCCATTTCACTTGGAGATTACCCAGGCTGCTGCTGTCCTCACGGAAATTTTAACAAGGCAAGCAAGAACTGTGGTCAGCTGACTTCAGGACCATATTCAGCAGGGCTCTCTCCCATCACGGTTTTCTACTTTCAAATCGAGGCCAGGCTTACAAAATCGGCCATCTTTGTCTAGGCCACCATAGGCCACAATAGACCATCTTAATTAAAAGAAACAAAAACAACGTTACCACAGCATAGTGATTAAACAGTGCTAATCCCACTAATACCCTTATGTGTATGTATCTATCTAGCACTTGCAACATAGAAAAGCATTAATTCGAAAAGCGTTTTGTGCTCAAAAATAAACAGCACATAGCAACGTTTAACCCCTTCGCTGCTGCGGATATTCCGCTGCAGCGCTGGGGGGGGCAGGGGGGCAGCGCGGTGGGCCTGTGCTCATGACGGAGCCGCTCCGTCATGAGCCACAGTTGAGCTGTGCTCATGACGGAACGGTTCCGTCATGACTCCGCCCATTTGCGTTGTCCCCTCGCACAGGCGGGGAAACAGCGCCGCGGAGGCGGAGCGGCCGCCAACAGGATTGTCATGACGGAACCGTTCCGTCATGAGCACACGCCAACCGTGGCTCATGACGGAACGGTTCCGTCATGAGCAGGGAAGGGGTTAAACATGAAAACACGCACGTTATTATTAAACAGCACATTTATGCGTACCCACGTGTAACTCTCTCTTATTAGGACAAACGGATTGATTAATATAAACACACTTGCACAAGACAAATAATTAATTATTAGTAATTAATAAATTAATATGACAAATAGACATGCCAGAGCTTCAAAAACCAACGAATTTTCAAACAGAAAACTCTGCTCCAGCAATCCCCCCTTTGGTGATTTTATCACCAAATAAACCCAAAAAAAAAATTAGTGAAAATTTAGTCCCATTTTAGGAGAAATCGGAAATGTCTTTTTCTCCTTACACAACATTACACACCAGTCACTATTTCATCATCCCTCTTTGTCTCTAAGTAAACACTCTCCCTCAATTCTTCCAATTCAATTTCTTGCGGTTCTCTTTTCAACCTCTTGTTTCTCTTCTCTTTACTCACTTTTTTTTTCCCTCCCCTGTTTTTACAACACACACACACTAATCTCAGTATCAATAAAGCAACAATTATACAAGTTAAAGGAAACAATATTCTACCTATAATAGTACTACCTACTTTCGCAATAAAATCCTTAACAGCTATCATTTTATTAGCTATTTTAGTCCATAAATTCTCAGCTTCAAGTGGTACTAATTCTTCATGCAAATCAGTAATATTTTTGATATAGACCTTCAGGTCTTTGCTTTCGTCTGGAATGTAAGTGCAACAATGTTGAACTTTCAGCATTCCACAGACTCCACCCTCCTTGGCCAATAGAATATCAAGGGCAAGTCGATTTTGCATAGACATGGCACGTACGGCACTTAATTCCGTATTCACCAAAAGAAACCCTCCAGCGGTATTTGTCGATAAGCGATCAACCACTGTGGACAGTTTCCGAATTCCATAAGCATTCAAAGAAATTCCCACTGCTGGAATCAAAACTCCAAAAATATCACCCACTATTTCAGACCAAGTTTCTCTTTTAAAACGCATTAGTAAATTAATATGTTCCACATCTCTTATCTTATCTATATGAACAATCTTTGGAAAAACCAGGCCCACATAACACGTGCCATACCAATGGTCAGGCAACTTGTAATAAGCCTTGTTCCCACAAACATAGTACACTCCTGGAAAAATTGTATCTTCTCCACCTCTGAAACCCCAACCTGTTGCAATGAAGTATGTATCATGGCACTCACTAGTCCCAACAAAATATGTATCATATTGGGATTTCCTTCTTGTAATTCAAAGTTTACCCTTCTGTGGTGTATCTAGAGCTAAAGTCGGACTAACCCCATTTTTCAACTCTTTTCCCATCTCAATGTCCCAAATTGTCTCACTCACTTTATATTTTCCTGCTTTCTCCTGCATGTTCAATCTCCTTTCCTCTACCATATCCAGGAAAGCTTTCTCCTCTCCTTTCAGACTGCAAGTTAAATTATTCTTAAAAATGTAATCTAATGTTAATCCTTTTTCTTCAATAAAAATCTCACCAAAAGTGTTAGCTTCTTTAGCTGGATTTAGCTCCTTGTTCATTGGCAAATGCCCAAAAATACTATCTCTGTTAGACATCTTATAATCTACTTTCCCTAACAAATAAAAAACACTACTTAAAATACTACAAGAAATACCATATGTAGCTGGTAAATGATGATAAGTAACACCCTCTGAAACGGATGCAGGTAATTGCATACAAACGTAGCAATCCCTCACTTCCATTGTTTTCACATATTCATATAACAATTTTGAAAAAACATTACTAGATAGTTATTAATTGACCTATCTTTGTGTATGTAAGTATTACTAATTCTAATCGGAACTACTTTTTGCGAATTCTTCTCTACATTTGTCACATTCTCTGTATGCATCTCAAACTCAACTTTAAAAGTAACTAATAAAACTAAAACACCCCATAGAAGCATTAATAATCCGGTACAGCAGCAGCACATTCTACACCACCTTTTAAAGAAGGCACATCTATTTCGATTATCCTCTATGTTAGCCATTTTACTACTTTAATTTAGCCTCTACTACTCCACTACTGAAATTGGAACTCTTAAATTGTTCAACAATTCTTTTCAAATTTTTCTTCAGTCTTTCCAAATGATCCTTTCGTTCACTTAATCCAAGTGAATCCTTCCTTTATTCAGTTTGGATACTTGTCATTCTTCACTTCAATTTCTTCAACATCAAATTGTATTAGATCTCCAACATCAAAATCCTCAGTATTTGACTCTTCTCCAATGTCAGTCAAGAGTACTTTCAGGATTTCACCAGTATCTTCCTCAACCACTTCTCTCAAGATCTCTTCCGGATTATCTCGAGTCACTGCTTCTTCTTTTCCTTCTTCTGACAGTGCCACATAAGACCATTCCGGTGATCTGTACTTTTGGTTGGGTCTTCTTACTCTTTTTATTTCTACTGGTTCTTTTGATTCCTTTGATTCTTCTCCTTCAACTTTTGAACTTCGACTCAATACTTCATTCACTTGTTCAGCTTTTGATGTATTTGCCCTTATTGTTCTGTATCTCAGCCTCTTAACTCTGTTGTTAGGCCAACGATCTCCTTTTATCACCTTTTTCGGCTTTATTTCTTTATTACTTCTTTCTCCAATCCAAGTTCTCTTTCTCAGAACTCGACCCTCTGTTTGTTCATTCTCATCATCCAATCCTGCTTCAAGTGCCTTCTGTTTTCGTTTCCTAGCAGTTTTCTTCTTTTCCACAGATTCTTTCACCACTGTTTGAGATTTCCCTACTTCTGTCCCTCCTCGGGTCTCCGACACGCAATCTTCTTGCTGTCTACTTGTCCCTTCACCTAGCTCATCAAGAATGTTCCCTACACCTCCTCGGGGGTCTTCCGCAATCTGTCCCTCTCTATCTTCTTCTGACCCTGCTTCTTCAAGTATAATCTCAAGTGGTTCCTCAATCTCCTCCTCTTCTGATTCAGGAGTAGTCTCTGTGAAATTTCTCTTTTCTTTTCTTTTTCCTTCACTGCTTTTTGAAACTTCAGGCTCTCTTACAGAATCTGATCTTTTCTCTGATACTCGCAGTGGTTCATTTGAAGCTTTTCCTGCTTCTTTCCTCACTGATTCTGTATCTTCATCATCACTGGAATCTGACTCTTCAAAATACTCTTTACCAGTCCCTTCTTTTGGGTTTGGAACTCTCAGAGTATGACTTGCATGTACCCAGTGTTTCACTCCAGCACACTTTACTGCAGTTGTCGTAGTCAGAATAACTTGTCTCGGCCTTCCCCACCTTGGAACCAAGCAATTTCTTCTTCTGTGTACCTTAATCCTCACCCAGTCTCCTGGACTCAGATCATGGGCTTGCTTCTTCTCAAGTGTGGTAGCTTCTTCTCCAACCTGGTGAAACACAGAATGAACTGCGTCAGCCAGGCCTTTACAGTAATCCAAAATCATGTCATCAGTTATTGTCACCAACTTATTGACAGGCACAAATGCATGGCGCATTGCACGTCCCATGATTATTTCGTGCGGACTCAAGCCAGTAGTTCTATCTGGAGTAGATCTAATAGTCATCAGCACTAGAGGTAAAACATCTGGCCATTTCATGCCAGTGGCTAAGCACATTTTTCCAATCCTGTTCTTGATTGTGCCATTAATCTGCTCAACCACACCAGAAGCCTCTGGTCGGTATGCACAATGTAGCTTCTGCTGTATTTTTAATGCTTCACAAATCAAACCCATGAGTTCATTTTGAAAGTGTCCACCTCTATCAGACTCAACTGTTACTGGAAACCCGTACCTAGGAATCAACTCCCTTAACAGTAACTTTGCCACTGTTATTGCATCATTTCTTCTAGTCGGGTAAGCTTCCACCCACCTTGAAAACAAACAGACTACCACTAGAACATACCTCAGTCTGTTTACTTGGGGCATTTCAATGAAATCAATCTGCATTCTTGTAAAAGGACCTCCTTCTCTGCCTATTGTTCCCAGACTCACCACTGTCTTTTTCCCAGTGTTAAATTGCTGACAAACCAAACACCTTTGACAGATGCTTTCTGCAATTGTCCTGAACTTTGCATTGTACCAGGTTTGTTTAAATGACCTAACCATCGCATCCCTCCCCAAATGTCCCTGGCCATGATACATTCTTGCCATTGACGACAAAATGGAGTTAGGCATTACTGGTCTGCCATCTCTGTAGACCCAAACATGGTCTGTTTCTCTTGGAGCACATCCTGCCTTAATCCAATCTTTTTTCTCTTCCTCTCCTGCCTCATCTTGCAACTGTTTCACTTCATCCCATGTTTCTAAGACATTAGTAAACATCACAGAGAGAAAAGACATTTCCCCCTCTCGGTCCCGATTAATGGACTGATTTGTTTTGGCGCAGTATTGCGCAACATCATTTGCGTAACGGTTTCCAACCGTGATAAAATCCTCTCCTTGTCCATGGGCAGCACATTTTACAACTGCTAACTCCTTAGGCAGCTGTATCGCCTCAAGCAATTTACCAATCATTTCAGCATTCTTTATTGGAGTTCCACTCGATGTCAAGAAACCTCTTTGTAGCCAAAGCTGGCCAAAATCATGCACAACTCCAAATCCATACTGACTATCAGTCATCACAGTTGTCCTCAAATCTTTCCCAATTTCGCAAGCTTTTGTCAATGCCATCAATTCAGCAACTTGCGCAGATTTCACTCCTTTCAATGGTGATGCTTCCATGACCTCTGAAACTTTGCACACCACATATGCTGCACACAACACACCATTATCATTTCTCAGACATGTTCCATCCACAAACAACACATGATCACTCTCATGTAAGGGAAGATCCCTTATGTCTGGTCTCGGTTTTGTACAATACTCAAGCACATCCAAACAATCATGATCATCTTCCATCTTTACACCCACGTTTTCAATATCCGGCAAGAGTGTCGCTGGATTCACATTCACACATCTTTCAAGAGTCACATTTGATGCTCCCAGAATCACTTTTTCATATTTAGTCAACCGACTATGTGACATGTACTGGGTTCTGCTTCTTGTCAAAAGAATTGCCACATTGTGAGGTACGAATACCCTTACAGGATATCCCATTATGATTCCCTCACTTTGTTCCAGACTTCTGCATGTTGCAGCCACGGATTTCAGACAACCTGGTAAACCCACAGCTACGGGGTCAAGTGTCGATGAGAAGTACGCAATAGGCCTTCTCAGTAATCCATGCTTCTGAATTAACACTGAAAGTGCACATCCATTTCTCTCACTGCAGTACAACTCAAACTCCTTTTCGTAGTCAGGCATACCCAAAGCTGGAGCCTCACACATTTTACTTTTGAGCTCTTCAAATGCTGCCATTTGTTCTGCATCTAGATCCAATGGGTCTGTCATCTCACTTTTTGTCAGTTTAATCAGTGGCTTTGCTATCAAATAAAAATTAATTATCCACTGACGACAATAACCCACCATACCCAGGAACATTCTCACTTCTCTCTGAGTTTTTGGGGCTTTCATTTCTCTGATTATTCTGATCCTGTCATCCGTCACTTTTCTCAGACCCTTTTCAATATTGTGTCCAAGATAATGCACCTCTTTCTTGCAAAATTGCAATTTGGCTGGAGATACCTTTAACCCTCCATCTGCCAGATGATTCAGTAAAGCTATGGTATCTACTTCACAAGCTTCACGTGTCTTTGATGCCACAAGTAGGTCATCAATATACTGCACTAGTACTGAGCTCTCAGGCATGATCAAACTCTCCAACGATTTCTTCAATAACTGATTGAATATCGAAGGACTCTCTGTATACCCCTGTGGGATACGACACCATGCTAAAATACGCTGGCCAAACCTAAATGCAAAAATCGGCTGGCTATCATGATGCAATGGAATTGAAAAGAACGCATGACACAAATCAATTACTGTATACCACTCAGCATCATGTGGAATTTGATACAGGATCACTGATGGATTTGGCACAATAGGACAACATGCCACCACGATTTGATTAACTTTTCTCAAATCCTGTACGATCCTAAATTTCCCATTAGGCTTTTTTAGTCCCATTATCGGTGAATTACACGGACTACTCAGTAGTTCTCTCAGGACTCCCTGCTGAATCATTTTCTCAATTATAGGAGTTATACCTTCAATTATTTCTGGTGTCATTTTGTATTGAGGAATGTTAGGATATGTAATTCCCTCTTTCACTGCAATTTTCACTGGATCTACATTATTCATCAATCCCACATCCTCTCCAGTAAAATCCCAAACTGTCCTTTTCACTGTGTCTCTCAGCTCTTGAGGCAAATCTTCCGGATTAAACACAGCAAATGCACCAATTAACTCATTTTCTCTATTCTCTAGAGTCACTCGGTACAAAACATCCTCATCTGGTGTCTCAAAGGCTATTCCATCCGGTGTACAAAAAATTGTGCAGTTCATCTTGCACAACAAGTCCCTACCTAACAGGTTCACTGGACTCGTGTCACAGACAATGAATCTGTGCATGTCTGAAAATTTCCCTATCTGTACTCTTACTGGTTCAGTAAGACGTGTTCTGATTTGCGTATTGGCTACACCAACTACTTGGATTGCTTCATCCGAGAGAGGAAGATTTCTAACATCTGTTGACCTGACAGTTGATCTTGTCGCACCTGTGTCTACCAAAAAAGTAACACTCTCCTCATTTATTTTCCCATCCACAAATGGTCCTGCCTGGTCTATTTCTAGAGTTGCACCAAGTATGCACTCTTCTTCCTCTCCTCGGCACCATCAATAATCACCCTCAGATTCACTCCCTTCACTCTTTAACAAGTACTGTTGTACCTTGTTTGAACGTCTTGGTTTATTTACCTGTTCATCATTGTAGAATCCTGAATCCTGATTATACTTTTGTAACCCTCTATTCTGCGGCAAGGGCGGTTTTGGCTCTTGACTCTGCTGTCTCACAACTTTCTGTTGTTGCTGCTGTTGATTATTTCCTTCATTCTGCACCTGTTGATTTAAGGATTTATTCTCATTACTCACTAATGGTGGATTAGGACATTCTGATCTCCAATACCCCAATTGGCCACAGTTGTGACAAGGAAACTTTTTTTTCGCTTCCTCAAGACTTCCTTTTCCTTTCCCTGCATATCTAGGTCTATTCCCTACATTGTTTCCTGGATTATTCGCCTGTTCCACTAACTGTGCTTCCTGTCTTTCCGCAACTTTCACTTGCGCCCACATTGCTTTCTCTTTCAGCTTTCTTTGTTTTGCTTCAATTTCATCACTGAAGTATTTTGCATGTCTCAGAATCTCATCTACTTTCTTACTCTGCCAATCCACTGTATGCTCACAAATTCTTTCACCAATTTCAGGTCTAAGGCCATATACAAATCTGTATACAAAATGACTCAAATCCTTGTCACCCAGGTGTTCATCTCCACTGAATTGTTTAAATGCCAGTATCAGCCTCTCGTAAAAAGCATGAACTGATTCTTTCGCTTCCTGTTGTGTTCGATCTATCTTTACCCAGTCTGTCTCTTTTGCAGGAACTTTACTCTTCAGGTATACCATCACCTGATCATACTTTCTCATTACCTCTGGATCTGGTGCCCCTGTTCTTGGGTCTCTTGGATATTCCTCAGTAGGCCAACTCACAACTATTTTACACTCAGTCCACAAGTCTGCTGGAACAATTATATCAAACAGACTATTCAGGACAACCCACAGCACTTTTGACAATTTCACAAACCTATCTACCTGCCTATACCACTCGACGGGCTTTTCTCTCAATCGAGGGAAATCATTCGTAAATGATAAAATATCCTGTCTGGTCCATGGAACATGTACATATCCTCCTCCAGGTATTTCTCTCATAGGATAATTATCCACTGGTTTCTCTTTTTCTCTCACTGGAAATGCTGAATAAGTTGTTCTATCTTCAGCTTCCTCTCTTTTCTTATACCACCTATCCTTCCACTTTTCTACATCACCCCATCTTCGCAATAATGCTACCATTTCCTTAATCTGTCCTGTTCTACCAGTAGCATTCAAATTTTCAATATCCTTCTCTGTAAAATCCATCCTGTAGGTTTTTTGTAAAGCTTTCACTTTATCAATGTCAACTCCCTGCTCATTCGCTATTGCTCTTAGCCTGTCATGTGTATTTCTTGCTCTCCAGGTAATGTTCTTGCACATAAACATTAACTCACCATCATGATGACTCTTCAGAATTTCTGTTGGAACTGTTCCTGTAACAAGCTCTTCTAGTTCTACACGTAACCTAGCCACGTCAATTACTTGTGAATATTTATCCTTTTTCTGTAGAACTTTCATCCAATCATTCAAATCTTCAACTGTTATTTCAGCAGTTTTTCTCACTGGAACCACTCTCTTCTGCGGTTCTAAAATTGGCATCCCTGAACAACTAGCTTCACTAGCATCCAGTATTTCACTACATATGTCATGTCTTGATTGTCTCAGGTCAGTTCTTTCTGCTCTTTTGCCTGAATCTCCTGAAGGACCAACTGAATTTGTCAAATTATTTCCAACATATGGAATCACCAGTCCATTTTCACCTGTCCTCTGTTTGTCAAACACAGGCATAACCGGACCTATAGTTACAGGCACCGTAACAGCTTCCAGATTCTTCGTTAATTCCCTAATCTTCTCAGTCAGCTCTGTTGTAGTTCTGGCTAATTGTCTGGCATTCTCATCAAGGTAGTGACCACTTCCTAACTCAGGTGTCTCATTTTCTGTCTCATTGACACAAACTGTATCTCTTATCGGAGAAACAACTGGTTTACTCTTATCCGGTTCTGGTCTATATGGAGGTGGTCTCTTGTAAATCATGTCATTCAAGACCTCATCCTCATACTCATTAACTCCATATTTTCTCATTTCTGACTCAGGAACCCTTTCTGCTCCTCCTTCAACTGTTCTCATCGGATATAATCCCTCTGACATACTAACATCTCGCCACCTTTTCATTCGATCATTATGAGTCTCACGATCATGTCTCCTCCCAAACATGTACCTGTAGTACCCTCCAGATCTCTGTTTTTCTCGCTCATGTACTTCCTCTTCCCATTCCACTAAAGCCTCGAACTGTGTAGGTCTTGGTTTCGGGTCTAGACATAACATCTTTTCCCGTAAATTTCTCAACACGGCCAGATTAAATGAACCATGTTCTGGAAATGCTAGAACACCATCTTCTTTAGTATACCTAACCCAATTCTCCAACCATATACAGGTATGAAACCCATATTTCGCAGCCATGAAGGATGCAGGTGTTTTCGTTGGAGGTAACAACTCACCCTCTCTCGTTTTAACATCTTTATCCTTGTTAAACCACCTTTTAATTTTTCCAAAGAATGTTTTCTTCTTTTTCTCTTCTTGGTAATACATTTTAGCGTTTACCAAAAACTCTCTACTCTTTCCGTATTATAAATATACAATACGAATTTTCAACCAATAACAGCGCGACTCACACCAACGCACCAATCCTAGAGCGTCTACGTCACTAAATAGCTCTTCCAATCCTTGCGCGGCTCACACCAACGCACCAATCCTAGCGCGAACACTATTCTGATCCACTATCCAATCAGAGCGCGGTCTTTCTGACGTCAACAGTCGCTGCAGTCGCTTGTCTCCTGTCTTCTGTCACTCGTCTACCCCTCCTTCACAAAATCTTCTCAGTAGACTTCGTGTCAAAATTTCTACAAAATCTATTAGTTACAACATAGAAACATCTCCATTGTCTGCTTCGCTAACCACAGAATAGTAAAAGAGAATCTATTTCACAAGAGTCAACAAACTTTCATACATCTCTTAACTGTTTCCTCTAGGACTTGTCCAAAGAGTCTTACAATCAATTAAATGTATATACATTTACGCACATTCATACAAGAAAATATAGTACATACACACAGAATCCTGCTTCCCGAGAACAGCGAACAATCTGTCCCACTACAGAATTATAACATACATCAACTAAACAGCTTTCCTCTGCCCAGTTTCTCAAACAAGCTCAGAGAATACCTATTACTTCTCCCACGATAAGCTTTAACGGTAATCCTTACGGATCCCTGGGACTTAAGACCAGAGTTTCACAGATAACCTTCCCTATCATACACACTCCTTATATACCAGAAATATCTAATAGTAACATACGACAATGTCACTGATTCCGAACCCAGACAATGTGATGCGCAACTTCAATTGTCACACGTTATTCCTTACAATTCCGTCTTTCCCGAGAGCAGCATATACTTCCCTCTGCCCTACTACGGAACTGCTACCAGCTCCCAAGTTCCAGAAGCACTACATATAACTCAACATTACGACTCCAACATATAGAATTAGTACATATACCAACATCAACCAATAATCAATAATCAATAAGCTAATGTACAAGCAATCTTATCAGATCAAGACAATCATCAATAACCATCCTACTCTGCTACCAGGACATTGATAGAGATCAGGGTGTGTATAATATTCCCACTACCACAGATAAAATAATCTCACAGTTACACGCACATACATTCATCATACGCTAGGGCCCATTTCACTAACATACGCTCAAATACTCTACCAGCAATAAACCTGTGGAAAGAAAACTCCTAGTCACCCTGCATCTATATCGAGGTCGATAAGACCTGGTTATTATGACTGTCCATAAACATAATCTATACAACCTATACGGCAATAATCAAAATATAATACTCAATAATTGACAAGAAATAATATCCAACACCATGTTCAAATTATATTGCTTTATCTAAAATTAGTAAAAATGGAAATCAATCAGAATAAATCATTTTTCTCATAGTTACCTATTCTAGCTAAATGTCAGAACGGGTCAGGACAAGTCTCTCGGTAAAGTTTCTCAAGACGAAGTCCTCTCAGCAACGATCCTCACCAACGCAGATTCGGAACGCGGCAAAAGGCAAATGGCAAGTGGCAAAAACCCTCTCTAGGCTAACAATTCTTATAATGAACTGAACAAAAGAAAGATACATAGAAATGTTGTAATGTCCGCTAGACCGCTGAGCAGAGCGAGAAGGAAAGGATGTAACATCGCTACATTTGAAAATCTCCGCTCAGGAAAAATCACAAAATAAAGACTACGGAACAGGAACCAAGAAACATAAATGTATCTTGTTAGTTCTACTTCTCCTTGGCAATGAGACCATAGTTCAGAGTCTTTCTCTAAGGCTCCTTTGTTTCCCAAGGCTGCCAAGGACGTTCCATTTCACTTGGAGATTACCCAGGCTGCTGCTGTCCTCACGGAAATTTTAACAAGGCAAGCAAGAACTGTGGTCAGCTGACTTCAGGACCATATTCAGCAGGGCTCTCTCCCATCACGGTTTTCTACTTTCAAATCGAGGCCAGGCTTACAGAATCGGCCATCTTTGTCTAGGCCACCATAGGCCACAATAGACCATCTTAATTAAAAGAAACAAAAACAACGTTACCACAGCATAGTGATTAAACAGTGCTAATCCCACTAATACCCTTATGTGTATGTATCTATCTAGCACTTGCAACATAGAAAAGCATTAATTCGAAAAGCGTTTTGTGCTCAAAAATAAACAGCACATAGCAACGTTTAAACATGAAAACACGCACGTTATTATTAAACAGCACATTTATGCGTACCCACGTGTAACTCTCTCTTATTAGGACAAACGGATTGATTAATATAAACACACTTGCACAAGACAAATAATTAATTATTAGTAATTAATAAATTAATATGACAAATAGACATGCCAGAGCTTCAAAAACCAACGAATTTTCAAACAGAAAACTCTGCTCCAGCAACCTCACCCAGGGAAGCCGGGTGCATAGGTGTCTCTTTTGGTGTCAGGTCGCGTCGTCGATTTCAATGGGAGCTGGCGAAGAAGTGCTGCTGCCGTGAAGATGCTAAGTGTATGAAGAGATCCAAGCCTGGATTGAAGATGAGAAGAACCTGAAAGCAGAGGCGACAGAGTCTGGGTCACTTGCCAGTGACCAGGAAGGCGATGAGCAGATGCCCACCGATGTCAGGTGATTTCAGGTGAAGGAGGTGAAGCTTGACTCTTCAGCCACGATGTCCAGGAGGTGTCGAGGACAACCAGGAGCTGGATTCAAGCTGTTACATGAAGGATGTCAAGTGCTGCAGCATCGGTGCCCGGATTGGACACAACAAGCCTTGGCAACAGCAACCCATGCAGAAAGAGAAGAAATGCTTTGGTGCAGATCAGCAAGGTCTGAGGGACTCACCACTTGGTGGGGAGTTGGGGCATGTCTGGAGCAACTAGGAAAGCCCAAGGAAATACAAAGTTACCCCCTCAGCGACCCACCAGTCAATGGACCAGGGATTGCAAAGGGACCTCAAGATGAAACACAAAATGGTGGCCCACGGGTCACTCGGAATTACCAGGCTGATAATCTTCAGTGGATTTAGTGCTCGAGATGGGAGCTACAAGTCAGCCCAAGCACAATTTCAAAAGATGTCTAGAAGTTAATGCACTTGCAGAAATGCATGGTGACCAGGCGTTCCGGTTTCACGCTACTCACGAGGGCTGCAGGTCTCAGCTTTGCTGGGGACTCGGATCGGCTTCTGAGATGTCTGGAAATCCTCTTCCTGGGCTGCAAATACTTTGGAGTCCGGCGGGAGCTTCGATGATGCAGACGGGCAAATTGCTTCATTGGTGCCTGCCAAGCAGGGGAGTCACTCCTTGACCCCAAGGGAGATTTCTTCAGTCCTCTGATCTTGAGCAGAGCATCGAAGGTCCAGGATTCAGCTTCAGAGTTTCATCCAGGGTAATCTAAAGTCCTAAGGACAGGGGTCCCACACT
This sequence comes from Triturus cristatus, assembly GCF_964204655.1. Classification (NCBI taxonomy): domain Eukaryota; kingdom Metazoa; phylum Chordata; class Amphibia; order Caudata; family Salamandridae; genus Triturus; species Triturus cristatus. The sequence goes on from NC_140580.1 coordinate 1,034,137,789, forward strand.
TATACTAAAGTAGGGGGTTGGACATACTCTGGGGACCCACCTATGGGAGGGTTTGGAAAGAGGGGTGGCTACACCCATTTCGTTTGTCCAGTTTCATGCCAGAGCAGGGGCTAGAAGCCCCTGAACCGGTTTGAGCTGGACTATGCACAGGGACACCAAATGTGCCCCCAGTGCAGGACTTCAAAGCACTCAGAGATTGCTCCCACCCAGCCCCACTACACATAAGCCTGTCTGGGAGGTGGTTACACCTTCCTGTGACAGGAAACCTATTGTCCAGTCCTCCTCTGCCGGAGTTTCAGTCAGCAGCAGGAGGCCAAACCCGTGTCTGTGGCTGCAGCATCCATTTTGTGATGCCAGGGCTCTATTAGGTTCTACCGGACATGCCAGTGCTGTCATGTCTCTACCTCTAGAAGGGTGGGATCATACTCCCACACCAGTTACTGGTGTGGAGGTATGATTCCAAGGTGTTTGACACCAAACACGACATGTTTCCGTGCAACCAGTCCAAAGTTAGCATTTACCGTTTGGTTATAATGCACTTAAGAGTATATGGTCAGGTTGCACTACCAACAGTGTTAGACCTGGCACCTTGGCGTGAGTCTCCCTTCCACTTTTTTATCGCTGTGCCTCATGTGTTTTGCTGGTGTTAGCTGCTCAGAGCACTGTGCCACTGCCAACCCGTGCCACAGTGCAAGTGCTCCCTATTTAAAATCTATATGTTGGTTGGATTCCATGATTGGCTTATTTGGTTTACTGTCAGACCCCAGAAAAGTGCACCAGGAGTGCCAGGGCTTGTAAATACAAATGCTGCTGGTGGGCTTGCAGCACTGGTTGTGCCACCCACAGAAGCGGCCTGGTAAAATGTATCTAAGTTCTGCCATTGCAGAGCCTGCGTGCAGTCTGGTACTGTCATGCTGACTGGGTGAGTGCACACACTTGCCAGTCCTTAAACCTTCCCTTAACTTCATATCAGTCACCCCTATGGTAGGCCCAAGGCCAGGGTGCATTGTAAGCATAAGGTAGGACAAGCCCTGATGTGTGTGGCATGTCCTAATAGTGAATTACAGCCATTTTCGTTTTTTCACTATTGTTAGGCTACCTGTTCTCCATTGGCCAGAATGGGCTTTTAGAATTGTTACATTCTATGATCCTAACAGACCCAGGGAACATGGTAGAAATTCGAGTTTAGTATGCCTGAACTCGGAATAATAAAATACATCTTTTAGTAAAGTTTATTTTAATATTCTGTGTTTGCAAATACCACTTTTAGAAAGTTGGTATTTGCTTGCTTGACCATTTCAGCCCGCCTCTGCTATGATGTGTATCTGCCTGTCTGGTTGTGTGAGTGACAGGGCTGGGGAAACCCAGAGGGGCAGGGCTAGGTAGCCTGGTGGTGAATAGGAAGATTGGCAGTCAGATGGGTGGGAGGAGTACACCTGGGCTCTGAATAGGGTTGTGCTCTGCTACCACAATGCTGGCTCCACCTCCTGCGGAGCGGCTGATGTCTCTGCCCTGCACCCTGAATAGAAAGGCAGAGTCATGTCAACAGAGTGCTCAAGAAATGGTTTGGACTGGGCAAAGGCCCCTCAACCCCATAGGAACAAAGGAATTAGGAGTATAAGTATTGGGACCCTGCTCCCAAGAAATTAGATCCTGCTGAAACAAGAAGAACCTCTGCCAAAGGAGAAGGAACTGGGAAAGCTGTAGGAGGAGTAACTGTCCCTGACCTGGGGGATTGGCCTGCAGTGGTTGCCTTGCTGCTGAAGGAGAGGGGAAAGACTGCTAAAGACTTTGCTTCAACTTGTGCTTTGAAAAGATCTCCAAGGGCTTGAACTGAGCTTGCCCCTGAACGAAGTCCCAGGACCAGTGGACTTCACCCCCAGCTCCCCAGAGTCTTTTAGAAGTGCCTGCTGCTGTTGTTGGGCCTTCTGAGGGACTGCGTGTCGCAAGGAGCTGGAAGCGCGACGCAAGGAAGAGAAGCATGCCGCCGTCGGAGCCACTGTCGTCGCATCTCGCAGAGAGTGTCGCCGCTGCAGCATCGCATCGAGCAGAAGCATCTCGCATCGTCACGCAACGCCGAAGAAGCGTGTCGCCATCGCAGCCATCGCAGCTGTCGCATTGCACCGCATCGAGAGAAGAGTCTCGCATCGAGGAGGAAGCGTGTCGCATCGCAGCCATCGTAGTTGTCGCAGTGCACTGCAACCAGAAAAGCGCCTCGCATCCATGGAGAAGCGTGCTGCCGTCGGAGCCGCTGTCGTCGCATCTCGCAGAAGGGGTGTCGCCGCTGCAGCATCGCATCGAGCGGAAGCGTCTCGCAACGTCAGAGAATAGTGCAGCTGCCAAGGCCGCTGTCGTCGCATCTCGTCAAAGGTGACGCCGCTGTAGCTGACGCATCGAGTCGAGCCTTCTCGCAACATCGGAGAAGCGTAACGCATCTGGAAGATCCCGTTTTTATTTCTTTTGCACCAAGAACTTCAACGCAACTGCATCGCTACAACACTTTCGTTGCCCTGCTTGTCGCATCTAAGGTACATTGACTTAAAGTGTCGCATTTAAGAACTTAAGAGAAACTAAGCAATCTTCTACCAACTAAGCAACCGTATTGTGTATTTTTAATCGTTTAATGGTCTTGTGATAATCCTATATAAAGAATCCTTATTTTTAATATAAATACCTGTGTGGTGTCCATTTGTAGTGTTGTCACTTGGTTACTGTATTTGTTCACAAATGCTTAACCTATAATGCTCTGAGATAAGCCTTGTCTGCTCGCGCCAAGCTACCTAGAGGGTGAGCAAGGGGTTGTTTTAGGAGTGTAACCCCTTACCCTGACTAGCGGAAAGGTTCCCTGCTTGTTACAAGTACCTACCTGTGCCAACCAGAAAACCCGGATTCTAACAAACAGCATCAGAGAAGGGTCTCCGAACGCTGCAGAGGGGCCCAGTTCATGCAGGGGCACCCTCTCACATAGGAACCATGCACTCAGGATTGACAAGGCCTACCATAGGAGTGACGTATAGGTTTATATGTGGGTATATGGTGAGATATAGTGAACCTATATCTCAGTAAGGGGTGCATGCACCACCTTACCCAGGCTGCAGTAGCAGACCTGTGGTGTCATTTTGGATTGCTTTCCATGGGTGGCATAATACATGCTTCAGCCCCTGGTAAGCCTCTGGAGTACCTATGCCCTGGGTCCATAGTATACCATATACAAGGGGCTTACAAATATGCCTGGGCGTTAAATTTCGTTCCGCTTGCGGAATTTGTGATATTTTGACATTTTCGCATTCCGCGGAGAGCACGAAAATGTCAAAACTTTAGCAATCAGACGCGAAACGGAAGTATTTTTCTTGTTCGTGCTTTATAAATGTGTTCTCGCGCGCGCAGTCGCGACTTACCGGGTCCCTGAGTTCCTCAACGTGTTTTCCTATCTGTTTGTGTGCGCCACGAGATGTTGGATTGTTGGTAGCCGGTCGCGCTATCCCGAGAAAGTTTGCGATCGCAAACACGTCATTGCGATCGCGAACACATAATTCGACCCGGAACAGGAAATAAGCATCGCGAGCAAGATGGCCACGCCCATTAGCGACTGCATGGGCAAGTTGGAGATATATTTCCCCGTGAGCACGCAAAAAAACATCGCGAACGGGCGGGAAAAGCAATCTCCGTAAAAATTCTGCGTGCTCGCGGAGATTTTGCGCAATTTTGCGATAATTTGTGAAAGTAAATTTCGCAAATTCCGCCCACCCCTACTTACAAGGGCACCTCAGATCCAATCTGAACTGTACCTAAAGTACATGGAATCATTTTAGAGAGGAAGCAGCTAGGCTGGGGCCCTGATTAGCAGGGTCCCAGCCAGACTAAAGTCGAAAAACAGTGAAACAGCAAAAAGTGGGGGTAAATATGTGAATCAGATCCTACTCTCTGACACGCATCAGCCAGATTGTGTGAACCAGCTTTCACATATGGCTGTACAACAATCGGCCTGGGACAAATCCCACCTGTGTGTGATAATCCAGGGAGGGGATAACTCATTTTAAGGAAGCAGTCAGGATGCTGGACAGGATCTTGACATCACCATTAAGAAGGGAGATCGGGCAGTAACTGCCACAGAGGAGGGTATCTTTCCATGGCTTTGTAAGGACCCTGATAAGTGCCTTGTTTAAAAGATGCCCCAGAGATCCCAAACGGTCATCCTCATTAAAGGAGGAGACCACTTCCTCAGCTATAGTCCACTTGCAAAACTCGGCCGTCCTCCCTGTGGGCTTTATGGAAGGGGAGGTTAGAGATAGCTTGTACTATCTCCCCCTTAGTGATCTCTCCCTGGAACAATTCACTTCCCCAGGCAGTTGGACCGTGTCAAGGAAGGAAGAGACCCGCGCTGGGTATAGGAAGCAAATGAATATACAATATCTTGCGGTCAGCTGACTAGGCCCCTGGAATCAGTAGTGATGGCAGGGATAGCTATCCCAGTGTCCCTTTGCCACCCACTGTACCGCCACAAGCCTGCCTGCCTTCTCTCCCTGCTCTTAGAGACTGTACCTCAATTTCTGGAGTTCATATTTACCTTTGGAGGTGAAGAGAGTGTTGAGGTCCATGAGTGCCTTCTAGAGGCTGCGTTGAGTGTCATCGGTGGGGTGGATGGTGTAGGCGCGTGTGAGGTTAGCTATGTCTTCCTCCAATGGTCATTTCTGCACCTCCCTTTGTTTATTAGAGGTAGCTGCATCTTTCATCAGCTGGCCCCTGACAGTGGCTTTTGCCACTGCACACAGGGTAAGAGCTAAGTCCACTGATACCTTGTTATGTTCAAGTGATATGCGAATGTGGGATTTGAGTTGTTCCTTACCAGCAGGCTGGTTGACGTGGGTAAGGATAAGGTGCCAGGGCTTGCGAATGGACCCCGCAAGACCCAGGTCAGCTAGCAAGTGGATCAGAGAGTGGTCCGCGAGTGCACCCTCCAGGAGGGAAACATCGCTCACATGTATTCCTTATCTGTGGGCTGCAAGAGACGCCGCACATCCAAGAGGCCGTAGTCTTTCCTTATGAAGCTTAAAAAAGCCCGATCTGCATTATTCATCGCATTGATTGGGCCCACACAATCTATGATGGCATCACAAGACAGATTCCAGTCACCCCCCATTAGCAATTGTGTTGTGTCTATCTCAGTCATCACTTGGTTAAGCCAGAGAACGGAGGAGTTTTTTGGTTCCATTGGCACATAGACGGTGCACATGCAGAGCACCCTGTCACCAATCTGCACCTTGGTAAATGCATAGTGACTCTCTGGGTCTATCCAGGACTTCAGCACTGTGTATGGTAGTCTTGCAGATCTGGATGGCCACTCCACATTGCTGCCATTCCACCTGTCTACTGGCAAGCAGTGGAGGGCAGCAGCTATGGATCTCCCTGCCCACCCAGTCCTGCGGATGCTGCTCCCCCCCCACACTAGTGAGGCTGTATCAACATGTTTAGAGTTAAGGTATGTAAGCACCTTTTTATGTTTGATATAGTGTGTAAGGCCATGTACATTCCAATAGATGCTATTTAGCTCTCCTTGCCCGGGCATCTCAAGGTTGTGCACCCAGAGGGTGGAAGGGACAGAAGGAGAGCAGAAGTGTAGCAGGCGCTAACTGTCAAGCATGGTGTGCAAATCCCCCCGCAGTGCTGCACAGGGGAGAGGACTACCCACAGATCTGGAGAAGAGGTCTAAGGAGAGGTGGACAAGGAGCGCTGAGAGGACATGGGGCAGGGAGAAACAGAAAAAGAAAATAGGAGGAAGAAGAAAAAAGAAGAAGAAGTGAAAAAGGAAGAAAGATCACAACATTAAAAACTATCAGAACTAGTAACACTTGCTTGTGCACAAGTCAACACACACCAAAAATGTAATCAGCGGGTCCAAACCTGTGTAACCTCCAAGCCTCGTGAAGCCTAAGGATGGGGGGGAGGGCAACAGGTGGTGATCCGAGGTAGTATATCTTGACCGGTGGCGGCAATGAGTGTACGAAACCCTCGTGAGTGGGGTTGCGGTGCCGTGTGGCTAAGAGGGTGGCATGGGGGGGCCAGTTTTGGCACATCAAATGAATGCACTGTGATACAAGAACAGGGCACCTCTGAATAGGCCTGGACATCTCTGGGAGGAGAGGGGACTGTGGATAGGGGAAGGAGGAGGAAAGGGAGGCCCATGAAAAAGGATTAGCAGTGGGCATCACTGCCCTACCCTACCTGGTGGAGGGAGTTTTTGGAGGAGAAGAGGCCTCAATCCCCGGGGGTATGCCCTAGAACATCAGTTCAAGACAGTGGAGGGAAGAGAGAGAGAGGAGGAGCCGCACCCCCAAGTCCTCACTGCACAGGCATTCGCCCGCCCCAACCACACTGAAAGGACTGTGTGAAGATCCCCTGGTCATGAGGATAACTGGGGGGGAGGGCCAGAAGAGGAGGGGTCAGGTCATGCCTGCAGCAGCAAACAAACAGTAAGCAAATGTGGGGTACTGCCTGGGCATGCCATGAGTAGGGAACAGGGAAGTCTAAACATCTAACGTTAAACCATCAGCCTTGCTCAGTCATCCCATACTCAGCTTACAGGCCTGAGGTTTCAAGGGATCCAGTAGGCAGCACCTATCTCTGAGCTGGTCAATAATTGGGTGGCCTAGCCTTCAAAGGTGAGCAAGACTTGTTACGGCCCCTGTCCTGCATGAGCTCCACCATGTCCTTAATTGCCTTCTCCCTGCCACTCTAATTGCAGTGTAACCTGTCCCGGTGTCCGGGCCCCTGGAACTCCGTGTCCACAGTCCCTGGCGGCAACAGGCCTAAGGCCTGTGGTGGAGGAGACCGGAGCCATATCCATGGTCCTGTTGCACAGATAATCTAAGAAGGAATTCCAATGCCTCCAGGTCATAGAAGTTCTTGGATTTGCCATCCATCATGATCCACATGTCCCACTTGCGTATGTTTGGTCTGTGGGAAAGAAAGGCCCTCTGCTTTTCTTTCACCTCCCCGGATTTGTATCTTGTGGCCCTCAAAGTAATGGGACTCATGCGACTGGCTGCTGCAAGGGTCTGCTGGGCCTGCTCAAGATGGAGGAAGCAAGCTATGATGGACTTCACTCTCAATGGGGCCAAGGGCCAGCGCCACCAGATTCTGTGGGCCATCTGCATTTCAAGCAGAGGCCAGATGGCGAGCGCAAGGAGGTTGGGCAGAAAGTCTTGCAGGAAGCTCGAGTCATCAGTGCCTTCCGCCTTTTCCGGGATACCAAAGAAGCGGAAGTTGTCTTTGCAACTCCGGTTCTTGAGGTCAGTAGCTTCACGCAAAGACCCAAATTCTTGATCACTGTTCAGATCATCTTTGGTATCTCAGTCACTTCACCTTGTCATAGAAGCTGGAAATGTCCACCTGGATACCTGGATGGATTTTGTCTCCATTGTGAGGTCTGTCATCTTCGTGTCCATGGCCTCAAGACTGTGCCCCAACACCGTGATTTCCTTGGGGATCAGACCCATTGTAGCCTCTGAAGTGCCCACCTGAGAGGGCCGCAATTTATCTGGGAGACAACCTCCATGAAAAGTAACTGCCTTTTTGGCTTCGTCGGATACAGTGGCCGAGCAGGGTGAAGGGCAGAAGGACATGGTGAAGATGAAGCATGCACCAGCAGTAGGTGAGCAGTCAGTGAGTGGCTCTCTTGGTTGGATAGTGGTTAGTAGGAGAGTGGCTGCTAGCCAAGGAGAGAAACTGAAGAGGCTTTAGATCTACCAGTCCCTCAAATGCAGCTACTCATATGGTGAGTACCCCTGGATCCGTAGGGAAATGAAGGCGAAGAGTTTCCCAGCAGCATTCGCTCTTCCCTGATATGCTGCCACAGCAGCAGAGGAGAGACCCATACGTGGTGCAGCCAAAGAGACTGAAGAACCAATAGGTAAGAAGTGAGACCAGGCTTGCTCCAGAATTCTAGGCCGCCACCGATCCACTCCCAGTCCACTCCCCGCTGCTCCAAGGATACTTTGTTGAGGCTACCCATGAACAGGAGGTTGTTGTCAGTTGTCCAGGTGTTCAGGCCATCCCCAGTTCAGGAGCACAAGTGCTGGTTGGTGCTGCCGCTGCGTGGGAACCCGCCCCTGTCACGTCAACCAGACCAGCAGTCTTCCCCTAGGATGCTGCCCCAGCTACTTCTCCTGCGTCCGTATCTCTGGAGGTCCCACTGGGGCTGAACAGGTGACTGAGGGGCGGAAGATGGCTGTTGGGAGGGAGGGGGGAGAAGGACAAGGTGCCTAAGGGTCTGCTGTCCATCCAGTATGGGTGTCATTGTGATGGCCTCACCTTAGCTCACCTCGCAATCCACCACTCCGCTCTCCTGTGCTGATTCTCCAGGGTGGTCCTTCCCTCCTGGAACCCCAAGCTGTAAGTCCTCCAGAGAGTGGGATTTGGCACAGAGAGTGAGACCCTCACCACAGGCCGTTATGTGGTGCCTCCCAAGCCAGACAGGCTGGCCTGCAGGTATTGAAGTTTTTAGGGCATGCAGGCCCCTTGTTTGGGGAGCAGCAATTTAGCAGTGCATTGAGGGATAGGGAGGTGCTGTGTGGTCAAGGCGCTGTCCAACCTTGTGCTGGCTTAAGTGTCGTGTGCACCAGCTGCTCACCTAAAAATCTGCCATCCTCCAGGATCAGCCACGACGAGAGTCTATTAAAGACACTTTGCAGAGAAATGTGTTTGTTTCATGCAACATCTATATAGAGAGAAGGGGGCATGAGCTTGTTGTGGTCCAGTGTCTGTGCTCCGTGTATCAACTATGTCAATCAAATAAGGAGACACTGTTCCATAAGAGTAGAAAGGAGGAGAAAAAGGTATGTAAAGAGGGTCCTAGGCTGGATGAGACCCAAGTGTCGAGGGGAAAAGCAGAGCTTTTCTCTTGTTGCCCTCACACACCCCGAGAGGTGTCATGCTTCATCATCTGGCGTTTTGCTCCTCGTCGGGCTGGCGCTGCAATGCCCTACGGGTCCCGCGAAGGGTCACTTTGGCGGAGATCTTTTGAGAGAAAACGCCGAGCTCTCGGCTTCTACCCATCGAGTAGCACCTTGTGCCACTGGGAGGAAGGTGGAGGTTGGCTAGATCTGCACTGTAACTGGAGGGTCCTCTTGGCCAGTAGTACGGCCAATTTTGTAAATCTTACTCGTACTCTGTGATTTGTCCCATGCGCCCCAGGGCAGTCGTTCCCATGTATTGAGAGTGGTAAGCTTAGTAACTAGGGCCAAGGTGTTGTGTATAGTGTGCCAATAGTGAGTTAGGGAGGAGCAGTACCATAACATGGCTGGAGATCAGCTGTGATGGATTGACTTCCGGGGCAAGTAGGGTGTACTCCGGGAAATATGCACTTCAGTCTTGGTGGCATGAGGTAGACCCTTTGGAGAATCATCTACTGCATATTTTTTAATCCTGCATTGCACCAGACAGGCCAGTTCATGCAGTGCACCTGGCTTCATGGGGTGTCTGTGGCTGAGAGATGCCTGTGGCTCATTGCAGGGATAGGGGTGGCACCTGATGTTGCACAAGCACCCTTATCCCCTCGATGCTGGAGGCATGGAGCATGCCCACCTCTCCGTCGGCCCGGTGTTGAACCTTAATCCCCCAGGATCTCGGCGATACACCAGACCACTGTATTCGGCCCTGGACTGCTACAGCCTGCCCCAGCCACCGGAGCACAGGATCGGGGTCGCTGGGCCACCCAATCAAGTTGCCATAGTTCCGCGGGCCACCCCTTCACCAGGGCTTCTGGATGCTGCCCTATGCCGGCACTGTAAGCCTTGAGGCCTCCTGGCCCAGCGGAGCTCTAGGTTGAGACGGCCATCTCTGTCAGAGGCTAGACTCTGCCCCCATGTCATAGATTTTCACGACTCGGACTCTTAGAGTCAAAACTGATTCTTGGAAACATTATAACGATTGTTTTATAGCTCCCACCCACCCCCATTTTAGGCAGTTTTCTTATCCATGTAGATGCTTTTCACTGGAATTGCTCAACTCCATTAAATATTTTCCTCTGTTTTATTATTGTCTTCTCCATTGGTACCTCACATTTGCTGTCAGTCTAATGCTGATAGTGCAGAGTCACAATAAGGAGTTAATACATTTGTTGGTCTTTGAAGGAGACCAGGCACCCGTCCGCACAGTAGACACATAAAACATGCGAAGTCTTTAAAGGCGCTCCCACATCTGTAGTCCACTGCGAGCAGACCAAACACAGTGCCAGACCCAAATGTCTCTAAACATTTAGGGGCAGATTTATGTTCCTTGGCGCATCCCTGTAAATCAGCATGGATGCGCCAGGAAAGATGCGTCACGCAAGTTTATCCTTGCTCCACAATAGATGCGCCACATTTACAATGCAGCGCATCATGGCGCAAGGATAAACAGATGCATGACGCATCTGATGGCAGAAGGGCGGCGCATTGCTGGAGTTGCGTCGCAAGCGCGACGCAGCTCCAGCAAGGCTCGGGGGTGCCCTATCGGTACAATGCTGCGTTCATCCTTACGCCTGCTTCAAGCAGGCGCAGGGATTTGACGCAGCATGGCCGGAAAAGTGACTTGTAGATTTCACTCAGCCACTTTTCGGAGGCGTTCCTGCGCCGGAACGCCCCCCCCTGTGAAGGTACGCCCACATGTGGCGCAAGCTTTACAACGTGACAAATCTCCCTAGATGCGTCACGTTGTAAATCTGCCGCAGCATGGCGCTGGCTTTGCGCCGCCGCTGCGTCACAAAAGTGACGCAACGGCGGCGCAAAAGTGACGCACAGGACTTATAAATCTGCCCCTTATGTTTTTTGTTTAGGTTGGAAATACAATCCATATTTCATATTCCTATGTCAGACCTATATTGGGCTTCTCCTTTACATTATCTGCCACTTACTTCAAACTCTGGGCACTTTTTGCGTTTGCTATGGTGGCGTTATATAAAACTAAACCCCACACACAGGCAGCGCTCGATGCTAAAGCTTTCCTACTGCATTTAGTTAACCTGTCTATTGACACAGTGCTATCTATGATGCAAATCAATTCTCGTTAAATAGTGAGTCACTTGCATGAAATGCGTGATGCTCTTACTGATATGCAGCCAGATGTAATAGCCATAAGGGATAACTGACTCACAGATGCTTCAGCGCCGTTTTTTTTTAAGGAAGTGGTCCCACTAGGTTGTAAGTTGTCTATTATTGCATTGGAACCGATGCTAATGGTGCTGCTGTAGCTCTAATTATACAAGATTTATTTTAAAACACCTGTACTACCTATTGCTTTCACCAACCGAGTTAAGCTTGTCGTATTTTCGGATTTTCTACAGCCATTTGCATTTTTGTCAGCATTTATTAGCATTTATCATGCTCCACAATATAACAGTTAATTTGCATCTCAGTAGATTTGGCATCTTAGGCATTATTGAAAGCGTGTAGTGATACCGGATGATTTCTAATGTGGTTTGTGAGTGTACTAAACCCTTTTAACGATTTGGTTTACATGTTACTGAATCATTAAATGGGTTTAGGTAATCATAGAGAATTGCTATTTGGAAGGGGTGTGTTTAAGACAGCCCTTTCAAATGGAGATTCCTTATGGTATGTATTAATGTTTTGCAACCAAATTTACCTATAACTCAAAGGAGGTGGCCACACATTCACAAACAGGAAGTGGTCCCCAAGAGAGCGATCCCCCTTCGGAATGGTACAAAAAGATTTCTAGGGAGAGACGTGGCCGGCCACCATGGAAGATGGCTGCTGCCTAGAGTAGCTCTGTCTCACCTCAGGTCCTCCCAGAGAAAATCTGTGAATAAATCCGCTGGCGAGATGCAAATTGGGGTGGAGAAGTGATCGGAACCAGCAGGGCTCGGAATGCACTGACTGTGAGCCAAAGCCGATGTGAGGAAGACCGGGTAGCGGCGAGATCGGAGTGCTGCGTTGCCTCACGACTTCACTCCATACTGAAATACCTGTGCGAAGAGGTGGTGAAGGTAGGAGTGAGCACAGCGGAAAAGGACGGACGGCTCCTGCGCCCGACAGCTAAGCTGACTGTCGACCCGGGCCAGGCGCGTGGGCACGGGCTTAACAACACAGTGGAACGGGGGCTTCGGAGAACGAAGAGGCCGAAATACCCAACTGCGCTCTGACTGCTTCCGGGGCCAGTTTGAGCGAAACCTGCCCCAGCTGGGGCAGAGGGGAGCCCAACAGAGACAAGCGGCGGGCCAGGACTCCTGCACCCAACAGTGGGGGGTGCCGAGTGCCTTCGAGGGTGCGGCCTGGAGAACTGAGAAAGCCCGGGTCTTGTGTGTCAGCAGACCCAATGCTGGAGGCATTGTGGTGCTGGCCCCGTGCTCCAAGATATTGAAGTCCGCAGAGCCCAGTGGTTTGGGGGCCTTACCTCCGGAACCCCCCCTCCTGAAGAGCCCAACGGACCTCCAGTGCCTGAGGGAGAACAGGCGCTCTACAATACAGAAACGGTCTGAGACCACCCCCTCAAAAAAGGGGAAAGAGTGGCAAGATAAGAGATAGACTGAAAGAGCAGAATCTGTTCTTCGCAATTATAGCCATACTCGGCTGCTGGGGGGCTCGGTCTGCAGGAGGGTGCCCCCCAAGAAACCCATACATGGCAAGACACCAGGTGCCCCACTCCAAGTCCCCAGTGGGCCTAAATAGTCACCGCCATCCCGCAACAGCACAATGGGCATCCACCAAATGTAGCCAGGACGTGTCACGGGCTTGAGTGGAGTGGGGCCCAGCTACAGCGACTAGCAGGAAGAGGAGTAATCAAACAAAGCAGCATGCCAGCCATAGTGCCCGTGGTGCTGAAGGAGGCACAGTGCAATGCAGTGCCACACACGCAGGGTAAAGGACATATCGAACTCGAGGCACCCCCTTCAGGTGTGAGCAGTGCTGTTGCAAAGGGGGAGACAGGTCGACTGGTGAAAGGTTCTCACTCATCATCTGCCATCGCGCAGGGCCTCGGGCATCAACAACTAGTAGTGGGAAAACCAAAAGGCCGCGTTGGGTGGCGCACCACACAGGCAGGCAGGGGGGAGTACTACCTAGCATCCGCCTCAGACTATGAATAGCGCTCGGCCCAAAATGGCAGGGGGGGTAAGGCCCATGCAACACGTCCCAAACAAAACTGGACAAGTTTACATGGGCTAAAGAGCAATCGGATGGGGCAGACCCGACAGCCCTGCAAACCGAAAGCCACATAGAGACGGAGGCAAAAGAGGTCACACTACAAGATATCATGCCCACCCTGAATAGGGTGCACACGTCCTTAGAATCATGCATCGGTTCAGTTTCTGTAGAAATTGCACTGGTCTGAGCAAACCTTAAAAATATGAAAACAAGAGTGACGGAAGTGGAAACTACCACATCGGCCCTCCGCAATGATTCGGAAACTCTGAAACGCCAAGTGAAGCAACTACAAAATGAAAGCAAGGCGATGGCCTCGAAATTGGATGAATATGAAGGTCGCTCAAGACGCAACAATGTCAGGATCATCAGGGTTCCCAAAAGAGCAGAAGGACCGACGGCTGACTTGTTTGTGGAGGACCTCATCCAGAACCACGTGCAACTAAGGGGTCTATCCCAATACTTCTCGGTGGAGAGAGCCCACAGTGTACCGGGCGGTAGACCCAGGCCTGGGACCCCTCCGAGGCCTATCCTGGCCTGCATCTTCAATTTCTGGGACCAGGACTTTATCCTACAGACAGCCCGGGCATCTCCCCCACTACACTTTAAACACAGTATGGTAACCTTCTTCCCAGATTACACGGCGACAGTCACAAAACAAAGATGTAGTTTCTTAGAAATAAAGAAGGAACTGAAAAACCGCGAGCTCAAATATTCAATGCTCTTCCCCGCAAATCTGAGGGTCGAGGCGGAGGGGAAGGCATTGTTTTTCACGATGCCAGAGGAGGCCCAGTAATGGCGTGAAGGCTGGTGTCAAGTTAGGAACCACAGAAAGTCTTGGAAAAATCAAAATATGCACCAATTAACAGCTGGAAATCCGGGAACTGAAGAGGCAGCATCTATGACTGCGGCGAGTGGCCCGGGAACTCAAAGTGATAAACAACATTCACGGGCAACCATGGTGAACTGGCATCACTTAGAATCACTGAGGGAGTTTATCCCAATTAGTGTACCATGTCATCGGCTCTGATCATTTGTCCAACTATAGGTATTGATTGACTTATCAGTTATCACTGGAGAAGTGTGGCTCAATGATTAGAGCGGCAGACCCTGATGCAGAGGTCTAGCCCGGGACCAGGGTTCAATTCCCCGCCTCGGCGGGTCTTGGGCTCAAAATTCCACGGACCTGATAATTCTCGCCTCGGTGCCGTTCCAATCATGGAGTCCCACTCTGCAACTCTGGGCAATAGCTTGCTTAATCTCAACAACGGCCCCCACAACGCTAAGGATGCCTGGCCTCCACCTTGGGGGTGCCCAGGAGTGGACGCCTCACAGGGAAAGCCAGGATGGGTTCCACAGCGGTATTCGTACAAGCGCCTTGAGACCCTTGCGGGTGAGTAGTGCGCTATACAAGTATCAATTTACAATTTACAATCACCAGATATGTACTTCTTTGACACGGGGATGGACAAGGGAGGATACTGGAAATGCTCCCCCCTCAAGGTATTGGGGTTGGGGTACCAGGCGTTCTGCACTGTTTGGGAGGCAGGTAGTTTAAAATCAGTCAGGCAGGGAGGCAGGAACGGGGTGGAAAGGGTGGGAGGGATACACAGTTATTGTATTTTTTGTTGTAACTGTTTAATGTTGACCAAGACACGACTTGACAGACATTACCTAGCAATCCAGCTTCGATATCCAACCAATCTCACTCCACCAGTAGACTTCAGTGGCACAGATACCCACCCTAGGTGATCATGTCACATCTACACCTGCTTTTCATCCTCCGAGTACTCCCCACTTACAGCTCCTCTCATGGAACGTGAATGGTCTTAGGGATAAATTGAAGAGGGAGCTTGGGCCACAATACCTCATGAAAGGGTTTCAATTCTGTTGCATTTGACTCGCGGGGACACCTAGTAACGACTCGTGGAACTGCAGCTTGATGTAATAATTTCAATGCTTTTGCATTTGACTTGTGAGGGACACCTAGTAACGACTAGTTGAACTGCAGCTCTTTGTAGAATTATTTTGATATTGGATACTATAATATTCACTGACCACTGCTAATCTCGTCCCATAATGCTTTGCAGGGACTTTGGTTGGGATTGTATTTTTGCCCATAACTGTGCTTGGGGTGGTCCTAAGAGGATGGGACCATAACTGAATCGTTGAGCATGATATGCTCTTTGTGTTCAAGGCATCTGCTTGGTCCTCCCCCTAGGCTAGGGGGGACCCCAGAATCATCACCTCTCTCATTGCCTGGTATTTTACATTTTCAAAAGTTCAATTTTGTGAATTGGTTATATGCTTCTTACCATGTAAAGTTGTTTTATCAAAGCAATTGTGGGTGCAGTTTAGTAGCTGCCTCCACTTCTGAAGGAACAGAGTTTTAGCCTGAATTCCATGTTTTTCATGGAATGCGTAGTTAACAAATCTCCACAAACTGGAGATCATTGCCCAGGGTTACTTCTGATACCTCGGGATCTCTGTTACTGATAGCCCAGAGGACTTCATGAACAAGAATTTTCAGAAGCCCCTTAAACGGCGATGCAGGGATACTAAACACTGGCAGTCCCTCCCCCTGAATCTATTAGTCTGAGCCACACTTTTTAAAATGATGGCGCTGCCCAGGTTTCTTCATTACTTGCAAAATACACCATTTCCAGTTTCCCCATCATATTTTAGGGCGAAAGAGACAGATGTACGCAACCTCTTATGGGAAGGAACACCGGTCCGAATAGCCATGAACAAATTGGTAAGGGGGCGGTATGATGGGGGCATTGCACTTCCCAACATACAGATGTACTATTGGGCCGCTCAGCTAGCCAATCTTAACCAGCGGATCCATTCGCCCCAGACGGAACCTTCATTCCGTATGGACCGATTCGTTTTGGGGGAGGGTGGGGTTATGAGGGCACTCTACAACAAAGCTCAAGGGAAAAGCCTCACAGGACCCACTGCACACACAGTCCACATATGGCATACAGTCCACAAGAAGCTTGGCTGGTACAACACGACAACGCAGTTCACCCCACTCTGGGAAACTGGGAATTTGGGCAGACTGGGCAGTTGCAAATGGTTCAAACAATGGGACCTAATAGGAATCTCAAGGGTTGGCGACCTTGGATCAAGGGGAAGATTATCCCATTTGAACAACTTCAGGAGAAGTACAAAATGGCACCAACAGAAAAGTTCCGATATCTCCAAATTTGACATGCACTTATGGCCACCATTCTGCCAGAGGCTACCCTCTTAGAGGCTTCACCATTGCAGGATAGGTTACTTATGGAACGTTTTTTATTTATTAATTTATTTATTTTGAGTTTTTATAGAGCGCAAACTTGACCTGTTAGGGTATCAGAGTGCTTTACAGGAATCAGCAGTAGTAGACAAAAGACTTGGAGTGGGGGGGCTGCTGGATACATAAGGGATAAAAGGATAAGTAATTACATTTTACATTTACATTATACAAGAAACAAGGTCCATGGTGGGATGCCCGGAGGTACCGGGTGGATAGTGTCTGGGAACACCAAGGGTATGTAATGGACTGGGGTAGAGCAAGGTCTCTGGATGATTAGAAGGCAAAATTTGGCCGAGGAATTTGCCCATTCGGAAGGTTTTGGCATCTTTTTTGAAGTGAGCCAGAGAAGAGGTTCTTCTGCTGGCGGGAGGGAGTGAGTTCCAAATTCTGGGTGCAGCCCCAGAGAAGGCCCGATTGCAAGTTTTCTTTTTCCGAAAACATGCAGGTTGGAGCAAGAGGTCTCTGGTGGGCCAGGAGTTACTTGTTCCTCCAGATATCATGAGTTTCTGGGCAAGATATGCAGGGGAGTTTGAGTATAATGCCTTGTGCGTGATACATGCCAATTTGAGTTGGATTCTTGCCTGTAGAGGAAGCCAGTTCAGAGCTTTCAGATGTGGGAAATGTGGTAGAATTTCCTTGAGCCTATTAGTAGTCTGGCGGCCACGTTGAGGCAGGCTTTTAAAGGTGCCAGGGAGATCTTGTGTAGATCCGAGAGGGTAGAGCAGCCATATTCGAGTCTAGAGATGACTAGTGACTGGACTGCCATTTTTAGGTCGGGAGTATCAAGGAAAGGTTCCTTAGGTAGCTCAGGTAGAATCCGGCTGATTTGGCCATCGAGTTGATGTGGTCCCGTATGCTCAAGTTACAGTCAAGGGTTATTCCAATGGATTTGGCCGAGTCCACGATGGTCTGGGGACTGTTTAAGGCTGTGATGGCCTCAATCCATACCTGAGTCTCAGGGTTGGTTTTGGGAGGGGAAATTAGTAGAAATTCTGTCTTCTTTGGATTGAGTTTGAGTTGATTGGAGGAGAGCCATTGGACAGTCAATTTCAGGGCTTTATTCAGGGAGATAATCTCCTCGAGGGAGGAGATTTTGATGTAGATCTGGGTGTCGTCAGCATACATGTGGTAGGAGATATTTGTGGTGTGTAGTACTTCGGCAAGCGGTTCGAGGTAAAGGTTGAAGAGGGTGGGGCCAGGGTTGATCCTTGTGGGACTCCAACCGTAACCGAAGAGGGAGCAGACAGGTTACCGTTAATTAGGAATCTCTGAGACCGGTTATGGAGGAAGGACCTAAACCATTCTAGAACAGAGCCATCCATTTCCATCCTGAGTTTGAGGCGTTCGAGTAGTTTTTCATGGTTGATTGTGTCGAAGGCCGAGGATAGATCTAGGAGGACTAGGAGACAGGTTTTGCCTTGGTCAAGGGCTCGGAGGGCATCATCCACGATGTGGAGAATGGTGGTTTCCGTGCTGTGCCCAGACCGTAAACTGGATTGGAAGTCATCTAGTAGGTGGAAGTTGGTGATGCGTTGGCTCAGCTGCTATTGCACACACTTTTCCAGAACTTTAGCTAAGAGTGGGATGTTAGAGATAGGTCTAAAGTTGTCAGGGGAGGCAGGGTCAAGAGCCGGCTTTTTTAATATGGGTAGGACTTGGCCGGCTTTCAGAGAGTCGGGAATTGATCCCTGAAGAAGGGAGGCGTTCATTATTGCAGTCCAGCTCGGAATGATGGATTGGGCGGCGACAGCTAGGCAGTTAGAGGGGAGAGGGTCATTAAAGTGGTTGTTCGGTTTAAGGAGGATAGGATTTTCGAGATGGAGTGTTCGTCATAGATTTTGAAGTCTGTCCACTGCACTTGGTTTTTGGGTGAAGCCTGTGGAGGTGGCTCGGAGGGAGGCAGATCCAGAAGGGGTTGAGAGTAAGTTGCGGATCTAAGTTTGTTTCCTAAGGCTGTGATTTTGTCAGAGAAAAAGGGGGAGAATTTCTTAGAGGATATTAGTGACTTGGCTGTTACTTTCGATGTTTTGGCCATGTTAAATGGTAGCGGCAGTTTCAGTCGATAAGCTTTCAAGGATTTGCCCGGCGGTAATCGCCTCTCATACCACTCGATGATTTACCAATAAAAGAGGCAGGCGCCGGAGACTGGAAGGCAGGAAACAAAGTTTTATTCCGTCGGAGCAGAACACATCAGATCAGACAGCAAGGTATCGTCACGAGGTGCTCTAACTGCATCTCTGAGACCTGGTCTCTTATACACTGGTTTATTGCTTTATTACACATAGTATATTCTTGAGATTCCCTTGATGTGCGGGGAAATATCCCCTGAAGCCCCGGCTCAGATCTGATCCCACACATGGTTACAGTAGAGGTTCCCACCCTACCCGCAGTGGGAGATGGCTATCGCGCAGCAGGGGATTCCGCTAATTCCCGGGGGTGTGTGCAACCGGCCGGGTCTCAGGGGGTAGGGGCTTTGATTCTACTGTAATCCCTTTGATGTGGGGTGTTTCCCTTACAGTAGGGGCAATAAACTGCATCCGCAGGGCTAGGCGATGGCCTGGGACCAGTTCAGACAATGGGGCGCAGAGGAAGGGGGTTATCAAAGGAGAGGCATGACCATGTATGGGTTGTCGGTCGGAAGTGGTTCCGTAGCAGGGTCGCGCAGAAGGAGAGGGTTTATGGCCTGTATGAGAGAGCGGGGGTGGCCGGCGCGCGGGAAGGGGTGCTTGCAGCGCCAAGGGAAAACGCTGGCGGTCGAGAGTGAGCGGGGAGAGAGTGGGGTGCCTAAAATGGCGGCTGTGCATTCGCTGCGCGTGGTGCTGGGGAGGGGCAAGATGGCGCAGATAATGTTCAGTTTGCGAGCTAAATTTCCACAGTCCTCCCTTTTAACATATCTCGCCAGCTTGTCCGGCCAATATTCGCCTTTGTTAGCCTTTCAGTTACAGTATCGTCAATGTTCGTCACACATTTAAAGATACAGAGTCTTTAGGGTAGGCAGGAGTAATCTGACACATTTGTACATTGTCTCATACAGTTTGATGAAGCAGGCGAGGAGGAAGTACATTCAAAGTTGCAGTATAGTTGTGTACATGGCTGGTGTTGTATGAATGTTACTATACAAAGTTACATTTTCTTAACTTCTCAGTGTACAGTCGGAAGTGATTGATGCAACATCATGAAAACTTGATAAGAAGATAGTTAATATAATAAGGTGGTTGGGAGAGGATTTTCAACTTTGACATGGGTTCTTCTTTCCAGTGTCCTTGTTTATAAAGAGCTATCACTGGTAAGCTCTCATTGTTGTTCTTCTTTCGTTGGCACTGTTGAGCACCGGCGGTGGAACTAAGGTCCAGTTCAAATCCGATTTCTTCACGTGGCAGGGTGTGACCACTCACTGTTCTTTGATCATAGTCCTGTTCCTTAACACAGTTCACCACAGGTACCTTTGAGACAGGGTGCCGGCCTTTTGTTCCTCGGTAGTAGGTCAAAGTCATAGTCCAAATGAAAGAGGAAGAGAGAATGGGGTGGCATGGGATCAGATCAAAAATGCGGACCAAGGAGAGCAGAATCTTTTCGGCACTGGGCCCATCAATCGGGCCCGACGGGTTAAGACTTCAGGCACGCTGGTCAGTGAGCAGGGGCCTCGATGTAGCCCTTCGCGCTCATCGTTCTGATAATGGTGCCTCGTCTCACACTCTTGTTGCTTCGTCGCTTCCCCCTTGGTCGATGTCATAGATGTTTTATGATCCGCAGCCAGACTGTGCGTCACATCCGACCCCTCTCTTCCGATGTCTGCAGGTTATCCTTGAATAGGTTATAAGAAACGAAAGTCTTAAAGATCTTGGCAGGGAAGACATTTACATACTTCATTCTCTCTCCCAACCACTGAGTAGTCGCGGAAATGCTCTTATCTGTTACTATATGATTGGTGTCTATTAACTCTGATGTTAATGTGCGTGTTACTAATCTATTAATTGCTGCTGTGGTGCAGGGTTCTGTGGGTGTCCCTATCCATCGTCTGGCCTTCTAGGTGTCAGTTTCTGCGCCCTATAATGCAAGGTTTGGTAATATCCGTAAGTGCGAGGTGCTATGGTCATGCGTTCACGAGTATCCTTTTCATACAGTAGGTGACCCTTTATCAGTTTAAAACAGGGGCCATCAGCTGTTTTGTTCGAGATACTCTGAGACGGCTAGTATAGGGCTGGAGTTATCTTTGGGAGAACAGGGTGCTTTAGACATTCTATTTCGGGCTAATTGGTCAGGGGTAATTCTGGGTGGTGGAGATGGTGTCCTTTAAGAACAAAAACCACTGACATATAGTCCCCGTGTTGTGGGTCAGATTGGGAGACATCAGTCGTCTTACCTGTCCTTTCCTTCTCAGCCGATTAGGCTTAATGTTTGTAAAAAGGAGAGGTAGTAACGTGGTAAAGTATGGTCGTTTTTGTTTCTGTCAATTTGTTCGAACACCACTGTGTTCAGGCCAATTATACACTTACCAAAGGGGTGTATGTCGTTAATTTATTCAAGAAGAAAAGAGGGCAAGAGAGAGCCTTTTGCGAGGGAGGGGGAGAGAGAGAGAGAGAGAGAGAGAGAGAGAGAGAGAGAGAGAGAGAGAGAGAGAGAGAGAGAGAGAGAGAGAGAGAGAGAGAGAGAGAGAGAGAGAGAGAGAGAGAGAGAGAGAGAGAGAGAGAGAGAGAGACGTGTGCATCAAGTAGGCTATTTTGGCATACATACGACACAAAACGAGAGAGAGAGAGAGATGGGTAAGATAATAGGCCACTTGGTGCACACACAACATGGAGTAGCATGGGTCTGTTCCATGTAAGAAAACACAAGCGGGGAAAAGACATAAATTCGGTGATCATGTACACACAAATGCCGGATAGGGTATGACAGTACATGCAACAAGACGGAGACTCAGGGTTGCGTCGAGCACGGGGACCTCTCCTTTCCTGTCCTCTATTCCTATGCACGCTGCGTACCTTTAGTATTTTGTAGTTTATCTTATGGGTTGTCTGACCCTTTTATTCTCCTCCCTTTGATCGGTGGACGCACACTTCAATCATACAATGACGCTCTCTTCAAGTGATCCGAACATGAAATGCATACACATTCATATCGTATAATCGTAGTACACACGCACAATCATATCATACAGTTTTTCTTGTTCTCAATGGTGGTCTGTAATTTTACACACTATCTCACAACGTTTGTCTATGTTTTCCCTGATATTGAACTTGGTGCGGTTCATGTCCACTCCACTCTTCAGTCGGAACTTCGTCGTGACCTATAGAGGGGAAATAAGAGGGGAGGGGAGGTGCAGTATTCAAAATACCCCAGCGCGCGCAGACACGAAAGGTTCTACCTACCATGTACCAGGCTAGCCGCAGGGTTGGGTAATACCACTGACCCATTATTCTTTAGTTCGAGGCAAAGATGCTCTAGTTCATTCATCTCCTAAATTCGCGTTCCCTGGTCGTGCATGTATTTCTCAATTGGTCGTGTATTATGGTGCAGGATACCATACCTTGCATGCGACATATACCTTAAGTTATAGTTCATTATTGATTTGACAATTCTTGGAAAAAGGGCAGGCGTGATGGGTACAAATTCCGTTAAACAAAAAGATTTTTAGGCAAATGGTGTCTGTATTATCTGTATGCTTTCGCTTAGGAGTAACAATCATTTATTCAAAAGAAAAAACCTTCAACAACCTAGATGATTAGTCATGACACTGAGTTCGTAATTCCTTTTTAAGAAGCCCTTTATTTAAAACAATGTCAGTATGGAAATACGGGCCTACAGCCGCCATAGACCGGCCACGGTGTGAGAGGCGTCGAGCAACATGAGCAACACTAGATTAACATAAAAATCGGTTCCCCCCTTTCCCCCACCATCATGTGTGAAAGCATCGCATACATATATATATATATATGTCTTTTTAACACAAATGTCACGTGGCTGGAACGCCACAAGGAGTTATAGGCCACTCCTACATCAGCGCCATCTTGGGGCGGGGTCGGGCCAGTGCACAGTCTAAGTCTTTCCATGAATTAGCAGTTGAACCAGAATTCCTTTCGGTAGTTCGAGAACTTTCGTTAGCGTCAACTTTGCGTCAGCATGGCGTCACTGCAACCTTGTAGCAAAGCCACGGTTTGTTCTTAGGGCGGGGCAGCAGGCGGGTTCTTCCGCCGACGCTTTACTTTCTCACTGCACCAAGCGGAGGCAAGGCGGCTGCCGCCCGGGGGCAAAAGAGCAATGGCGGTGGTTTTGTCCTTACCGGAAGTCCGCAGGAGTCGAATGTCAAATGACTCCAACCAATTCTGCAAGGCTGAGGGGAGCGTTCTGTCAAGGGTGGGGCCCATGCCCTAGCAAACAAGCTTTTGAGTCCAGAATTGTCTCACGGTGGGCCAGGCCTGGAACCGGAGGGGTCGACCGCCGGAGTTCAAGGGCAGCAGTAGCAGCAGCTCTTCGGTACAGTCACCGGAGAGGAGCCAGCAGCAGTAACAGCAGCTGTTCGGGTGGTGCTGCCACCGGGGTGATTCCAGTAGCAGTGACGACAGCAGTTTGGATGGTATCACCACCGGGGTGGGTCCCCGATTACCTTGCTGCGGGGGCCCACTCCTCACGTCGGGCGCTAGCGGCAGTCCTGGTGAACCCGGTGCTTGGGTGGTTGCCTGGCGGCCGCGTGCAGGGGTGCCGGCTCAGCCGAACGGCGAATGAAGTGGCAGGGCGCAGCTCAGCTGGCCGACGTGTGAAAGGTGTGGTTTGGGGTGCCCTCATCTGCTGGTGAGCCTCCACCTGGGGAGGTGGGGGAGGTCCGTCCGCGTCGCCTCCCCCCGCCAGGGCACCCTCCGTTATTGAAGGAAGAAGTGACTGGGAAGACCCGCACAGCGTGCCAGGGTGAAATTCAGCAGGCCGATGAAAAAGATGGCTGGGTGCAGCTTAGCTGGCCGGTGAGTGAAAGACGGTTGGGTGCAGCTTAGCTGGCCGGAGAGTTAAAGGCGGTTGTGGTGCCTGGCAAGCCTCCACCTGGGGAGGTGGGGGAGGTCCGTCCGCGTCGCCTCCCCCCGCCAGGGCAGCAGCCATAATTGAAGAAAGAAAGAAAACGGGAAGGTCCGCACAGCGTGGCGGGCTCCGCCTTGGTGTTGCCAGAACTTCGGCGCTTCGTATAGCCTCCGGCCTATTCGCACAATCGCTCGCCACTGATGTCAATGGATTTTTGCATGGTTTTTATAGCCCAAAGTCAACTAAGAGGGACCGCCCAAAACAGGCCAATGTTGCAATTTCGAGGAAGGAGAGGCGAGGACGGTGTCACGTGGACGTTAAGGCTTTGGGATGGAGGTTGCAGCAGACTGTTATGTAAATAGTTGTTTTAAAACGTGTTTTATCCTGTTCATTTTACCGGAATGTTGTTATACTTGTAATTTATTAAAAATGTTTGACCATACTATTTTGCTGGAGCGTTGTACGTATCAGCGATCTGGTTAGCGTATTCGGAAAAAATGGCGTTTGCTCGATTGCACGTGATCCTAATCAAGTGTGGTGACGTTGATGGTGGGTATCAACAAACTTCCGGTTGTGTCTATTGGGGTCCCTATTTTTGTTCAGTTCCAAAAGGACCGGGCACTGGGATTTCCAGTGTCCGAACCCTCTACAGAATGCACATTGATTTCCATCTAAGTCTCTCCGTCCGTTGTAGGGTGTAGGTGTATGGTCTCTAGGGGGTTTTTGTCCTGGTTCTCGCTGTTTATCTATGGTATCGAGTTGGACCCAGGTATATCCGAACGGCTCAGCGTGGTCAACTTTCCGGATTTGTTTCCACACATCAGCCGGCAGGCATAGCCCAAAGAACAAGTCGATATCTGCTAACGTCATTATCGTTGAGCCTAAGGCTGTGCCTAATTCAGTGTAGAAGGCAGTCGGGTTCTTTCTCAAGTCGGGTAGGGTCTTTCTAAAGGTCAAAATATCTTGCCGGTCCCACGGCTGGTAGACCCAGTTATATACAACCCTTCCCTTCGCATCTTGGTGGTTGATGTCGTCGTGTGTTCCCTGACCCCGTGGGGGGACCCAGTAGGGGGCAGCTTCTTTAATGGGCATCATGGCATCGGCCCTTCCTCCCTGGGGCTTAGTTGCCATGGGGGTTTCCGTTGTGGTTGTCTGTCCGTGTTCTTTAAGGTGTCGGTAGACCTCGAGTGTGCGAGTGAAGAGGTTCGTTACATCGCCCTCTCTTTCTTCCCCAATGTCTACCTTCCTATATAGGGCCGCTAGGCCTTCGGGACCTTTATCGTGGTACCTATTCTCATATGTATTCAGGGTGCGATAACAGAGCCGTACGACGAAGTGTCGTCTGCGGCTGTCGGCATACGATTTATACACGTCCGTTATATACTCCTCACTTTCTTTTCGCTCCACCAGCGTCCCTACTATCTTGTCAATTCCTGCTCGTTCATCTTTAGTTAACCGATTCATTCTGGTGGACTCTTTCTTTCCTATCTCATGATCGTCTAGCGTTGTAGTCGACGTTAGGTTCAGTACAAGAGGCTCAGCCGGCGCGGAGGCCGTGAGGGCCGAGGCCCCTGTACTGCTTTCGTTCGTGTTCGGGGGTTGTGGGTGTTGCACTACCGATTGGGAGGGTGCATACGGAGGGGGCATGTAAATGGTCGGGGGACCTAACAGTAATTCGTCATTCGTTTGCTGCTTGGAGGACAATACAGGGTAGAGCAGAGAAGGGGTCCTAACAGCGTACTGGCCTGAGGTTTCGGGCTCCTGTCTTAGTTTAGTTTCCCTTCTCTCTTTTATGTCTTCTTCTAACTTTTTAGCGGCAAGGTGAGCTGCCTTTCGTAATTCCTTTTCTGCTTTTACTTCTTCCCTCTTTTTCCGTTGCGTTGCTTCTTTGCGCCACATGCCGATACTGTCAAGCATAGTAGGCGTCGTCTTATTGCTACGCAGAGCTATTTCTAGCGCTTCTATCTTATGGTCGTCGAAGGATCCCATCAGTGGCCACTGACTTTCGGGGTCCTTCTTGGTATATTTATGCCACAGCTTGCTATAAGCTACGGCGACTAGTCCATATTTAGTGAACATGTCCTTATTAGGGGTGCCTTCCAGTGGAGCCGGATGGTTCACCTCTAATAAGCGGTCCGGGCAGAACCAACTACCAATCAGTGGGGAGAAGATAGGCATGACGGGTTTCAACGGGGACAAAAGTCAGCACTACCTATCTTTTCACTGCTTGCAAAGACTAGACAGAATATCTCTATTCTTCGTTATTTGTAAGCAGAGAATACCTCCAAAGAACCAATATCGAACAACTAGTGTTCGGACAATCAATCAATCAATCAATGGGGAGATAAAGATAGGCACGACGGGTTTCAACGGGGACAAAAGTCTGCGTTACCTACCCTTCACTATTTGCAAAGACTAGACAGAATATTCCTATTCTACGTTATTTGCAAACAGAGAATATCTCAAAAAGTACTATTCTTCAAAACAATCAATGTTCGGACAATCAATCAATGGGGAGATAAAGATAGGCACGACGGGTTTCAACGGGGACAAAAGTCTGCGTTACCTACCCTTCACTATCTGCAAAGGGAGAGAGAGAGAGTATTCCTACTCCTCCCCGTTTGTAGACAGCGAATATCTCAAAAAGAACAATCAATGAGCAATACTAGTATTCAAACAATCAATCAATTATTTCGCACTTTTTGTCGTATTTCACGACCTTACCCGGACCGCATGGACAGTTTCTCGTCTTCCGCCTCCAGCGCCCGATCGTCCTCTATTCTCCGTATTTGCCGCGGCACTCCTGATGGTTCCCAGTCAGGACCGTAGATCACTCGAGAGAGGTCTGCTCGGAACCAGTGAAGTTCGGATGATCGGCTGCCAGACGAGGGTCTATTGGGCAGGAGCTCTCCCGATCGTTGCAGTCGTTCACTCTGTCGTCGGGACCTCTCCCACTGGATCCACGTGTCACTGATGGGCCCCACGTTGGGCGCCAATTGTTAAATGGTAGCGGCAGTTTCAGTCGATAAGCTTTCAAGGATTTGCCCGGCGGTAATCGCCTCTCATACCACTCGATGATTTACCAATAAAAGAGGCAGGCGCCGGAGACTGGAAGGCAGGAAACAAAGTTTTATTCCGTCGGAGCAGAACACATCAGATCAGACAGCAAGGTATCGTCACGAGGTGCTCTAACTGCATCTCTGAGACCTGGTCTCTTATACACTGGTTTATTGCTTTATTACACATAGTATATTCTTGAGATTCCCTTGATGTGCGGGGAAATATCCCCTGAAGCCCCGGCTCAGATCTGATCCCACACATGGTTACAGTAGAGGTTCCCACCCTACCCGCAGTGGGAGATGGCTATCGCGCAGCAGGGGATTCCGCTAATTCCCGGGGGTGTGTGCAACCGGCCGGGTCTCAGGGGGTAGGGGCTTTGATTCTACTGTAATCCCTTTGATGTGGGGTGTTTCCCTTACAGTAGGGGCAATAAACTGCATCCGCAGGGCTAGGCGAGGGCCTGGGACCAGTTCAGACAATGGGGCGCAGAGGAAGGGGGTTATCAAAGGAGAGGCATGACCATGTATGGGTTGTCGGTCGGAAGTGGTTCCGTAGCAGGGTCGCGCAGAAGGAGAGGGTTTATGGCCTGTATGAGAGAGCGGGGGTGGCCGGCGCGCGGGGGGGGGGTGCTTGCAGCGCCAAGGGAAAACGCTGGCGGTCGAGAGTGAGCGGGGAGAGAGTGGGGTGCCTAAAATGGCGGCTGTGCATTCGCTGCGCGTGGTGCTGGGGAGGGGCAAGATGGCGCAGATAATGTTCAGTTTGCGAGCTAAATTTCCACAGCCAGTTTGTTGGAGTGGTGTTTGATCAATTAGAAGAGTTTGGGGGGTCTGTTCTTGGCGATCCTCAGTTCAGCTCTGAGGAATTCTTTTTTTGAGTTGAGGATGTTCCTGTTGTAGGCATTTCTGGCCTGGCAGAGAAGTTTTAAATGTGTGGCTGAGGGGTGCTGTCTGCAGATTCTTTCTGACTGCCGGAGGGATTTCCTCTAGCTGTTGAGGGACTCATTGAACCAAGGGTTTCTGTCTTTGGATTGGTTTCCTTTTAGTTTTAGCGGTGCAAGTTCAACAAGAATGTTAGTTATAGTCGCAGAATAATGATCATTGAGGTCACTGACCATTGTGATATGCAGGGGGGGAGGCCAGACTTGCAGCGAGCTGCCAGTTCCCTGGGATCAAGGTACATGGTGTCTCTAACCCAGCGTTTAGGAATCACCTGTTGCGGTGCCCTAGTCTTGTGGATGCCAGGTAATAGGAAAGTATTGACCAGAGGGCTATCTCCTTGACCTACCAAAAATGAATTAATAACCAACCAGACCCCACAATAAGTCTCCACGAGAAATGGCAGACAAATAATGGGGAGCTAGATGATACAGATTGGCAGGAGGCGCTAGAGTCCCTGCGGATGGTCGCAATACCCTCTAGATTACGAATGGTGCAGCTCAAGGTGCTTCACAGGATGTATTTTTTCAGGCTGACACTAACCAAAATGGGGAGAGCTGATAATCAGCTCTGTTTGCGGCAATGTAGGGCTCTAGATACATTCTTGCATACGATATGGGACTGTCCGGACATTCAAACATACTGGGAAGCTATCATGATTAATATAACAAGAGTCAGTGGTGCGCTGGTACCACCAGAGCCCAAACGATGCATTTTAAACATATGGGAAGCCATGGATCTTGACCATGCAGCCCAAGACTGGGCAACCCTGGGCATGATAATAGCAAAACTTAATATTGCCAAGCTCTGGGGAATACAAACCGTGCCAACACATACAGACTGGTGTAACAACATGGACTGGGTCATGGTGGCCAAAAAGGCAGTATACATAAACAGAGGCTGCCCCAAGAAGTGGGAATGGATATGTGGAGGGTGGAACAAATTTCGGGGGATATTTTGTACATTGCATTTGGGGAGATCCATATGGGACAACAGTTGAATGATGTACTATAATGAAGAGTGGGGGAAAGGTTATAAGTGACGTAGATTTCAAAATGAACAAACAAGTTGTAAGGTGGAATATGATGCTAAAAGTCGATAATAGATTGCATGTACAAAATGTATGTCAAATTATGCTCTCAAGTCGTAAATTTAATAAAAATAATTTTAAAAAAATACAATCCACATGTGAAATGGGGTTAAAGGATTATTTACTAAAGGTTTGACAGTGTTTTGATATGGCTGTGAGAATTGTGTTTGCATGTATTGCATTCTATTGTATCTTAAGGATGTATAAAAAAGTAAATGAGAAAAAAAACATTTCTAGGAGTAGGCCATGGGGCACATGACCACTGTCTACACAAAAACTATAATTTTACAAGCTTATTTTTCTAAACACATTCACTTTTACAATAAGAAAAACGGGCTATATTTTAAAGCAATCACAGACATGGCAGTCTGCTGAACCCAGTGCACAGGTCGGTTGGCAAAATAACATATGATTCACAAAAAGATAGTGCACATATTGCAACTACATTTTGTAAATCTTATCTTAGTTCATCCGGCCCTTAGTTTTGTGTGGAATGGAATTGACCTGCACATCTGGACAGTCACAACGAAAAACTAAGCCAGGCACTCGAGTTTAAAATGCTCCAGAGTTACCGGCATGAAATATTTTCAGATTCTCTTGCTAGGAAAAGCTAAGCAACCTATGCACTTGAGTACAAAATGCTCGACAATTGTCTACACCAGACAGTTTCAGAGTAATTTGCAACATAAAGCTTTGCAATGTATGCGTTCGAATCTGAAATGCTCATGCATTAGCAGCACCAACTAACACTTGTAACATAATGCACACTTATGCACGAGAGTAAAAAAAGCAAGAAAATGTATGATCTGTAGCTAGGCCAACAATTGGGAACTATCATGCAAGAATGCACTTGAGCACTAAAACCTTTGCACTGCCCTACGCAGAATCTGCTAGAGAATTCGAAAATTCTTTTCCATTGTCAATTTTTGTCCGACCCCAGTAATAACCTTGAGTATACAGTGGTAGTAATTTTTACCAGTGCATGTTTATTATTCCAATCCATAATCTGATTTCTTTTAAGAGGATAAACCATTCAACAGTTCAATTTAACTTATTAGGTATCGATACACAGCAATGTGTTTGCCGTGCTGTTAGGTTAAAATTTATTTTACTTCACTGTTTGATCAACTTAATCTTTTTTGGTCATCTATCAGACAGGCATAATTTCTCCTTCCTGGGGTTTGCAAAAGTTCCTGGTGCACCTCTGTCTGGGCAAAGCGTTTGTCTGCATAGTGGGAGTATTTACATTATATGGCAAGATACTTTTCACTTTAATCATACCCACCTATAAGTAAATATGTATGGTACTTGTTATTGCCGAAAGTATACCTTTTGCTTAACTTCATTATACACAATGGAAAATACATTTAGAATGTTCTTCTGATATCTGACTTTTTTCAGGGAAGCATACTATATGCAGAGACATCGGGGCATATGTACAAGCCCCTATCGCCACCACAACGTCCCTTTTACAGACGTTGTGGCGGCGATAGGGGCTGCGCCTTATGTACAAGGCAGTGTTAAGCCAAGCCACTTAACATGGCTTAACGCAGCCTTGTACATAAGGCCCCCTTTCACGCTATGGTTAGCGTGAAAGGGGTGGGCAGTGGGTGTTGCGGTGGTAATTTATTAACATTACCTTTTTTATTTGCCATGAAACAGAAGCTGATGGCCTCTCATTTACACATATGCAAACGTTCACTAACTACATTACCTATGGCGGGAGCCTAAACAATACTAAGAAACCAGGGGGCATATTATTAAGGTCGGCATTAAAATTATCGCTGGTTTAGCGGCAGAAAACTGCCGCTAAAGCGGCGATAATTGGCTTGATAATATGCCGCAGAGAATTCCCATAGAAACCCATGTTCTGGTGTGAACCTGGTCTTCTATTGGAATTCTCTGCGGCATATTATCAAGCCCATTATCGCCGCTTTAGCAGCAGTTTTCTGCCGCTATAGCGGCGATAATTTTAACGCCGTTTCTTGATAATATGCCCCCAAGAACGTTTTGCCTGACCCCACACCTCCAAGAGGAATCAAACCCACGCGTGAGGTTCAGTTTTTGGATTTAGGCAGTGCAAGCGTTGAAGGTTGCTTGTGAGGCAGGCCCTTCCTCACTGCACAGGATGCCCATCGGAGCGCAGAGGCCCATGCTGGAATGATTAGCGTCTTCTGCTCCATCACCCCACCCCGTGAAGGTGGGGATGGGATACGGTGAGTGTTCCTGGGTGCTAAAGATAACAGCCTCCTGTGCGGCACCGTCTGCGCTCCGCTTGGCCATGCCAAGAGAGACGATTAGTGGACCTTATCTGCCTCCAGCCATGCAGAGCTGCACCCTCCCCGTCCCGTAATGGGAAATTAAGAGCCTCTAATTTCACACAATCAAACAGACTACAAAACAAGGGAACATGGATCTTACAAAGAGTGTCATTAATTAACACCAGCCGGTTATAACTCTTCCACACTATGGACACAATTTGTCTACAGGTATTTATTACAGGCGAATTGGGCAACACCACCCTTTCAATGACAGGGGGAGGACCTGGGAAAGATAAATGAAGAGCTTGTGGGGGGGGGGAGAAAGCAAGTCTTCCGGTCACCGAGCCTTAGCTCATCCGGCTGGCTCCAAGTCCAGCTAGTCACAAGCAATGTTCCTTTCGGTTTACAAGTATACCGCCCATTCTCTTACCCAGCACTCTTTTTGGGTCTAGGGTGAGAGCTCCCTCTGTCTGTTGACCTATTGTTACAGTTTTATAAATAAATACTTAAAGAATACTTTAGCTCTAGTCATCAATTTAATGACATATTAAATTATGTAACTTACAAATGCACTGTATATAGAAAGTGTACTGAAATAATTTTCTTGTTTCATTTGTTTCACTGCAGCCTTTTTTAAATATTTTTAGAGTTAAAATGCAAGACAACACAAATGTTATTTTCATTTTTTGGATATATAGTGAGCTCCAAATCTGCATTAATTTGGTTTAGGATGCTTGTTGTTCTTGTTCTCTCTTTGTATAGGTACCCCGAACTCCAGGTCACAAGCTGGCTTAGTACTGACAAGGTGATTTGTATCATCTTAAAATCTCTGCACTGTAATATTGCCTAATCAAGTGGCCTGGTATGTAGAATGGAATTCATGTGTATCATTAATCTTACTTCCACCTATCTATCTGCAGACTTCTATCTCATTATCTTGCTTACCCTGCATCTTCAGTTCTATCTCTGCCATATTCTCCCACTAGCTTTTCTTCCTTCTCTACCTCTCCCACGGTTACTCACTCTTTCATTCACAGCCCAGGAAGTGATTTTGGCACCTTGCTCCATTAGCCAGAGAACAGCACACACCAGATTGGAGCTCAGAGGGCAATGTGGAGTCGACCAAGGGACAGGTGGACAGCAGATGGGAACAAATACAGCCTCACTCATTTAGCGGCACTCTCACACCTTAAAGAACTGATGTACTTCTTAGAGAATAATCACACAGATTATTGGTGTGGAGGATGCGCTGGGGGGAGTGTCTTTGGATGTCCCCATATGTGACTCCCATCGGCTCCCTATCTTGGCATATGCCGATAATGCCGTACTCCTGTCTAGAACTGGGGTGGGGCTCCAGCGGTTGATACAGCATATATGGCCTTTAAGAGCTCGCTGGACCTAAAGGTCAACGAATCAAAGACATTCATTTTAATTGCAGGGGCAGGGAAAAAAGATAAAGTACCACAGTTTCATATGGACTCTAAGAAAATTGAAGTGGTTAATACCTTTCCCTATTTAGGAATCATCTTCGTTAAGAATCAGTCTTGGACACAGCAGGTGGAAGGTAGAGCATCGATGATGAATAGGAGCTTAGTGGCACTAAAAAACATTTACTAGGCGGCTGGGTGCCAGACCCCTGGGCACCTTAAAAAAGATCTATCAGGCCAAAAGAGTGTCGGCTGTGACATACAGGGCAGGTGTATGGGGCATGGCTCCGCCTGAATTGTTACAGTTAGCCGAAAATACATTCTTAAAATCTTTGATCTCCCGCCCACAGTCATACTCTAATTATATTTCTCACATCGAATTAGATGTCCCATACATCACTGACGTAATTCGTCTGGCTCCGCTTATGCTGTGCTTATCGATTTGACGTAGGGACACAGTCCCCCTGAATCAAGGGATCATTACTGACCTTAAACTAGAGAACCATAGCAGAAGCGGTTGGCTACAATATGTAGAGGAGGAATTCACAGCCTTAGGCTTGTCAAATCTTTTCAGGGCCCCAATGACATGCCGGGCCTTTTCTAAGAGGAGGTTGACTGAGATTTTTAAGTCAAAGGTCCAATATGTCCGCAGAGAGAAGAACTTTGGTGCACACCATAAGTTTATTCTAACGAGATTCCAGTTAAATTTGTTTAATTAATGCAGGGGTACCCAACCAGAAGTTTCAGGCATTCTGACTTATCAACGTGCCCTTGCGACCTTAAGTCGACACAGAATGATCTGCACTTGTTATTCTTCTGCAGTGTGTATGTCCAAGAAAGAAAGTATTTTATTGTACCAATTTTAAAGAGTCTTAATTTTTGCCGATCCCGAGTTGCATTGTATTTTTTAAAATCGCTTCCAAATACATTTATTTGTTTTACAGTATCATCTTTCCTTTGGGCATGTATGAGGAAAAGGAAATATGCCCCTTAATATCAGGAGAATCTGTTTGTTGCTTATTAACTTTATGGATTTTACTTGCAATCCTGATTAAGGGGGGGCTTGCTCATATGGAAGAATTGTGATTGGTCATATTTTAATTGTTTTATAGCTGATTTTATGTACTTTTATGATCTATACACAAGAGATCGAATAAAGTTTATAAATTAAATAAAATGAAATGAAAGTGGAGTGAGAACAACACCTTGATGCATAGTCTCTCTGATTAGGTGCCCGTCTCTTCTATTGGAGCCAGGTTCACTCATTTTGCATGAGTGGCATATCTTGAGGCACAATTTAAATCTTTGACTGGGCTTCACGTCATGGAGTGGAATCTCTGTCGTAAGTCTCACTTCTTAAAGCCCGGTCTCTCTCATTTGGGGTGAGTCCTACACCTTAGAGAACAGTGCTACTTAACAAGAGTGAGTTATGTATCGTTGCTTCTCAATGGTTGACCATTTCATGAGACAGTGCACACATTCTCACTGGGTGCAAATCTATACCTAAGAGAAAGAAAACTCACCAATTGGGTGTGAATTTCTTACTCTATCTCACTCAAAATGTGTGAGTCCTATACATTCTCACTCATTTAACCTAAATATCACTCTTTTATGAACAGTCACAATTCTTGGAACAGAGCCTCACTCTTTCCTAAAATGCTCCATTTAATTTTAAGTATTGGACACTAGAGAGCTTGATGTGAGGGATTGAGTGGCCAGGAGCCTATGAGTTTACCAGTGTAAAGGAAAGAAGTCATGCAAATGAAAAGCTATGGATTAGGTTCTGGAATGAGAAGTCCTGATTGTAAAATGGCAATGTAGCAAAGAATAGAAATAGAAGATAGGGAAGTATAGAGAGAGAATACAAACAGGCATAGAAAGAACACAAGGGGTGAATAAAAAGCAGTGGAGAGAAAGCAATAAATCAGTGGTGAAGGGATACATAAGGAGAATGAATGAGAGTGAGGGCGAAAGTCACACGGAGAGTAAGTATTTAAAGTATAAAGCAAGAAAGCATAACCAAAATATATAGAGAGAGTTATGAAAAGGCAACTACTAACATGAGTGAGACACCGAAAAGAAAAATTGGCAAAGCTAATAAGTAAAGCTTGCATTTTGAGTCCTGACTAAAGTATTTTTAAAAGCCTGCTGCAGTGAAAACACACTAATTAATTTCTGTTTTCTAGTATCTATTAAGGAGAATTTACGGCCATATTTATAAAAAAGTAATGCAGCGCCTCTCCGTTTTAGGGAAAGGGAGAAGGAATGTGCCGTGTTTATCATAATACTGCACATTCCTGCCTTTTCCCAAGACTGGCATACAAAGTGCTGCCTAGCACCAATGTAGGCACCCATGCAACATGGTACAAGGGTTCCTGCATTGGAAGCGGAATCGTTTTTGTTCAGGAAGGGATAACTTCCTGTACAAAAACAATCCCCTGAAGCATATTCCACTTTCTATGTAAGCTGCAGAATGGAGTATCAATTTCATGCATTCCCAAGTCTACTAGAAATGGCAAATCTGTATATGCATCAAAATCCATAGGCTTTGCATGGACACCCATGGAATGTCTCCCTGGGGCAAAGTAAAGCAACACAACGATTTGTGCTGCATTATGTTTCTCCAGATGTATTAGGCCACTCAGAACCATGCATAGGAGGCTTGCATGGCTTGATAAATCGCCTTTCAAGGGTTGTGTTGCGTTTGCACCATGAATGGTGTGGAAGCGATGCAACCCTTGATAAATATGGCCCTGTTGATGGAGACAGTAGGACAGCACCACCTCTGCTGCTGTCATCCACTGTGCTGGTGCACTTTATGCTTCATCAAACTATACACTCACTCTGCGATGGCTAGCATAGATTTGTACTGAAGGGGTATGTTTTCTGAATAAAATACTGCTGAACAGACATCGTTTAAAAGTTTTCCAGTTTTGTATGTGTGTTGTATAAGTAAAGCACAGGTGCAAACTTCGAAAAGTTTGGAGAAAATAAAACTTTTCTCAAATATTACACATGCCTCAAGGAAGAAAATGTATTTAGTGGATAGCTCTGCCTAACTATTTTAGTTGATAGGGTTTTTCATAAAAAATCATGACTGGTTTCATGGGAACACCCAGGTACGACACATGCGAGGCTCATTTGACACAAAGTCCTCAAAGTAGTGCTATTTTGCATTACTTTGCGGTTAATATCCAGTACAAATTAAATGTTCCCCCAATTCAACACTTTGCACAGGTTTGAGTAAAATTTGTAATCCACAGCCAGAGCAAAGTGTTAGTAAATCTGGACCCAAGAGTTTTTCCTAGTACCTTTTACCTCAACCCATAGATTGGAGTTTGGAGGAATGGGTTCTTTGTCAATCAGATTCTGTATCTACCCATTTTTCCAGAAAGACTGGTGTTCCATCAAGTTCCCGGCTTCCGTTCCAAGGTAATATCCTCTTTCCATCAGGAACAAGGAAATACCCTTTATTCATTATTCCCATCTCATTCTCGCTCGTAAGGAGAACCTTGGAAAATTTTGGACCTAGACAAAGTTATTTGGATCTACCTTCCTAAGTTTTATGGCTACAGGCAATATGAAAGCCTTTTTGGGAATTTTGGCTACCTCAACTACCTCTGTACCTCACTACAGATAGGAGTCTGGAAATCAGTACTCTGGAATTTGGTTCTAGAGTGCTAGTGCTGCCATCCATACATACATTGCTCCTGTTTGTGTATATATATAGATATGTAAATTCCTATTACCATATTAAATGTGTTGCATCATCCAGGAGTTGTGTTGCTAATCAGGTTCCTGTTTCTGCTCTGGCAAATCATCATATGTAAGTATTTGCACAAAATAAGGGTTGAGGAGTAAATGTCTGGATTACTTCCTGGTAATGTGCATTATAACTGCGACCTCAATTTCATCATGCCAGGGAAAGGCAGGAAGAAGCAATGCTCTCTGTCAATTTGCTCCCCAAGTAAGGGGCAGCGAATGCAAAAGGAAGACTAGGAGGTAGATGGCCTTTTTTAGTTTTTCCTCCATCACGTAGCGTAGTGGCTAAAAGTCGGGAATGCAACCTCGTGTAACTACTATACAAGAAAAGGGTAATTTGAGTAATAAAGGTTACCTATAATTAATCTGGACATTTCAACCCCTGAGCTTGCATGAGAGAAATAGCCCTATATGTGGAGATTGTTACTCCTCTTGGCAGAGCATCTTTGCAGGCTTTTCCTTCATTGCTAAAACAGGGCTGACTGGCTGAGTAATAAGGCACATTCATGCATGTCAGAATATGCAAGGAAGGCAAAGGCAAAGGCTAGCAGGCATGCATCCACCAATACAAAACGGAAGTACCTCTTTCTGAAGACGACATGGGTCACAGGAACACAGAACATCCCTATTTGACTCAGGGCTGAATGGAAAATACTCTTTTGTGGTCATTTTTAAATGCATAGGGAGTCAGTTGACCTAGTGCATTCGGTACTGCAAAAAGGTTGTGTAACACATTAGGTTATTGGTTGAGGGGTGTGTAAACTCTTCTCAGGCAACAGCTGTAATCCTTGTCAGGCTGAACCACAAAATTCACTACATTAACCTGTGCTTAACCCTCTGGTAAATTGGCACAAAATTCAGTCAAGCTTAACTTAGAGGCACGGTGTTTAGTATTTATGCAGAACTTCAAACAGTAATAAAGTGAAGAAAAAAAAACCCATACCAATTTAGAAAAATAGAGTACATTTTATTAAATTAAGTGATATGAGAACAACAACAATCCAATCAGTGGAACTGGAGATATTTAATTTGAAAGTTTTAGGTAAGTATAGATCATAAAAGCATACAGCACCACTCG
Source organism: Triturus cristatus (assembly GCF_964204655.1). Classification (NCBI taxonomy): domain Eukaryota; kingdom Metazoa; phylum Chordata; class Amphibia; order Caudata; family Salamandridae; genus Triturus; species Triturus cristatus. The sequence goes on from NC_140580.1 coordinate 1,034,174,847, forward strand.
TTATCTGGTCGTGCTAGAACGAGGGAAAGTCACAAGTTTAAACCAACCTCAATGGAGAGCAAGCCGGATTTGGAGACCAGGTTAGTCCCGCTGAAAAAGTTACTTTCTCAAAGTCTGGACGTGATGTGTCCAGTTCACGGTGGAGGAGGCTTTGAGGAACAGGAAGAGAATTGTGGGTGGTTGTCGCTGTAGAGTTGGTGGCTGTCGCTGCAGCATTAAGATCTGGTCAGACGTCGTGGATGGTCATTGCAGGAGCATTGTGCTGGCGGTCACCCTGACTGCTGTTCCTTTAAATTGATGTGGAGATCTCACATCAGTAATCGTTGGCGGTCTTTGTAGTGCAAATAGTCGGGTACCCCGTAGCGTCATGTTGGCTGTCATCGCAGACAGCAGAGTTTTTGGCATGTCATTCGCGGTCAGGAAGTGTCCAAACCTTCAGGATTTTTCACTTGCTTTAAGAGAAGTGCACTCTGATGCCAACCATGGGTCCAGGACATGGGAAGGCACCTCTTGCGAATCAGAGACTCGCTCTTGCATTTGCCAGCTGAGCAGGTCCAGTTACAGCTGGTCAGCTGGGCAGTTGCAGGAAGGCCTCTGGAGCTTGTTGTGTTCCTGTAGTTCAAAACAGGAGGTCACCAACTAACACTTGGAGTCACTCAGGTCTTCCTGGGAACAAGCAGATAGGCCTGTTTCCCTTCAGCAAGGCAGGCCTCAAGTAGCAGGACAGTCCTCTAGGGGTCCTGACAGGCCTCTAGCAGCTGGGCAGTCCTCTGGTAGCAGCAGGGCAATCCTCCGGGGAACAAGGCACTCCTTCTATAGTTTTCCACAAGTGCAAGAGTGTACTGTAGAGTGGTTTAGGGGTCCAATATTTATACCTGGTGCTAGTCTTTGAAGTGTGGGTAGCATCCTAGCAAACCCACAGCTGATTATCGCACTGAATGCCTATGCCAGCTCAATAACCATAGGTACTACACCCAGACTCAGACAAGATCCTACCCCGCGTCTACTCACATGCATCAACTCCATGGTTACAGCGGCACTCAACCAAGGTTGGATACCCAAAAATGAGGCGGATTTCCCGATCAACCAGAATCCAAGACTGCCCTATTTCTACATGCTGCCCAAAATTCACAAAGGGGTATCACCTCCCCATGGGAGACCAATCATCTCAGGCATAGGGTCAGTCTTAGAACCCCTGTCAAAATTCTGTGACCACTTCTTTCAACCGTTGGTCCGCACTACACCCACCTTTTTACAAGACACCAGAGATGTCCTCAAATTAATTGAGGCGACCAACCAAGAGGGCACCCAACCTGATGTCCTACTGACACTAGATGTAGAGGTCCTCTACACCAACATACCTCAACAGAACACTCTTGAGGTTGTGGAAGAGATACTGCACAGCAACACCTGGTCCTCCCCTAGTCCTATCAGCTTCATCATGGAATGCGTGCACATCGCATTAACTGAAAATGTATTTCAGTTCGAGGACCTTCTCTTCCACCAGATCCAGGGCACGTCCATGGGAAGTACTTTTGCCCCTAGTCTGGCATGCCTCCATATGTCAGATTTCAAGGCAAGGCACGTGCTCACGGACTCCAACCCCTTTTCAGACAATGTCCAACTGTGGTGTCGATACATCAACGACATTTTAGTCTTCTTGAAGGGCCTGATCAATGAGATTCCCGCCTTCCTTACATGGATCATTAGCCTCAACCCCTATCTAAAGCTTACTGCCAACAGGTCTGAGCAGAAACTCCCTTTTGTTGACTTAATGATCATCAAAAAAACAGACAAACTGGAGACCGTTACATATAAAAAACCAACTGACAGCCATTGTCCGCTCCTCTACCACAGCTTCCACCCAAAGGCTCTGAGAGAAAATCTGCCATATGACCAGTTTTTGCGTATTCGCAGAAACTGCAGCAATGTAGATGACTACAAAAGACAAGCGTCAGAATTAAGTACCCCCTTAACCAAAAGACAATACCCTCTTCGCACTATAAACATTGCCCAGAAACGAACCCGTAATACACATAGGCTGACCCTCTTGGAAACACATGCTAAATCTGACAATGACCTCATCACATGTGTTACCACCTACACCTATGAATCCAACATGCTCAAAAGGGTGATTAACAAACACTGGAGAATACTTCAGATGGGAGAACTCTCCCTGCAGAAACCAAGGTTCGCATTCAAAGGCACCTCCAATATCAAAGACCTACTCATTAATACTAGACCCCAAACGGACTACTCAACCAGTCACTAACACACTTTGGATTCTTCCACTAGTAACAGGACACTACCCGTGTGGACAATGTATTGTCTGCCCCCTCACATAAGCTACCAAGTCCATTCAACTGACCAGTAATTGGACATGGACGCAGAACAAACACACTAACTGCAACACATGCAACTGTGTATACTTGATCACGTGCCCATGTAACATGCAGTATATAGGTATGATCACCCGCCCCGTAAAAACAAGAATGACCGAACACAGGAGTAATTTCCGATGCAAAAAGACCAACACCAAAATGTGTGCTCACTACGTAGAACAGAACCACACACACAATGATCTGCAATGGACCATACTTAAAGCTTTCCCAAACATCACTACAGAAGCACTGTTTAGGAACGAACAATGCTGGGTTTTTTAACTGGGGGGGGGACACACCAGGGGCCTCAACGATGACATTCCTTGGGCTGAATTGAACCATTAGGGTGGACAAAAGAAAACCCTTATAGCACTCTGGGGTTTCACCTTTACCCCCGCATCTCACTGATCCCCGCCCTCCTACCCAGACAGGCACATTACCCACAGTACCCAGCCACTAGGAGACCCATCGGCAGTGACTACATCATCGTCACTAGTTCCAACTATCCCATTATCCAGGTGATGTTGACACTTTCGTACACTGCCAAGGATCGTGCTTTCCAATACTCCAGCACTCCTGTCTTACCAGACTTACTACAACTAGCCCACAATTTTTTGTCTCACCTAGAACTGAGCCTCACTTTTGTCCCTGTGGCCAGTCAGGAATGTCTCAATAAAGTTACCGCGATCCTCACCCAAGATGGCGGCCCCGGTTTACATACTAGCATGTTCACGCTCTCCACGTCCCTATAAAAAGCTAGCACCTGGAAGCGAGCGCTACGGGGCCTGGAGCACAGGGTAGGAGAACAAAAAGTCCCCAGCATCCCACTGTAAGTATTTGGAGATATGGAGGGTCCAGCCTTTCTGGTAAGCCCAAGACCTCTGACACAATAGGGCACTGACACCCATTATTTTCTGCAGCTCCTGAGCAACGATGTGCTCTGCCACACCCGTCGGACCTAGGCTTGGAATCTAAGGGTGAGTACCTACAGTAATGTTGTTTGCATACCAGTATTGGCGCCTTGGTGATTTTTGTTTTTTGCCTTGACCTTTCTCACGGCTACTTTGGCGCGAGATGTTCCTTTTAGCCGACATAGCGATACCACGTGCATGCTAGCCAGTACGTCGCTGCAATGTTTTCATAACAAGTCCTAGGCAGGGCGCTTAGGTCTGTCTACCTCCAGGTGCTTTTCTGGAAATCACTTGAGCATTTGGCGACAACTATCTTAGATAACTGAACCGGTGCATGCTCCGGCTTCTACTCTATAGACGGCCACATGCACTCCTTTAATGTACGCTTTGGTAGCACTAACCACAGTGTCAACGGCTTACACCACCTGGTAACGTTGCTGCACTATATTAGTCCACGCCATGGCGCTACCAGATCACTTCGTTACGGCAAACCAAACACGCACCTCTTGGCGTTAACCAGTGACTCAATATGCACAATCTGGCCAAGAAGCGCACCATGGCCCTGGTGCACGATGGTCTTGGCATCTTTGAAACCCAAGCACGGACGCATGTCATGTCCACCAATAGTTCTGACGGGTGACCTTGACTCCCATATGCTCACTTATGCCATCACCGGTGGCCAACCGCTAGCATGACCCTGCACGTCACTCTGTGTGTACCACCATGGGCCTCTACAGTTCTTTCACCCCTACGAGGGCAATGTGGTTTACCTCTCGTACTCGCTGACCAGGGCCACATGCCTACTATTGTTAGTTGCCAACGTTCTTAGGACACACAATATTCTATGAGCGCCCACACTCCACCTATCAGGCACTGTGCTTCGTAACTAACGCACCATAACCCACCATAGTGCCCTTTTCATGTCCGACTGTAATTTTAACCATATGCTTGTAATCTTTGTTGCTCTCCTAGTTTATAAGCTTGTTTTTAATTATCATTTGTTTGTCCCATTTTCCCTTTCTACCCTTTCCATCCAGGTCTACTTATCAACCCAGTACAAGTCTACTAGGGTATTGCCTGCCAGATCTGGTTACTGGCCACCAATTTAGCAGAACCAGACGTTAGTGCACCACTCACATTTTAGTGTTTTGGTCCTGATGAAGTGCAATTAGACCCGTTAGGGGCTTAAGAGGCATGAAACATGTTGACCTATTTGCACCTTAGCAGCCCTTGAGGAACATCAGATCCACGTAAGGGCCCAGACACCATCTTTTAATAAGGGTCGAGCTACCTAAACCAATAAACTTGACCAGAGAAGGACTGTTCCTGAACTTTTTTATCTCACCTACCTGTGCACTACCCAGCCCTCACACCCGCACGCACCCTACGGCTTCTTCAAAAGATCTCCGACAAAGAGCCCCGTTTACGGGATCCCGTCAGGCATTGCAGTGCCGGCCCGAAGAGGAGCAAGGCCCAATGATGAAGCATGACATCCTCCGGGGTGTGTGAAGGCATCACGAAGAAAGACCTTCCTTTCCCCTTCCCCACACGTCTAGTTAGGAACAGTACACCTTGCTGATCCGCAATCCTAGCAAAACCCACATCTGTTTCTGGAAAGTTCCTTCCTTCCTGTGGCACAATTACAAGTAGTCTGGTGTAACAAAATACTGGTGTCAAGCTCTTTGTGAGTGTGCTGGAGGCATCCCTTTGAAATGTAAGTGGGACAGGGGGAACAGCTCCTCTGCATCAATCCTGGCAGGATGGCCCATCCTGCTCACACCTAGCCCCCTTGTCTCTCACTGTCTGGGAGCAATACACAAAGACCAAGTGCCAATCTATTCACAGTCATGTGAACCAGGACACAGACTGCAGGCAAAAAATGGTTAGGACAAGAAAAATGCCATCTTTCTAAAAGTGGCATTTTCAGAATAGTGACTTAAAATCTGACTTTACCATAAAAGAGGTTTTAAATTACACCTCATTTGAGCCCAAACTTTAGAGTCCTATATGCTCCCATTCAAAAGTTAGCACTCATTTAAAGTAATAACGTAATGGGGTAACCCAATGTTATACAATGGGAGAGGCCTTGCAGAAATGAAAAACAAATTTAGGAGTTGTTCACTACCAGGACATGTATAACTTAAAAACTCATGCTCTATTTTTTAAACATATTGCACCCTGGCCTCGTTTCTATTTAGGGCCTAGTTCAGGGGTGACTTATATACATTAAAAAGAAAGGTTTAGGCCTGGCAAAAGGTTTATTCTGCCAGGTATAAATGGTAGTTTAAAACTACACTACAGCATACATTGGCCTAAGGCATGTTTTATCTGGCTATTTTAGTTGGTGGCACAATACGTGATGCAGGTCCACTAGTAGCATTTAACTTACAGGCTCTGGGTACATGTACTAAGGACTTAACAAGTAAATTAAATAGGACAGTCAGGGGGGAACCAATTGTACCCTGCTTTAGGGAGGGAACACAGTCACTTTTGCACTGGTTAGCAGTGGTAAAATGCACAGTGTTGAAGCCAACAAAACCAAATTCAGAAAACAGGACAGGTGAAGGAAAAAGGTTTGGGGGAAGACCACACCATGGATGACATATCTAACAGACTCCATCACCAAAATCTTTCAGGTCACCACCACCATCAACCAACCAAATGCAATGTCTTGCTGGTGGAAGTGGTTTATGCATCAACACCCTTCAGTGGTTGAGAGATTTTCTGTTTGAGGAAAAATAAGTGGTCCCATATTTGGTCTTCTCACAGTAGCAGCCTGTGCTTCTTCTGTGAAAGAAAATGGAGTGGTGTACAGGGAGTGCCTTGAACTTGGAGCCACTGGGTGTGCCAACGAATGGATCTTGGAGAGGAAAAGCTATAAGAAAGAGATGGCCAGCTGTACATATTGATTTGTAAGAACAGGCGAGATAGAAAGAAAGGCAGAAAGGAAGAAGGGGAGAGAGAAAAAATGAGAGAGTGAAAGTGTGAGAGGAAAGGAGAGAGAGAGAGCGCAATCCTGGCTGTGAATCGCAACACATCAACAGGGTATTTTTGTAATTCCAGAGCATCACGAGGTTTCATGGAAATCGGTTCCGGTGCACAGCTTTCTCTGTGCAGGCCACTTCGCAATGAAACAGCATCCCTATCAGTCAGATTCCCAAATATGTATTGCTTTGGAAATCCTTCAAATCATGGCTCTTTACCTAACTGTTAGCCTTTCACTCTTGCTCCTACTCCTGTCTGCAGCAGCGTCATGACACCAAAGGCTGACAACGCCCGTAATCAAATTCAAATTCAAAATAAGGGAACAGAGCTGCGAGACACAAAGGAGAACCAAGAAGTGCGATGACAGAGAGAGAAACACATGAGACAGACAAGAGTGTGGAGATTGGAGAGAAAAAAGAAGAACTGGATCACTTGCAGGCCCGGCTCCAGGAGTTTTTATTTGGGTGGGCCAAGGGTGCATTTGGGTGGACCACTGCAGGCCCGATTTGTTGCTTATATGTCTAGCCAGGCCTGCTTCACAGTCCTCCTTTATCTCTTCTTAGTCTTCCAAAGCCCAGTAAAATGCACTGTTTTCCAAATCACTTTCTAAATCTTATCACTCTCAAAAAGTGTTTTTTTCCATGTAATGTCCCTTTGATGGGAAGAGGAGGTTTCTGAGGTGGGAGTTTCAGGCAAGTGACACTACTCGGGCTCCCTCTTTGCGAGCCTTCAGGGAGGATCCCTCTTCATTACTACCTCCACCTGACCCGGACTCTGCAGCGCACTCCCTTCCAGGCCTGATTATCCACTTTTCTACCACCCCTCTCCAGTGCACCTTATCTCACAGCTGACCTTGGGCCCCAGTCCCATACCATCCACCATCCAGCTCCACTTTCATTGTTCCCAGAAAAAAACATTAGTAAAATCACCTTCAAACTTGAAACATGAATATAGCAGTAAATTTAATTAGCAAGTACTTTAAAGTATGTTTCACAATTGCCCTAATGACCCAACTGTTAATTAAATAACCAAAAGCAGAAAGGCCACGACAGGGCTGGCTTTAGTGCTGGTGCGAAATACTTTTTGGGCGCCTCACTAATGACTTCTTTCTCCCCAGATACCCTTACTACCACCCTCCAACAGTGCACTTCATCTCTCCGTAGCCCCCCACCACCCCATGACCTCCTCCTCGAATTCCCTCACTGCCACCCTTCGCCAGTGCCCCTCATCTCTCCATAGCCCCTCCCCCTATTGTCCTCCTTCTCGGATTCCCTCACTGACACCCTCCGCCAGTGCCCCTCATCTCTCCATAGCCCCTCCCCCTATTGTTCTCCTTTTCGTATTGCCTCACTCCCACCCTCCGCCAGTGCCCCTCATCTCTCCATAGCCCCTCCCCCTATTGTCCTCCTTCTCGGATTCCCTCACTGCCACCCTCCGCCAGTGCCCTTCATCTCTCTTTAGCCCCTCACACTCATGACCTTCTCCACGGATTCCCTCACTGCCCCCTCTAGTGCCCCTAATCTCTCCATAGCTCCCTCCTCATGACCTCCTCCTCAAACTCCCTCACTGCTACCCTCCTCCAGTGCCCCTTATCTCTCCTTAGCCCTCGATTGACACCTCCTCTGATTCCCTCATTGCCACCTCTACTAGTGCCCCTCATCTCTCCATAGCCCCTCCCCCTCATGACCTCCTCCTCAGACTCCCTCACTACCATCCTCCTCCAGTGCCCCTCATCGCTCCATAGCCCCTCCCCCTCATGAGCTCCTCCTCAGACTCCCTCACTGCCAACCTCCTCCAGTGCCCCATATCTCTCCAAAGACCCTCCCCTCCATTACCCCCTCCTTGGATTCCCTCACTACCACCCTGCACTAGTGCTCCTCATCTCTCCATAGCTCCACCCCCATTGACCTCCTCCTCAGATTCCCTCAGTGCCACCCTCCACCAGTGCCCCTCATCTCTGCGTAGCCCCTCTCGCATATGCATTTTATTTGATGTTTAGCATTACTCATATCAGTGTAGGGTGTCATACATCACACACGCATTATACAAAGACAATCAATCATGCAAGTATGTAAATCAGTCTACAGGGAGTGTCACAAAAGCCAATGAGGATTACAAGGTGTAGGAATCACGTCATCCATGCTGGTGAGCAATATATAATAAGAGGGTTTGGTCTGGAGAAGCACAAACTCAGGATTTAAAGAGTACTCCAGTGGTTGCGGATTGGCTTTACTGATAAAAATGTATATCTGCCAAAACAAACTCCCTTTAGCAACATTAGAATAATGAAAGACCAGGGAAGTTCTAACTATATCACAGTACAAAAAAGCTAAGTTTGTATGCAGCTCTTTGATGACAGTTCAGAGGTCACTGTCCTATTTTAGGCAGGGCCGGACTGGGAACAGCAACCAGCCCTGGCAGTTTGCTTCTCCACCGGCCCTGGGAACGGGAGGAGAGCGGTTGTTAGCCGCTAAGCACTGCTCCCGCTTTTCTTACATAGGGCCGATTTTGCAGCACTGCAGCAAAACTGGCACCCTGTAAGAAAAGGGGCCCCCTGTGGCCACAAAACCGGCCCCCGCCCCTTCGGCCCACTGGGCAAATGCCCGGTGCCCGCTACGGCCAGTCCGGCCCTGATTTTAGGTTTGTAACTTCTGGACTGCAAGTAACACAAGGATCTCTGTGACAAAGGCAGTAGCCCACTGAGCTACCCACATAAAATACAGTTTATCTGCACTTAAAAACTACCAACAGACAAATGACTGCTCGCCAGCAGGATCATAAATCTCCAGTTATCTGAACATTTTTGTTTTGAGACAGAAGACAGCACAGAGACGACGAAGTATAGGAGAGAAATATTAGAAAAAAGAAATGCATTGGGGAGACCTAGGAGCAATGCAAAAAGAACTTTTGATGGACAGAATGCAGAAAAATGTCATACATTCACCCCAGTACAGAGCTCTGGGCCTAAATCCATCATTTTTTTGCTCAACATGCCAATCCAGTTTTGACCCAGCCATATGCAAATCAGTCTTGACCCTGTGCCCAATGGGAACAGTCCAGCCCAACTGCCAGGTCAGTTCCTGCCTGGACTGGAAACGAGCATCCTAGGGCCGGTTTCGGGGTTTCACCCCTCTTCAGCCAGGATGGCTTGATTCCAGTGGCATGGAGAGCACGGAGACCTAGGAGCAAGCACAAATATGAGACGGGGTTAAGCTTAGACATTAGAGATAGAGTTAACTGAGAAGGAAGAAAAAAGGGATAAAAGAGATTGTACACATGTAAGTCGGAAGAACGTGAGCAGACAAATGCCCACTGAGACAAGTGAACGAAACGACTGGTTTGGACCGAAACGAGGGACAGCGTGAGAGTAATATGTCTGGAGAGCGGCAACATGTGTCTGTAGCTGGATGGCCCAAAGAGCAGACTTTCGAGAGAGAAGAGAATAGAGATAGAAAAAAGAAAGAGTAAGATATCGGTTTACAGAGCGAAAGAGTGGGACAGAGACAAAACAGAGAGCGAGGTGAGAGAGAGAGTGAGTGAAACGGAGCGAGAGAGAGTCACTTTGCAGTGATGCCTTCGGGAAACCTGTGAGGCTAGAGCCGAAGAGAACGAGGCACGATGAAAGAGGAATGACCCAAGTGCGCGGGGGATCGGGATAAGACGGAGGATAGCTGGGAGGTTGGCTGGTGAGCTAGGGGAAGAGAGACAGCCCCAGACAGAAAGGTGGGAGGAAGGCATAAAGCACGCTCGAGACGGATGAGACAGGACAGCGCCTTCCCGTGCACCGCGAAGCCCTCCGGACCCCAAGGGAGCGCCGCTAATGGTCTCTTCAGCTCTTATTACAGCCGACATATTTATAATATCACCAACAAAGGGAGAGAATAAATCACGCGCCTCGTCCCCGCCTGACCCGGGAACCTGTGTGAGATAATGAGGTTCCACACCAGGCGGGCGGCTTTTCTGATCCCCTCCCGCTGCCAAGGCACATATCAAAGACCGTTTATTCTCCCGCATAACATCTCTATTTATTAATGCAAATACCCAGAATCCTCCGGGGCGATAGATGGGACGCCTGCCCGGATGCCGCGCCTCTATTCCAGCGTGTGTAAAGTGGGTAATTGTCCCCTGTAGGGTGAGGGATCGGAAGATGGAGGCAGGAGAACGGGAGGGGCGTCCTCCGTTTAGTGCTGCATTGCACTGTCTTGTAACGATAGGACATGCCATCATGGCTGGCCGAATGCATCTCTTTCCTATGACCCCACACATTTCAATGGAATGATACAGCTCTGCTGGGGCGGGGTGAATCCAGAAGAGGGCATGCTGTGCCTGTTCCTTTTTTGTGTGCAGATTTTATATAGCGCGAACTCGACCCGAAGGTATTGGAGCGCTTTACCTGAAAACCGGTTACTTTACATTTGCCCGGAATCACAGGATGTGGACGCGACCCCGAGGCTCGAACACTGCTTTCCAGCACCAAAATCGGCAGCCTAGTCGACGGACCACATCCTTCAGGGCACTGTCGGGAATCACACAGTTCAGTGCTGCAGACGCAGGCACGCAGGCCACACACGTGAACACATGTGACCCTGATATTGAGTGCTTGTTCTAGACTGAGTGCATGTGTTCACTTTTGTGTGAATGTACAGAATGCCCAAGGAGGCTGTATTTAGGAGCACTTTGGTGCTTCTAGTTAAACCCAAGGGGCGTAGATCTTGGCGCACCTGGGAAGCCATCTAAAGGTGGTGGGTTCTGCCCCACAGGCCCCATGTGGCGCGTGCGCTGCTTAGCTTTGGGTGCTAATATAACAGGCTGCACACTGTCATTGACATGTTGGGAACAAGGAGACCCAAGTGGCTTACTCGTCCTGGGGACAGATACGCTAGGAGGGGCTGAACTTCACTTCGTCTTTGCTGGAGATGTGTACTGTCTCACAAACTGGAGTCCAGGGGAGTGAACTGGAGTCCAGGGGAGTGAACTGGAGTCCAGGGGAGTGAACTGGAGTCCAGGGGAGCGAACTGGAGTCCAGGGGAGCGAACTGGAGTCCAGGGGAGCGAACTGGAGTCCAGGGGAGTGAACTGGAGTCCAGGGGAGCGAACTGGAGTCCAGGGGAGTGAACTGGAGTGCAGGGGAGTGTGGATGAGAAGTGATGCCCATCATTAAATACACCCAAATAGGAGTGAGAGTGAAAGTGTACAGCAGCGCGGAGAGATATCTAAAACATTGCATCCCACACTACCCTCAAGAAATACGACTCGGTAAATAAAGACAAGTATTTCTTACACTAACTAAGGCAAGGAGGTTAGATATACATGAAGCAAGCTGTACACAACAATCTACAGGCAACATATTCTGACAGGACATGCAAAAATGAATTCCAAATGTCAGGGAACTTGTGCCCGATGGAAGTCAAGTGTGGTTCCTTTGTGTTTGTCCCAAAGGCCCCACTACATACTGCACATGCTACAAAGAAATCCCAAACAACGGGGCACTTGCTGACTAGTAATAGGGTGTGTTGCAAGTACTGAATGTATTTATTTATCTATTAAATGTAATCATATTTGTATAGCACGGACAGTACCCAAAGCCGCTAGACCACTTTACAGGAGAAATATTTCATTATATTGGAGATACAGATGGTTTAAGAAGGATAATACAGCTATAAGTAATGACACAGGTTTAAAATTTAACACAGTGACCATTACGTAAATTAGAATGTATAAAAGCCATAAAAAGGTTGAGGTAGTATACTGAGTGCAAGAGGTATATATGGCATTAAAAAGATTAAGGAAGTACATAGCCGTGGAAAGATTGAGGTAGTATAGAGGTCTGTGCCAAGAGTTGATTACAGTGTTTTGTAGAGGAAGCACCGTTTATAACGCTGGCTAAACAACGTGATGCCTTTACAATGAAGGCTTTCCAACGGAAAAGTCTTTACAATGACAGTCTTTTACAACACATTTTTTGATATATATATATATATGTATGTGAACATGCCCAATGAGGTGGGCGAAACACGCCATGCTGCCATCCAGATCTATTGAATAAATTGATACTACAGGAACCAGTGGAGTCCGTGTTCCCGTTTTTTCTTGCTTTGCTGAATGATGGGGGCTTCCCTTTGGTATATATATATATATATACACACACATATATATATATATATATATTCACTGAAAAAACCATAGGTTTCACACATGTTATAGTTAGCGGAAATTTTACTGATAAAAAACCAGTGAAATTCCCCCGTTATAGTTACTGCAGGCAACTATAACTCACGCGACCGCAATCCTCTACTGATGCTAATACTGTATTTAGACACTTATTTGCCCATGTCTTCTTCAATACATTTTTAGCTATACATATATTACAAATATTTTTTTTTCATAAAGACACATATGTCATCAGCAGAAGATTGCGGTCGCGTGAGTTATAGTTGCCTGCAGTAACTATAACGGGGGAATTTCACTGGTTTTTTATCAGTAAAATTTCCGCTAACTATAACATGTGTGAAACCTATGGTTTTTTCAGTGAATTTGCAAGGTTTTTTAAATGCTAATTCCTAACTATAACGTGTGTGAAACCTATGGTTTTTTCAGTGAATTTGTACGGTTTTTTAAATGCTAAGTTACTTTACGCCATTCGTGGCGTGCGCGCCCACTTAACGCAGTTCGTTCCGTGTGCGCAAGGTGCGCTTCGCGCACCGTGCGCGCACAGTGAGCACGCGGTGCGCTTCGCGCACCGCGTGCCCACTTTACGCAGTTAGTGCCGTGCACGCACGGTGGGCACGCGGTGCGATGACAAAGCAAGAAAGCACGTCAACAAATCTGTTTCTGCTTTCCTCCGTGACTATGGTATGGGTGCCATTTACCACAACAACTTGCGTTATGACATGCAAGACATTTATAGAGGAGATGGTGTGCACTTCAATGATGAAGGGAACAGAGTCTTCCTCTTGAACCTTAGACTCTGCATCGGTACTTACTTGTAGGTACCACTAAAAAATCATTTCATAAACACAACGGCTCTTTTTAGAGCCCCCTAATATCTAAACACTTAAATCTGATTTTCATTTTTTTTTTTTTTTTTTTTTTTTCTACCGTACGCTTACCGTAAGCTTACCGTACGCGTACCCCGTGATTTTTTTTTAAAATCAATAAATGTTTTTTTTGTACTTTTCTGTCCTTCTTTGACCCCCTTACAAATGTTAGGGGGTCTGTAACTCTCCTCATTGCCCCCTTTCCTTGTTTTCACTCTTTTTTTTCAGAGTGAAATACACAAAATGGCGGCCGCCGCTTCCTGGTTTCGACCGATTCGAATGTTTACTAAGATCTAAGAGCCAATCAGAATCGCGCTCGCGCACGCCACCGTACGCTTACCGTAAGCGTACGGTAAGCGTACCGTAAGCGGGCTCAGATATATATATTGATTTAAAGGCTATTTTCTCAGAATCTACTGAACAGATTTACACCAAACCTACAAAAGGCACTTCCTTGACCTAGGGACTACCTCTCTGCCAAATTTTGAGTAATTCTGTTCAGCCGTTCGGGCTGTAGCTCGTTCTAAAGGTCCCATGGAAAAATGCATGGGAAAAACGCGTTTTGGGACCCCCCTTTTATCTCAGCCCCCGCTTGACGGATCCCCCCGAGACTTTCAGGGTAGGAGCGGAGCGTAGCGCCCCACCTATTTTGAGAAATTCGCGAGGATTCGTCGACCGGCGCCAAAGTTATTCAAAATAGAATGTTGAGGTTTTCCTATGGAAACGTGGTCCTAACTATAACTACCTACTGGCGACCGCCAGTAGGTAATATATGTGTGTGTGTGTATGTCTATATATATATTTATATGTGTGTGTGTGTATATATACATATATTTAAAAATAATACTTATATTTAAAAATAATACGTGTCCACACATCTATATATACATGTATTATCTACTGGCGGTCGCCAGTAGATAGTTATAGTTAGGACCGTGTTTCCATAGGAAATCCGCAACATTCTATTTGGAATAACTTTGGCGCCGGTTGACAAATCCTCGCGAAATTTTCAAAATAGGTGGGGCGCTCCGCTCCGCTCCTACCCTGAAAGTCTCGGGGGGATTCGTCAAGCGGGGGCTGAGAAAAAAGGGGGTCCCAAAACGCGTTTTCCCCATGCAATTTTACATAGGGACCTTTAGTCCAAGGTACAGCCCGAACGGCTGAACAGAATTACTTGAAATTTGGCAGAGAGGTAGTCCTCAGCTCAGGGATGTGCCTTTTGCATATATGGAGTAAATATGTTCAGTAGTTCCTGAGAAAATTGCAGTTAAAAGCACATACATATCTAGCAGTGCGAACACCGTGCGCGCACCGTGCGAGCACCCTAACGTGCGCGAGCGTAATTCTGATTGGTGGTTACATGTTAGTCAACGTTCGAATCGGTCGAAATCAGGAAGTGTCGGCCGCCATTTTGTTTGTTTGCAGTGCGAGAGTGAAAAAGGAAGGTGGCGAACATGAAAAGGGGGCAGGGTAGAGAGTTCCTGACCCCCTAGCCTTTGTCAGGGGGTCCCTGAAGGACCCCGAAGGCAGAAAAAAACATTAACATTTTTTAAAAAAAAAATTCACGGGGGTGCGCATACCGTGCGCGCACGGTGGAAATGTTTTTTTTTTTTTTTAATACGTAGTTTATTGTAAAATAAATATATAAAAAAAATAATAATACATACATAAGTTAGCATTTAAAAAAATGTACAAATTCACTGAAAAAACCATAGGTTTCACACACGTTATAGTTAGGAATTAGCATTTAAAAAACCTTGCAAATTCACTTAAAAAACCATAGGTTTCACACATGTTATAGTTAGGTGGATATTTCACTCGCAAAAAACCAATGAAATTCCCCCGTTATAGTTAGTTCAGATAACTATAACTCGCGTGGCCGCCACTCTATCACAAGGATGATGTCATCAGTGATGTCATGATTGATGCCACTGACCATGTCATGAGTGATGTAATATGTGACGTCATCAGCAGTGGATTGCGGTCGCGCGAGTTATTGAAATAACTTTGGCGTCGGTTGACGAATCCTCGCAAAATTTTCAAAATAGGTGGGGCGCGCCCCTCTGAGAAAAAAGGGGGGTCCCAAAACACGTTTTCCCCATGCAATTTTCCATAGGGACCTTTAGTCCAAGGTACAGCCCGAACGGCTGAACAGAATTACTTGAAATTTGGCATATATACATATATACACACATATATATATATATATATATATATATATATATATATTACCTACACATCTATATATACATGTATTATCTACTGGCGGTCGCCAGTAGATAGTTATAGTTAGGACCACGTTTCCATAGGAAATCCGCAACATTCTATTTTGAATAACTTTGGCGCCGGTCGACGAATCCTCGCGAATTTCTCAAAATAGGTGGGGCGCTACGCTCCGCTCCTACCCTGAAAGTCTCGGGGGGATTCGTCAAGCGGGGGCTGAGATAAAAGGGGGGTCCCAAAACGCGTTTTTCCCATGCATTTTTCCATAGGACCTTTAGACAGGGCTACAGCCCGAACGGCTGAACAGAATTACTAGAAATTTGGCAGAGAGGTAGTCCTCAGGTCAAGGAAGTGCCTTTTGTAGGTTTGGTGTAAATCTGTTCAGTAGATTCTGAAAAAATAGCCTTTAAATCAATATATATATCTGAGCCAGCTTACGGTACGCTTACGGTACGCTTACCGTACGCGTACGGTGGCGTGCACGAGCGCGATTCTGATTGGCTCTTAGATCTTAGTAAACATTCGAATCGGCCGAAACCAGGAAGCGGCGGCCGCCATTTCGTGTGTTTCACTCAGAAAAAAAAGAGTGATAACAAGAAAAGGGGGCAAGGAGGAGAGTTACAGACCCCCTTACATTTGTGAGGGGGTCAAAGAAGGACAGAAAAGTACAAAGAAAACATTTATTGATTTTTAAAAAAATCACGGGGTACGCGTACGGTAAGCGTACGGTAACAAAAAAAAATAAATAAAAGAAATGAAATGCAGATTTAAGAGTTTAGATATTAGGGGGCTCTAAAAAGAGCCGTTGTGTTTATGAAGTTATTTTTTAGTGGTACCTACAAGTAAGTACCGATGCAGAGTCTAAGGTTCAAGAGGAAGACTCTGTTCCCTTCATCATTGAAGTGCACACCATCTCCTCTATAAATGTCTTGCATGTCGTAACGCAAGTTGTTGTGGTAAATGGAACCCATACCATAGTCACGGAGGAAAGCAGAAACAGATTTGTTGACGTGCTTTCTTGCTTTGTCAATCTGCGGACAGAAATGATTGGACCAGTTCCATTTTTGCCTTTGGCATATGTTGGAAAACACAAAGGCAGTTTTAGGGAAAAGTGAAAACAGTTGTGCAAAGGTGTCCTTCATAAGCATTTCCAGACCTACCCCAGTCAAAGTGCCTAGGTCATTGCCACCACAGTGCACTATTATGAGGTCAGGGTGTTGGATTTGCATGAAGGATTTCACCAATGGCATCAATTGGTGCCACTTTAACCCTCTCTGACCAATCCATTTAATGTCTACATTTGGCAAAGCAAGGTCTCTCACAATACCTGTTTTCTCTGCAAACTTTTCACTCCAGAAGACATAGCTGTGTCCTACAATCCACACTGTGAACATCTTCAAAGGAGATCTGGATGCACTCAGGAGGTGTAATTCAGTAGAATGGTAAAAAGAAATGAAAGACAGTTTGGAAATGGAGGCATACATATTTTTTTATAAAAAAAAAGAACTGATTGGCTGTTTCATACCATTCTACACTAAAAACTAGGCTGTATGTGTAAATTTATAGAAGCATGTTTTGTATTGGTACAGAAAAATGTGTTACCAAAGAACAGTACTATGGATTTGCTGTAAGGTTTGAAAAGTCAAGCACTCTTGCTCTGTGGAATTGAAACATTGTTTGGCGAACTTCTGACCTAACTCCACACAGCAGTGTTCCATGAGCTGTTGCTATGATAGCAGGCAGAAGTCAAGTTGGGGGAAGGGTACTAGGCAGAAGTCAAGTTGGGGGAAGGGTACTTTTGGAAAAGGGTTGGTTTTCAACCAATAGAAATGTGTGATTACATTTGAAAAAAAGGGGGAAGCACTGAGATTTGAAACTTACATGTATATGTGTGGAAAAATAGAGGGAAACTTTGCCATTATCTGGTTCTGCTGAGAGGAGAGAGGTGTAGAGAACAGAGATCCTGGCTCTGATAATCTGCTGTTTGAGTGCCACATTTCTTTCACAACTAACTAATTTTAAAGGTGAGTTTAGAGTTTGAGAGGAGATGTATATGGTAAATTAAGAAATGAATAATAGAAATGTAATTCTTTTTGTTGAAGTTGTGTTTATTATTTTCTGTTTTGGGAGAAATTTAAATGTGAGGAACATGTAAAATAATATGGACTATGTTTTCACGATAAATTAAGGTGTATTGGTATAAAAAAAGAATAGTTTAAGGGTTTGAGGTTGGACTCAGTAATGCAAATACATTCAGCATCACTAAGGCTGGTTGCCCTTGCTGGAATGTAGGCAGTCACCCAGGTTACACATGTTGGGAAATATAGGCAGAGATTTATTGTGTACAACTCTGGTAATTTTATATTTGCATTAGTAGGAAAAAGGGGGAGCGATTTTTTGGTGCAGAAGCAGACTCTTAGCACACACCCAGCTGCTTTCCATGTATAATCATGCACAGTATTTACAAGCGAGTGGGGTTTGAGGTTTCAGTCTGTAATGCAAATACATTCAGCATCACTAAGGCTGGTTGCCCTTGCTGGTATGTAGGCAGTCACCCAGGATATACATGGTGGTGGTCTGAAAAAGCAGTCTGGACATGGGCTTTTTAAAAAATCTGAAAAGTGGATTCATAATGTGTCAGTCTGTAAAAGTGATTATCACTTGCCAAAAAAAAAGAGCAGTAAGTGTGCTTTCAAATTGGCAAAGAAATTTCGTTTTGTGACTAATGTGAAAACATGACTCTGTGTGCAAATAGGAATTACAGGCAGAGATTTATTGCGTTTTGCTCTGGTGATTTCACAGTTGCATTAGTAGGAAAAAGGGGGAGCGATTTTTTGGTGCAGAAGCAGACTCTTAGCACACACCCAGCTGCTTTCCATGTAGAATCATGCACAGTATTTACAAGCGAGTGGGGTTTGAGGTTTCAGTCTGTAATGCAAATACATTCAGCATCACTAAGGCTGGTTGCCCTTGCTGGTATGTAGGCAGTCACCCAGGATACACATGGTGGTGGTCTGAAAAAGCAGTCTGGACATGGGCTTTTTAAAAAATCTGAAAAGTGGATTCATAATGTGTCAGTCTGTAAAAGTGATTATCACTTGCCAAAAAAAAAGAGCAGTAAGTGTGCTTTCAAATTGGCAAAGAAATTTCGTTTTGTGACTAATGTGAAAACATGACTCTGTGTGCAAATAGGAATTACAGGCAGAGATTTATTGCGTTTTGCTCTGGTGATTTCACAGTTGCATTAGTAGGAAAGGGGGAGCCATTTTTTGGTGCAGAAGCAGACTCTTAGCACACACCCAGCTGCTTACCATGTGGAATCATGCACAGTATTCACAAGCGAGTGGGGTTTGAGGTTTCAGTCTGTAATGCAAATACATTCAGCATCACTAAGGCTGGTTGCCCTTGCTGGTATGTAGGCAGTCACCCAGGATACACATGGTGGTGGTCTGAAAAAGCAGTCTGGACATGGGCTTTTTAAAAAATCTGAAAAGTGGATTCATAATGTGTCAGTCTGTAAAAGTGATTATCACTTGCCAAAAAAAAAGAGCAGTAAGTGTGCTTTCAAATTGGCAAAGAAATTTCGTTTTGTGACTAATGTGAAAACATGACTCTGTGTGCATATAGGAATTACAGGCAGAGATGTCATGATTGAGATAGATAATTTTCGAAAACTAGAACCATTTTTAATGCAATTAAAAAAAAATTTAAATGAATAAATATTTTTTTGAGTGGGTATGGTAAGTCAAAAATATCATGGTCCCTTTTTTCCACTTCTCCACAATCACATTTTCAGTTTTTAATTGTAGTCTCTCAAGGACCTTGTAATGTGATAATTGATTTTTAGTGTTTTAAAAAAAAAAAAAATTACGCGCACCGTACGCGTACGGTAAAAAAAAAAAAAAAAAAAGTTTTAAAAAACATATATAAAAAAAAGATGAAAGATAAGGTTGGGTCTTAAAAGAGCCGTTGTGTTCATGCAGGGACAGAGGAAAGAAAGATTGGGAAAATTAGTCTCTGCGACAAGTGTGCTGATCTATTTTGTTGTTCACTAGGGAAACACTGGTCTCCCTATGACAAATTAGATCATGACAAGAGGCGCATCGAATATCAACCCTCAGAAATCGAGGGTTAATTTCCAGAGGGCCAGCAAAAGGAGATGCTCCCCCCACAGATGAAGGGCTCACCTGACCTGCAGAAGAAGGACTCGGCCCTGCAGATGATGGTCCAGGCTGAGCTGCTGTGGATGTGCTTGGTTGACTTACTGAAGGGTTACCTCCAGTAAGTCGAGCATGTGTCCTTCTGTGTACATCCTTGAGGTGTCTCATCATGGTGTGATTCCCAAAGGAATACTTCCTGTCAGGATTACCTCTTGAAAGTACACGCTTACACAGCTTACAAGTTACTAAGGGTGCATTTACCTTTTGCTGGCCTTCAGGAAAAGTAAAATAATCCCATACATAAGAGGTCTTTTGTTTCCTCGCTCTCTGCCTCAAGGTAGTGCTGCTAGTGCTAGCCTCACTCTCAGAAGGGCTCTGCTGTTCTGCCATTGTATCACAAAGACAACCCAGCTCCTTCTCCTAAGGGATCACAAGCAGAAATGAGGGGAATGGGTGTGGTGTAGGAGAGTTCTAGAACTGAAAGTAGTTTCAACCAATCAAAAGTTGTGTTTCATGATCACATGACCTACCGTACGCTTACGGTACGCTTACGGTACGCTTACGGAAAAAGTACGCATGCGCGTAAAAAAGACACGCGCATGCGCTTAACAGTCACTCCCCGACACTTCCGCATAACGTGCGCGTGTAGCGTACACGCGTACGCGTCCCACGCGGAGTACGCGCGGCTACGCAAATTTTGGAACTATACGCAAACAGCGTAGATAAATTACGGACGTTGCGTAAACCGTACGCTTACCGTAAGCTTACGGTACGCGTACTAAAAAAAAAATAAAAAAAAAAGGAAAAAATGTATTGCTAATAAATTTTACATGTTTATTTTATAAAATATATTAAAAAAAACATATTATAGAATTTTAAAAATTTAACCATAGTCTTTAAAAAAGGATAGAAAATTAAAATAAAAATATGTAAAAAAAAAAAGAAAGAAAAAAAAATTAGCATTTAAAAAACCTTGCAAATTCACTGAAAAAACCATGGGTTTCACACACGTTATAGTTAGGAATTAGCATTTAAAAAACCTTTGAAATTCACTGAAAAAACCATGGGTTTCACACACGTTATAGTTAGGAATTAGCATTTAAAAAACCTTAGAAATTCAATGAAAAAACCAAAGGTTTCACACATGTTATAGTTAGCTGGACATTTCACTCGTAAAAAACCAATGAAATTCCCCCGTTATAGTTAGTTCAGCTAACTATAACTCGCGCGCCCGCAATGCACTGCTGATGACGTCACATATTACATCACTCATGACATCACTGATGACATCTCAAATGACATCACTGATGACATCACTGATGACATCATCCTTGTGATAGAGTGGCAGACCTCCTCTTCCCCTAATATAACCTTTGATACACACATTCAAAAATAGAAATTAAAATTTTAAAAACAATGGACATACCAATACCAGTTACAACAACCTATACAGTAATTCTAAGATCCACATACACATCCACTCATTCACCAACAGTCCTATACAGTCACTCATACATGTACTCACTCATCATATGTACTCATACACCTATACATCCTGTTACACAATGCCACTCATCCATAGAGGTACTCACACACATAGTCACTCATGCTAAAAAAGAATCAAACATACATTTACTTGCATATACAGTTATACACACACCACCACACTTACTTCTACGGAAACTTACACATACTTAGTCTTTTAAACAATCACTTATAGAAACACATACTTATTCATACAGGAACTCTTTCAATCTCTCACTCTCACATGTACTCGCTTATATACACCAATAGTCACATATACTAGTTTAAAACATATGTAGTTACTCATAAAGACACTATTGAGACAGTCATTCACTCACTAACACACCCATACACTCACTCATCCACCCATAGAGTCCTGCACACATGCTGTCTTCAACACATACAAAGAGTGAGTCATTCATTCATGCACCTATGCACTACGTAATACCCCCACCGAACCATGCAGACACTCAGACTGATACTCATAAAACCAACTAATAACCTATATAGACACCCATGTAGCTACTCACCAACCCATGCAGCCACTTATACACAAAGTGAGAGACTGATACAGATATTTACATATTTAAACATTACTCACTAAGCCATGTATTCACTATGATACACTTAATCAGTCAGTTACACAATCAATTTTTCAAAAACAAATCATCCATTTAGACACTTATATACCCATTTATTCTTCCATCGACCTTGAGATATACATATATAAAACATATTTAATTTTCAGAAACACACACATTTACTGGATGATGTCATCAGTGATGTCATCAGTGATGTCATTTGAGATGTCATCAGGGATGTCATGAGTGATGTCACTGACCATGTCATGAGTGATGTAATATGTGACGTCATCAGCAGTGCATTGCGGGCGCGCGAGTTATAGTTAGCTGAACTAACTATAACGGGGGAATTTCATTGGTTTTTTACGAGTGAAATGTCCAGCTAACTATAACATGTGTGAAACCTTTGGTTTTTTCATTGAATTTCTAAGGTTTTTTAAATGCTAATTCCTAACTATAACGTGTGTGAAACCCATGGTTTTTTCAGTGAATATATATATATATATATGTATATATATAAATATATACTGCAAGAACGAAGTTCCAGTTGCGCTCTCAGATCATCACAAAAAGCACCAAAAATCCAAATTCCCTCAAAGGAGGTTTATTAACTCCATAAACCCGCCGTGACGCGTTTCACCCTCCAGGGGATTGTTCATACAACGGTGCTACAATGGGTAAAGTCTCTACATACATTTCATGTTTAAGCATGAACATAGAAAGCGGACTGCTGTCCATCAGTTTTGAAAATACAGGCGCCATTTTGGAAAGTGCAATTAACATAAATATTGTCAAATTCATGGCTTATCGTCCCTGCACTGTTACCCATGAGTTATTGCGTTGTGTCAATGATGCTCAATGCACGGTATGCATGAGGGACACATCCTGCTTCACTACGGGAAAAACATCTACCTGGATGCCGATACCGCCTCTGTGTCATGCGTGGTGCATTCTGGTACTTGTGGTGCCGGGTCTCCCTCTGCTCGAGATTGCGTTTCGCAATAAGGTGGTTGTGTTGCCCAGTGCTGAACCCAACCAGTAGTAATGCATTACCCTATGTAGTGGGTGCATAATCCTGTTGAGTGTACGGTTGACTTATGTGATGGGTGGGAGAACTAGGAAAATGTATAGTTACGCCTTGTGCGTTGATGCCCGTTGGGCACGTCCACTGTCATGGTCCCATGTAGTGGGATGACAGAGATGTAGAGAGAGATTAGGTTACCTTTTCCACTTGTGCACACTTGCAGGGGGCAAAGATATTGACAGTGAGTAAATGGACTAGCTAGTGTTTCTTGATGCCTAGTGCACAGTTTGTCTATTGGGTACGACAAAGTGGTAGCAGGACATTATAAGGGGAACTATCCCATGGCACCTTGCTGAAATGGTGAGTGTACGTATCTACTCTTGTGAATCACCCCCTTACACCCAAAGAAAGAATTGCAATCATGTGACAATATAATTAATAAAATTAAAAAGAATTGAGTGAGATCTTATCTGCCAACTGGGATGTAGCCGAAGAAAAGGGTAGGGATCCTTTTGTCATGGGTCTGAGACATAGTCCCTTAATTCCTCCTGTGGAAGATAAAAGAGTAACAGACCAGTATTTACAGTGAAATAAAAGCAAAACACATGTACAAGGTCAAAAACATGTCATAGAGTCTTCAGAAAGGCAAACCTATTGTGTGTGTGTTCGTTGTGAACTACCACTCCTGTAGGTGCACGGCCATTTCCTCGTCTACATTGTGTCCATTCGGCTGGCGGGTCCCCATCCCTATGATGTGTCTCGATACCCTTTGTCTCAATTTCAAGGTCCGGTTACCTCCTCTCCTATTTAATGTTACTTGTTCTATTGCATAATAGGACAGTTTGTTACAGTCAGAGAAATGGTTAGTCTCAAAGTATCGTGCAATTGGGGACTGCTGGTCCCTGTTGGTTATTGCCCTCATGTGCTCTAGGACACCTTTTTTTGCCATGTGGGTTGTGCTTCCTCGTATCTTAATTTGCACGGGCATTCTAGGACATAGATCACAAAAGTACTACTGCATGTGAGGAATTGTCTTATGCTGACTATTTTGTTAGTACTTGTGTTCCAAAACTCCTTCCACATACGGCTGTTCCCGCAGGCCTTGCAGTGGCCACAAGGGAAAAAGTCCTGAAGGTCAATTCCCCTTTTCCCCGTGTTGTCTGGAAGATCGCTGTGTACTAACAGGTCGTTGAGGTTGCGCCCCTTCTGTAGGTGATCATGGGCCATGGTGGTAACGTGTTCCCTATGACTGAATCACATTTGAGTATATTCCAGTTACGTGTAATACTTAGGCCTGGGCGGTAAATTCCGTTCCGCTCACAGTATTTGGGTAATTTCGCGTTCCGCGGAGAACGCAGAAATGCCCAAAATTTTGCGTTCTGTTGCTTCGCGGAATTTTTTGCTTGTTCGCGTTCTCAAAATACGTGTTCGCGAGATATTTCCCCCGAGCATACAAACAGCGTTCGCAAACAGGAAAAAAGCATCGCGAACAAGCAATTCCTCGTGTTCATGGAATTTCTACTTGCTCGTGGAGATTTTTTACCGTTTCGCAGAGCTTTGCATAGCGCGACTATGCAAATTCCGCCCACCCCTAGTAATACTCTTATGGATTTGATCTGAATTGCAATTATATGTCAGAATCATGTGTGTTTCTGTGTCAGTGTTCTCACTATTTAGGTTGGGCGGATTCCCCAGGATGTCGTCCCTATTGACTGCTTTGGTTCTCTCTACTGCTTTTCTTAGAACCCATGCGGGGAATCCCCTGTCTTTAAACCTCTAAATCTTAGTGGTTTGATCCTTTAAGAAGGCTGCTTCTTTACTGCAATTCCTTTTCGCTAGAAGCAATTCCCCATAGGGAATACTCCACTTCAGCATGTCTGGGTGGCTACTTAGTGCGTGCAATAGGGTGTTCCCTGCTGTGCTTTTCCGAAAAAGGGTGGAGACCACAGTTTCGTTCACTATCTCTACCTTTGTGTCCAGATACTCCACCTTGTGTTTGCTGATGGTACTTGTGAATGTAAGGTTCTTGGAATTATGCTTTAGTTTGTCAAGGAAAGTCAGAGCTTTCTGTTTGCTGCCTTGCCAGACAACAAACAGGTTGTCTATGTACCACAACCAGAGTTTGACCCTGGTAAAGTCATTGAGTAGATTGGTGTCAACCCTGATGTCCTCTTCCCATGCTCCCATGAAACGATTTGCAAAGCTAGGCGCAAAGCTAGTACCCATTACAGTACTGAGGGACTGTTTGCAAATTTCGCCCTTAAACATAAAAAAGTTGTTTGACAGACAGAATCTAATAATGTCCAGTATCATCTGTAAGTGACCCCAATGCCTTATGTGCCTGCGCTTCAGGAACCTGGCACACGCCTCTACTCCTTGCTCATGGTTAATCACTGTATACAGCAAGTTAACATCCATCGTTATAAGGAGAAGATTGGATTCCCATTCCAATTTGTTGATTTTACCAAGAAAATCCTTGGTGTTCTTCATGTATGAGGGCAAGGTGATCACAAATTCTCCTAAGAAATGGTCAGCATAGCGTGAAAGGTTATCTAGGACTCTACCCCTGGAAGAAATGATGGGTCTGCCTGGGGAATTGGTTCTGCTCTTGTGTATCTTGGGGAGTAGATACATTACCGGGAGGATGGGATAATCCTTCTTTAGATAACAGTATTCCTCCCATTCAATCAATCCCTTATCTTTCCACTCACTCAACCTTTCCCAGACACAAGTGATGCTGTTATTATACTGTACTCTGTTGGTTCTAGTGTAAGTATTGATATCATTTAGTTGACGTGTGGCTTCTTCGACATACATTTCCCTGGACAAAATGACAATATTTCCCCCCTTGTCGGCGGGTCTTATTACAATACTGTTGTCTTTGGCTAGTTCTTGTATTGCTTTTTTCTGAGTCAAAGTGAGATTGAATTTGAATTTTTTCATTTTCTTCAGCCAGTTCTTTTGCCTAAACTCCAATAGTTCATTTCCCACCTGTTCCTGAAAGGTATCAATGTTGTCGTGATGCATGGTTGGTAGGAACGTGGACTTGGGTTTGAAACCAGAACAGGCGGCTATGTCATGTCTGATCTCCATTTCATCTAAGATGCGGTGGGCATCTGTGCTTATGTTGATTCCCTCTGGGTCATTTTATAATTCATGTAATACTATTAAAGTGTTATTGTCACCTATGGTGAGCTCGTCGTTTGGTGCTATTCTTTCACTTTGGTGGGTTCCCCTACTCCTTGCTGGTTTAAGTTTGTGCCATTTTCTTAGTTTTAATTTTCTGCATAATTTGAATATGTCAATTTTATTGTCTACAAAACTCATGGGTGTGGTTGGGCAGAAGGAGAGCCCTAGGCAGAGGATTCTCTTATCTTTGTTGCTGACTTGTCTGGAAGATAAATTAACGATAGTTTGGTTTACCATGGTGTCATCCATTATTGTATTTTCTTGGAGCGTGTCTGCTTTCTTCCCACTTGTTCTGAAACGTTCTCTTTTCTTTCTCCTCTGCTGACACCTCTTCCGCCTCTTCCTCTGGTGCCCTTTGCTCTGCCTCTTCCCCTTCCTCTTGTAATTGGGGTGTCCTCCCTCTGATTCACATTGGATGTCGCCCTTGTCATTTGCCGTCTCCGTCTCATGTGCCGGTATTCGTCTAAAAAAGTTTTGGGGTGGATTGTGCAATCTCCTTCTGAAGCTGAGCTTTCCGATGTGACTACACTTAAGCTGGCTGCTTCTTCCTCCCAATTGATTTGTGCTGGTGTCATTTTTGTGGCACTGGTTTGCTCATTGTTGTAGAAATGGTAGTATTTTCTGCTGTAGGTTAAAATCCTGTCCGATTCATAGTCCCCGCAGTCGCGGGGAAGTTTACGTTGTTTTCTTGCTTTGATATCCTCCTCGACTTGATTCAGCCGCTTTTTTATTTCCTCCAGGAACTTTGAGATTAGTTCTTGTTCCGCAAGTTAATTCAATTCTTCCTTAATACGCCCGATTTCTTTCTTTATGTTGTCCCTTTCAGACCAGGCGTATTTTACCAGAATTTCCAGCATGTTTCTCGAGCTGTTGGCTGAATTTGCCGACCATTCCTCCAGCATTCGAGGATCTGGTGTATCATACGAGGGAGTTATGTATATTCTTTATCCCTGGGACACATCTCCTTATTTATGTAATCTTGAAGTGATGTGGCTTCCCACCATTTCGACATCTTTGTTTTTGCAGTTTCTCATACTTTCTCAGTTTCTCCATAGTAGTTAATTCTGTTCGAGTTGTCACCGGTAGGGTTCATCCTACACCCGGTGCTCTAGCAAAAAGTGTCTGTGCTGCTGCTCTGCGCTCCTCGTCATCATCCATGCTTAGATGATCTAAAATTCCCAGTTGCGGTCACTTGGAAATTGGTGGTGTCTGATCCCCCTGCTGTGATGCAGGGTTCCACTTGCCATATGTCTCGAGTGGTCTCTGTCAACGTTGTTCCCTCTGGTTGCGGTTTTGACAGAAAAGTACTTGTAAATGATTTCAATCAGTGTTTGTCTTTATCAAGCAGCATGTTCGTGTGCAAGCGAGATGTCTCTTGCTCGATACTGTTAGGGGCAAAGAGCAGTTTACTCCCGTCAAAATGCACCCTTCCGCTCCAGACCTCTTAAGTCCTTACCTTCACGGTGTATCCCAATCCCGGGATAGCGTGAGGCAGGGTCCTGCTGAGGGATGTCGAGGGTTGCGGGATACTTCCTGGATTGCTCCCAGTTCAAGATCCTCTTCCTTACGGCCGGCCCATCGAGGGGTGGCGCGATGCCGGCGGAGTGAGCCGGTATTTAAATATGCAGCAGGAACGAAGTTCCAGTCGCGCTCTCAGATCATCACAAAAAGCACCAAAAATCCAAGTTCCATCAAAGGGGGTTTATTAACTCCATAAACCCGCCGTGACACGTTTCACCCTCCAGGGGCTTGTTCACACAACGGTGCCACAATGGGTAAAGGCTTTACATACACTTCATATTTCAGCATGTATACAGAAAGCAGACTGCTGTCCATCAGTTTTGAAAATACACGCACCATTTTGGATAGTGCAATTGACATAAACATTGTCAAATTCATGGCTTATCGTCCCCGCGCTGTTACCCATGAGTTATTGCATTGTGTCAATGATGTTCAATGAACGGTATGCGTGAGGGACACATCCTGCTTCATTTCAGGAAGAACATCTACCTGGATGCCGATACCGCCTCTGTGTCATGTATGGTGTATTCTGGTCATTGTGGTGCGGGGTCCCCCTCTGCTTGAGATTGCGTTTCGCAACATGGTGGTTGTGTTGCCTAGTGCTGAACCCAACCAGTTGTACTGCATTACCCCATGTAGTGGGTGCATAATCCCGTTGAGTGTACGGTTGACTTATGTGATGGGTGGGAGAACTAGGAAAATGTATAGTTACGCCTAGTGCGTTGATGCCTGTTGGGCAGCCCACTGTCATGTAGTGGGATGACAGAGATGTAGAGAGAGATTTGGTTACCTTTCTCTCTTGTGCACACTTGCGGTGGGCAAAGAGATTGACAGTGAGTAAAGGGACTAGCTAGTCAACATTTAGATACGTTGAATCATACACTCATGTTAAAACAGATGATGCTTTTCTGTCTACAGGAAAATATTTTTCTCTTTGATACCACACTATACCGACAGAGATAGAGTACTGCGATTTGCACCTGCTTTGCCCCCAGTCTTGCAAATCTTTTCCTGGGCTGGTGGGAGGAGCAGGTGGTCTGGAGTGTCACCTTTGAAAAATATACCGAACATGTCCCATTATGGTTGAGATACATCGATGATCTCTTTATAATTTTGGACGGGTGTGTGGATTTAGTTAGGGAGTTCATTGATGCATTATCTATCAACGACCTAATTTTGAGTTTCACTCATTCTATCAGTGAAACTTCATGTGATTTCCTTGATATAAAA
This sequence comes from Triturus cristatus, assembly GCF_964204655.1. Classification (NCBI taxonomy): domain Eukaryota; kingdom Metazoa; phylum Chordata; class Amphibia; order Caudata; family Salamandridae; genus Triturus; species Triturus cristatus. The sequence continues at coordinate 1,034,203,612 of NC_140580.1, forward strand.
GTTTCAGTAGATAAAAATAAACTCATGACTGTCCTCTTCAGAAAGGAAACATCAGGCAATGCTTTGCTGCATGGTCGCAGTCATCCTCCTCCTTCCTCCTTCCTTGATCAACAGCATTTCCTACGGGGAGATACTAGGAGCTCACAGGAATTGCAGTACTGATAGGGGTTTTAACACGGAGAGGGGTACTATGATAACAAGATTCAAACAACGCGGATATAATGACAAAATTTTGAAACAAGCAACTGAGAAATTGGGTAATGTAAATCAAAGTGAAGTCCTATTTCGTAAAAAATATATATATTCTGGGAATGATGTATCCTCCAGTGGCCCACATATGATCACCACATACAATGTGAAATCTGGCAACCTAAGGGCTTTGATGAAAAATCACTGGGGCCTTATTAGGGCCGATCCAGTGATTATTAACAAAGTGGGGGAAGCTCCGTCAATAACTTATAGACGACCTGTATCCTTGAGGGACAAACTAGCTAAAAAATACCAACAAATTCAACCCACTGAAACCTGGCTACATGTCAAAGATGGCTTTCACAAATGTAATTCTTGTAAAGCATGTGAATATTCCGCCAGTTGCAAAAGTAACAAAATACATGATGGCAGGGATAAACCCATTAGAATGTTTATTACATGTACCACCGAATATGTAATATACACTTTGGAATGCCCACGTGGCATGCGTTACATTGGGAGCACTGAACATCCACTCAAGAAACGCATCCTGGAACATCAAAGGGCCATAACTAACCTTGATTTCAACTATCCCATAACACGGCATTTTTACAATGTACATAACAGCAATAGCAAACTGCTCACGTTCTGTGGAATAGACAGAGTAATGTAACATATATGTGGTGGGGATATAGAGAAACAGTTGTGTATCCTTGAATCAAGGTACATCATCGATCTAAATACCAGGACGACCTATGGCTTAAATAGGGAGGAAGAATTAAATACTCACATTGGTCACTGAAACTAGGCCAATATATATCTGTAACCCCACTGTACTTTCACATAGGATTATTGTCCTCTTTATCATATTTCTTACTATTTTTGTTTCTATTTACTAATTCTCTTTTTTGTCCTATTTCTTTCTGTGGAGGTTCTTTGTTTTCCTGCATTACATATATTTTATACATTGGGTGCACATTCACATAGGTTGAGACTTGAATCTAGGCTGGGTTATGTATGTGGACATTGGTCCTAGATTGTAGTGCCATTAATTGGATGAGTACTCTGGTTAACTGTATTTCAGTGAAGATGTTGCAATACGGCAATTCAATAACCAGTACCTACTTTTATATGTCTCTTTCTCTACCCGTAACACTTATTTACTTACGCATTTTTTCACATTAATGCGACTTAGTATTTTACATTTTTGCAGAGTGTACCATTTAGGACATTGATTGTTTTCGTGTATATTTAAGTTGTACATACGATAGCGTTACAAATTGATGATTAATTCGCAAATATTGAATTATTCAATTTTAATGAATACTGTGCTACATATTAAATGAATTTAACGATAATAATGGTGCTATCAGCATCTTGGGAAAAGGCATTCTAATGTGGAGAGAGACGTACTCCTGCATTGTGCATAATAATTCTGTACGCACTTGCGATAAAATCTACATGCCAAAACATCTCTTCCAAGTTCATGGACTATTCTATTGCAGGGTATGCAGTTTAGATCGTATTTATGTCAGAGACAAATCTGCTAAGTAGAAACGATCACAACTTTATTTACAATATTTTTTATGTTTTCTCAATGTGTTTTCACCTGATTTTATATATTACTAATCATGTGTACGTATTTTGAGAGTTTTGTCTAATGCAATATGTATTATAACACTGAGAGCATTAGCGATACAATTCGTATGCCCGCATAACTCTTCTATTTCCATGAATGAGAATGCTACAGGACGGGTTGCTCAGATCGTATGACGACAAGGTACAGATTTGTCAAGTAGAATTGATTATTATTTTTAAGTTTTACTAATTTGCCTCCATTCGATTTTAAGAATGCCAATTGTGTGTAATGAAATTGGAAGTATGCTTTTTCTATCGCAATGTTATTATGCACGCAAAGTAACTCCTTCACGTCTATTATGATGTACACTGGTTAAAAATGTCTTCCTGCTAACACTCTGGCTGAAACCCGTTGTTGTTGGTGAGCGATTAAAAACACTCGTATCACAAGGACAGTGTGCCGCCTCATTCCTGTAGGTCTGAACAGTTCTTTACACACACATATATAGATATATATATATCTATATATATGTCGAATTGTCCAAGAAAAACGCACTCTCGGAGGTCAATTATTTATTTATAAACAATCGCTACGCGTTTCGACACGAAAAAGTGTCTTGCTCACACGATGTATGCATTTTAACTAAACGTGCATTTATACAAATATGTAAACATAGAAGAAGTACTTTCACATTTCCTGGTCCACACTGTCAACATAGCAGCCATTTTGGAACGGGTCACAGACTCATGTTTTTGAATCAATGAATACATAATACCTTGGACAATTCGACATTAGTTTAACCGGCTTTGGGTTCGCCGGCCAACGCACCACCTGACGAGGGATTGATCCCAGAAGGACCCGATTTTGATTGTTGATATATATCTATCTATCTCTATATATATATATATATATATATATATATATATATATATATATATATATATATACACATATATATATATCTCAGTAGGTACTTATAGTTAGGACCTATTTCCATAGGGAAAAACTTTTTTTTTCTTGTCTATATCTTTGGCGTCGTTTGACAAACCTTCACCAAAGTTTTGCAAAGAAGTGCCGTGGTGATTCTTGTTGTGCATAGAATTTTTCAGGGTGATCTGTTAAGCGAGGGACGAGAAAAAGAAGGGGTCAAAAAACATGTGTTTCTCATGTTAATTCCTATAGGACCTTTAGGGATGGCTGCAGCCCGAACTGCTGAACGGAATTACACCAAATTTGGTTGGAAGGTAGATATTGGTCCAGTGAAGTGCCTTTTTGTGATTTTGTGAACATCTGTTCAGTAGTTTTCGAAATATTAAGCAAAATCCCCAACTGCATACATAGGGATGTGCTTCCTCAGAGGATCCGGCAGTTCCCATTCTCAAATGTGATTGGCTGCCAACACTTCACATCAAGAAGTGTTGGCAGCCATCTCGGAACCCAGCTTGGGCTGAGACCCAAGTAAAATGTAAAAAGGGGGCGGGGAAGAAATACCCTGACTGCCTATGCATCTGGGGGTGGGGGAGTTCCATAGGGACCCAGCAGGGGGCCAAACATTTTTTTTGTTTAATTTTCAGTAGAAGCTGCATTGGATCTGTTCATCCTGATGAAAATTTAAAAAATGAAGCACGTGCTCTTGTGCTTTATTAGTAATTGGCCACCAAGTGGGCCAGGTCCTGAGGGTGTTTTCCTAATAAAGGAGGGGGGTGCACTGCCTCCCCCCCTCCTGGGGCTTATTAATTCCCCAGGGACCACCATCTCCCTGAGACTTTTTTATTTTAAAACAGGGGGGGCTCTCAGTTCTCCCGGATCCCAGGGATCTCCACCTCCCCGGGGCCAAATTCCAAAAACATATCGGGGTCCTATTGGAGTCTCACTCACCCCAGGGACCACCACCTCCCCGGGGTCATGTTACAATTAGTGGTGGGAAGGTCTCAGGTACCCCCAGACCTCTGGAGGGACACCCACCTCCTCGGGGCAAAGTTTATTTAAACAAAATGGTAGGGGGGCTTCTTGGCTTTGGGGACCTCCACCTCCCCAGGACAGGCCCTATAAGAATAAAGGTGGGATGCCGTGAGGCTCCCCGTCTGGTGGTAGCATTACCTTTCAGCAGCACCCTTTGTGTGAAAGCAATACAGGCTCCCGCAGGAGGCGGGGAGCTGGCAGGGACCGTGGGGGTCTTTCAGGCTCCCGCCTTTGGTCTTCAACGATAGACAATGGGTGCCCTGGGTGAGACCATGGCACCCCAAATGGAAGTTGGAGCCCGGGGATGGAAAAGAAAACCGCCATTGAAAAGTCGCTCCCATACGCAGGTTTTAATTGGCAAACACGCCCCCAGTGGGCTAGGGTTGATAGGATTATAGTAATCACAGCATTGTGAGACTCGTAGTTCTATGGGAGTGCAATTAAGTTCCTTAGTAGGCTCAATGTCATTTCTTAAATAAAAGCTAGTTTCAACCTTATTAGGTAGACAGGGTCAGTGCGGGCTTAAATCTGCAGAGGACGCCGTGCTTACAGAGAGGAAAGGTTCCCTCCCCACAGCATTTCACCACGTAGGAAATGGTGCTTCTTTCCGCGGCGGGCTGCCGCATAAATTCATGTTCAACAAAGATGCCCCAGCATTGAAAGAGCACTCAACGGCGTTCTTGTACCACCAGGTAAGTGTAAGCCTCGTTGCAGCTCGCTCATCAACTGCCTTAACTTTCATCATGTCGCCGACGCGTTTCGAGGCTAGGACGCCTCTTCTTCATGGGCTCTGAAAGAAAACCGGCATTAAAAGGTCACTCCCATAAGCAGGATTTAATTGACAAACACGCCCCCAGTGGGCTAGGCTTGATAGGATTATTGTAATCACGGCATTGTGGGACTCGTAGTTCCATGGGAGTGCAATTAAGTTCCTTAGTAGGCTCAATGTCATTTTTTCATTAAAAGCTAGTTTCAACCTTAGTAGGTAGACAGGGTCAGTGCGGGCTTAAATCTGTAGAGGACGCCGTGCTTACAGAGAGTAAAGGTTCCCTCCCCACAGCCTTTCACCACGTAGGAAATGGTGCTTCTTTCCGCAGCGGGTCGCTGCGTAAATTCATGTTCAACAAAGATGCCCCAGCATTGAAAGAACAGTCAATGGCGTTCTTGTACCACCAGGTAAGTGTAAGCCTCGTTGCAGCTCGCTCATCAACTGATTTAACTTTCATCATGCCGACGCGTTTCGAGGCTAGGGCGCCTCTTCTTCATGGGCTCTGAAAGAAAACCGGCATTGAAAAGTCACTCCCATAAGCAGGTTTTAATTGACAAACACGTCCCCATTGAGCTAGGCTTGATATGATTATAGTAATCACGGCATTGTGGGACTCGTGGTTCCATGGGAGTGCAATTAAGTTCCTTAGCAGGCTCAATGTCATTTCTTAATTAAAAGCTAGTTTCAACCTTAGTAGGTAGACAGGGTCAGTGCGGGCTTAAATCTGCAGAGGATGCCGTGCTTACAGAGAGGAAAGATTCCCTCCCCACAGCCTTTCACCACGTAGGAAATGGTGCTTCTTTCCGCGGCGGGGCGCCGCGTAAATTCATGTTCAACTAAGATGCCCCAGCATTGAAAGAGCACTCAACTGCGATCTTGTACAACCAGGTAAGTGTAAGCCTCGTTGCTGCTCGCTCATCAACTGCCTTAACTTTCATCATGTCGCCGACGCGTTTCGAGGCTAGGGAGCCTCTTCTTCATGGGCTCTGAAAGAAAACCGCATTGAAAACTCACTCCCATAAGCAGGTTTTAATTGAGAAACACGCCCCCAGTGGGCTAGGCTTGATAGGATTATAGTAATCACGGCATTGTGGGACTCGTACTACCATGGGAGTGCAATTAAGTTCCTCAGTAGGCTCAATGTCATTTCTTAATTAAAAGCTAGTTTCAACCTTAGTAGGTAGACAGGGTCAGTACGGGCTTAAATCTGCAGAGGACGCCGTGCTTACAGAGAGGAAAGGTTCCCTCACCACAGCCTTTCACCACGTAGTAAATGGTGCTTCTTTCCGCGGCAGGCCGCCACGTAAATTCATGTTCAACAAAGATGCCCCAGCATTGAAAGAGCACTCAACGGCGTTCTTGTAACACCAGGTAAGTGTAAGCCTCGTTGCAGCTCACTCATCAACTGCCTTAACTTTCATCATGTCGCCGACACGTTTTGAGGCTAGGACGCCTCTTCTTCATGGGCTCTGAAAGAAAACCGGCATTGAAAAGTCACTCCGATAAGCAGGTTTTAATTGACAAATACAAGAAATGACATTGAGCCTACTAAGGAACTTAACTGCACTCCCATGGAACTACGAGTCCCACAATGCCGTGATTACCATAATTCTATCAAGCCTGGACACTGAGATATATATATATGGTTTAATCTTACCTGTTACTACTCTATCACACATATGCCTCTACTATAGATGCCTTTACCACAGCCATGTAAATATTATACAGGTAAGTAGCAACCCATTATATATAAACGGTATATACTTACCTGTAAAAGATACATTTTCGTGGTTAAGGCATCCATGGTAAATGCATCCGTGTTAAAGACATTTTCATTGTAAAAAAAGTTGTTGTAAAAGACTTTCTTTGAAATAGAATTTTGGTTGTTCCAACATACATTCGTTTTGTAGTGTTTTTGCTGCTGCAAATAACTGTAGTTGGGCTTGCTACCAGTGGTAGAGTTAAAGTTTGTAGTGTTTGCAGCACCAATGATGGAATTTGGAGAGTATTAGGGATGTATATTTATACACCTCTTGGATGGGAACTCCCTGGTTCTTGTTTCTTTGCAGTGTTACAGGTAGATGAGGCCATGCAGCAGCTGAAGATGGGAAGCACTTTAAAGATCCAGTGGTAAAACGTAAAGATGGAGGTCACAGGAGCCCTTCCATTGTCTCTATCTAGTGAGCTGTAGCACTTTGCACCTGATTTAATTGCTGAGATATTTGCCAGATGTTTCAATTCCCATATGCAGGAATGGAAAGTACAGCTGTTGCATGCACGCAGGCTCCAGAGAAGACTTCCAGAAAAAATAGAACCTAATGCAAGACTTTCAACTAAAAACTAATTTTCACCATTGTTCCTTGAGAAGTTAATGTTAGCGCTATATAACTTATTCAAAGCTAGTTGTATACAAAGGCCTAGAAGGCTGCATGCAAAATTAAAATGAGGCACAAAACCTTAAGTTCAGGTTCTTTACCGGCGTATGGGTTTGGTTAGAGTTAAATTTGTGAAAGAATAACTACGGTTGACCCAACAGTTTTTTCTGAAGCCCGTGTCCAGTCCTATTGAAGCTGAGGTTGCCAAACACCCAGATTTCTTCATCTTGATTTCACAACATGCCTCTTTATTCCACCACCAGACACTTCCTGCCTCTTTATCTCAGTCTTGCTGCTTCGTTTTTATCTCTGCTTTCTCCCTTTGTTTCTGTTGTTCTGTCCTTCTTTCCTCATTTTGGGGTTTTTCTTTTTCTTGCATTGAACCAAAGTCTGTTGAGGGGGGAGTGTTGGCCCTCGAAAATGAGTGCTGGTGAACCCAACCTGCAACCATCAAGCGCTGGGACTTGGGCTTTCTTGCATATCTCTTGGCCTGTATCAGAAGTGCCATATTCCAGATGACATCAGCAAGTTTTTATCATTTTGTTCATATTTTCATGATATCTCTAACCATTGCTTAGTCTCAAGCCTTTAATGTTCATACGATCATTGAAGTAGAGGTCCTAGGGGCCTGGCGATGGAACACAAGCACCTTCAATGTGTTCCCTCATCAGTGCTGGTGCAAAGAAGTTGTCCATTTCACGCTTGGTTTGGGGTGAGAGCAAATGAAAAGCTTACCAAATGTTACCAGGGGGGCACACACAATCAACAGAAAACAACGTAGCATTCATATATACAAATTTCAGATTCTCAGTACATAAGGTCTCATTGGATGGTGGAGAAATGTTGGGATAAAAAGTTCTTCAGGTTTCCTTACTCCTTGCGTATTTCTGGAGCTGAAGCCCTTAAATGAGAAAACATCTATGGGCAATTCTACATGACGCTCAGAAGACCACATTCAACCACGAATTACTGCATCAATCTCAGCTGAACGGGAGGTTGCACATCGAAAAGAAGGAGCTAGCTACAGACATTAGAAACATAAACAACATTAAATCAACAGTCAATCAACCCATGCACGAAATATGCGCATGTACTGATGCCTGACTGGGATGGAACTTGATGCTTTGTCAGCAGGTAGGTAGCCTGCCTCTTTCCCCTTCAATCACACATATTAGCTCCCATGGCCCGCTTTAGGGCAGTGCGACTGGTGCGGCTGCACTGGTCGCTGACCTGTGGAGTGGGGCGCTGTGGCTTCAGGGGGGCACTGTGCTTAGCAATATCTAATGATAGGAGAGATGAGGGGTACTTTTGCAGAAGATAATGATAGAATCCGAGGAGGCGTTCATGGGGCGTGGGGGCACCAAAAGTGATTGCTGCACCGGGCACCACCAGCACTAAAGCTGGCCCTGGTAGCTCCACCATCGGGACACCTTCCGTTGGGGGGACTCAAGGTTCTCTAGCCTGACTTCAAACATTGTAAATATACTCCTTGGAAGAGTTTATCTACCAATGGGTACCTCTTCGATTGTCAGATGTGTCTAGTAGGGCATGCTCCAAGAGTTGTACAGATTCCTTCATTTCCATTCCAAACACAACCGTGCCACAGGGGGAACATCCTTCAGTGAGTGCAACAGTGGAAGATCCATGCCATAGAATTTGATGTTACATAAGGTTTTTCATGGCAGTCTTTGCAATACAAAAGTTACCTGGTGCACACAGAACAAGGTAAGCAAAGACTACCTCCTGTTAGTTTGTCAAGTTCACCATTCAAAATGTTGGGGGACGAGCCTGGGCACACGGCCACAGATTGAGGGCCTCACTTACAATATTTTGTCACAGGCACGTGGTAAGGATTCTTCCGGCACTCCCCTGCTTTAAAAGAAATGGGCAGGAATGCCCTATCTCTATGAGGCACAGCACCTTCCTGTCCTCTTCCACAGCGCTGGCGCACAAATGGCTGCTATGCGCCAATGCAGGCACCCTTGCATCATGGTGCAAGGGTATCTGTGTTGAAATCACGTTGTTTCTGTGGGGGAAGGGACGCCTTCCTACAGAAAAAACAACCCTTACGCCACTCCTGGGGATGGGTAGGCTTTTGATCCATTCCCAAGTTTACAGCATGTTGAAAATCTGGGAATGTTTCCAATGCCCTGGGCGTTACATAAGAACACCCACCATAACAACCATGGCACGTGGCCCCACACCATATCTATGAGGCCATGAAAATCCAAGCAGGTTGGCTTTAAGTGGCCTCATGGATGTGATGGAGAGGCCTGCGCCAACGGAGCAGACTTATTAAAAGTGATGCCTCTTGTAAATGAGGCCCTGAGTTTTTAGCATGGGATCTCTTTCCACCTAAAGGGAGCTGCTGGGATGAAAAGAGAATGCTGCACACAGCAACTGGCTCATTCCAGAGGTTCATACATCAAGTAAGGTATTTTGTCTGCACAGCTCAAGCCTCTGAGACAGAGACAGATAACCAAGCAATTCACAGAGAGAAAAGCGCTTCCTCTTATCTGGGCAATTTGTTTCTTTTCTGATGCACGAGACAGGAAGGAAAATACACCACACACTAATCGTTCAACAAAAATCTCAAACTATGTACTGAGCAATAGTTACACTGCCTACTTTATCAAAACCGGTAAAGCAAAAAAAGGGAACAGAGCAAAAGGATTCGCAGAAGATTTTGGTTCAGGAAAGCTATCAGAGAGTATCCATTTAAAAAAAAGTCAGTGCAGAAATCTAAATAAATCAACAGTACGAGTAAAATAATAATAAAAACAATAATACTAATAATATTATTAATAATAATAATGATAGCAATACAATAAATAATTATAATGATTATAGTACTATTACGACTGATAATAATAACAATAATTATTATTATTAGAACACACACCATAACATCTTGGCACCAGGAACTCAAAGAAAAGTAAAACGTAAAAAACATTAAAAGGACAAATGAAATTTGAGTGTACATTTGAGTTGGTTGAAAATAGCAATGTTCCTGAGGGTTAATGGAAGTTTGTTCCATAACTTCAGCCTGAGGACTGGGGCCTGGGTGGAGTTTGTGGAGTTCTACTCTGCAGAACTTTGCGAAGTGCCGCAAAAACTCCACTGCACTCAGCGATGGAGTCTAATAAGTAACGCTTCTTGCACTGAGTTGAAGCGCTGGGAGTTTGTCCCGTGCTGTAAAATCACGCATCACGCCGGAGGGTCCTGCTGCTTTCTGCCACACAAGTAAGCATTCTACTTGAGCTGCAGCTACCTCAACGCAAGCCTCAAATTTCTCACCGCAAGCGGTTGTGACCTGCCGTGACCCCCCGTGTTTTGAACTATCACTGGGAATAGGTCTACCATGTGATGTTTTCTGATGAGTGCTCTCAAACTTAAGATTGGCAGCCTCACGCGAGAAAAAACTCTGCTTTGCGACACTTTGCAGAGTTTTGGGGAACTCCACACTCCGTGAGGCAGGGGTATTAGAATTCTCTGCCCACCTCTACTGAGGACTCTAATGGCTCCACATCATGCTTGAATTGTGGAAGGTGCACAATCAATGGGTAGCAGCAGCGACAGATCCTAGCTGGTCAGTAACAGGTCACTTTATGGGAGAGTAAAGTAGGTCCTGTAATATAGAAATCTCTGTAGTCAAGTTGCAGACTTTTAGCTGAATTTAAAGTTTTATTCTTTTTGGCCTTGTGTCTTTGAATGAAGGCAAGCATGCTAAGGAGGATAGTGAGTTACCAACCCTTCAAAAATGGTATGCAGGGCGTTGGAGGAGCATGACAATATCTAAGCACTGGGGAAGCCTATGTAGACCACAGTATTATTCACTGAGGCACAACCATTTTCCCCTATGTACATACGCAGGCCCATGCTTCCTTGATTTCGTACAGTTTCCTACCTAATTACTAGGTAGGAATAGGAAAAAAAATGATCACTTTAACTGCAGTTTTCCTGTCAAATCCCATTCCAGCAAATTTTCTTGTGAAGACCTGCTTCAACCTTATGTGTTAGAAGACACAATAGCGTTCATGCTCACTTATTGCTTTCCACATGTCGCATTCTCAGATGCACGTGTGCTAATGGGAAGGCATATAAAATTTGTATAGTAAAGATCAGGTGTCGAAGCTGCTTACCTTGAAACCTGGAGACTTGAGTTCTATTCCCTTTTTTGGCCACATAAAACCTGGTAATCCTGAAGGAGTCATTGTTGGGGTAATTTAGAAACTAGCGGAGTGGTAGAATTACATGGTAATTGCACTATTTGACATTTCTAGCTTTAATTACAACTTTAAGCGTAATTAATAAAAATCCACACTGCAAGTATTGTCAATATTTACAAATACCTAAAGTTACTATAAACTTGCCCACAGTGATGTGGGAAAATGCTTGCGGTAACTAAGGCACTTCAAGATATTCCACATCTTTGCTGAACACCCTATAAATATGCTGGCAATGGCTCAGGTAAAATAAACTATAGTGCCAAATCCAATGTATCTCAGTTTATAGTCAGATACTTGGTCTCAAGAGATGCCAATAATCAGCCCATATGAATGGGATTACTTCAGATCAACTGTAGATGGTGCTGCCTAGCTGTAAAGGGTTTTACAAAAACCTTATGGATGGAATGCTTGAATTAATTTCAGCCACTTGTAATTATTCGGGCTGCATCCAGGTCTATCGTTTTTTGCACACCTTGCCACCTCAGTTTGGGTCCAGTCATATTCAAATAAAGTTTGGCGGATGGGTTACTCCGTCACAAACATTGCAAATATCTCATCCGCCTAGTTACAAGTGCATTACACCCAATGGCACTTGTATTTCAGCAGACTAGGAATCTCTCACATTTGTGACAGCATAACCCATCTGCCAAACTCTAAAATTAAGCCCTCGGTCTTGACTCTGCTCCAATAGGAACAGTCCACCCAACGGAAGAGCCCCAATGAGGGTGAAACTGGTCCTGGATGTTTTTGTTCCAGATAGGGAGCACTAGCCTGGCAGTTCGGGCTGTTTGGGTTTCTATTGGAGCAAGTGCAAGACTGATTTGCACATGGCTGGGTCCAAGCTGAGGTGGTATGGTGAGCAAAATAAAGATGGACTTGGATGAGGCCCGAGTAATTACCAGTGGCTGAGATTAATTCAAGCACTCCACCCATAACTTCTTTGTATGATTTAGTTTTAGAGGGTTGGCTGTGGAAATTCTTGGACCTGGTCGTTTCTGCAGGGTCACCCCCAAACCTTTTGCCTTTACCCTCCACTTTTTTCAGATTTTTTTTTTGGTGGTCTTAGGACTCTGTACACTTTACCACTGCTATCCAGTGCGATAGTGTGTGTGCTCTTTCCTGTAAACATGGTAAAATAGGCCTACACCAAATTGGCATATTTAATTTACTTGTAAGTTCTGAGTACAGAGGCACTACCTGTGCCAGGGCCTGTTAATTAAATGGTACTAGTGGGCCTGCAGCAGTGATCATGGCACCCACTGAAGTAGCCGTTTAAACATGTCTCAGGTCTGCCATTGCAGCCTGTGTTTGCAGTTTTAAACTGCCAGTTCGAACTGGCAAAATACACCTAGTGCCAGGCCCAAGTCTCCCTTTTTAATATATATAAGACACCCCTGGGGAAGGCCTTAGACAGCCCACAGGGCAGGGTGTAGTGTATGTAAAAAGTAGAACATGTATGTTTAAGTTTTACATGTTCCAATAGTGAAAAACTCTTGAATTCCACTATTGCAAGGCCTACCTCTCCCATCAGATAACATTGGAGTATTGTTATTACTTTTAATAAACTGCAACTTCCAAATGGGAACAGGTAACCAGATCATGTTTGTGGTCTTTGGAATTGTTCTGAAAAATCCTCTCTTTTGGTAAAGTGGAATTTTAAATTATATTTTGAAAACGCCACTTTTAGAAACTTCCCCTCATCAATTTCTGACTCTAGATCTATCAGTGACAGATTTGTGTTGGAACAGTTTGTAGCCCATTGAGAAGGTAATGGGTGTGTCCTTCTATGGCTATTCTCTAATTAGAGTTATACAAAGAGGCTTTGCATGGTAATTCATTTTTATTCTTTTGTGTCTTCATGATGAGCATGTCACCCCTTCTACTTCGACGACACTTGGGTTAGGTTGGTTGAGTAGGTTCATAGGCTAGTTACAGTTTGGTATTACACTCTGGGTAAGAAGTGCACATCACACCTTGAGGGGTATTGTGATGTATTTTCATGTATGTTTTAATTTTTGATAAATCATTTAGGGTATGGACTGATTATGGTCTTGTGGAATGTTTGGCCATAAGAGACCGAAACTCTGACAGCGTTCCTCCTTAGCATGACCCACTTTATCATACAGTTGATCAGTTCATCTCATAATTGAATTTTTCTGTAATTTCGAGGGACTGTGGATTCATTAACCCTCGTGGTTAGGAGGATTTTATGCGCCCAATGACCCATGTACTTGATGCACTTGATTACTGATTGTTGGGTTCCTTTAGGTGGCGTCAGTGTTGTTATGTTCATTTACTTTATTGGTAGTTTTCTAGTGTGGTTTTTGAAATGCAATAAGATGAACTTTTGAACATAAAAAATAATTTTGTGAACATAGTCCACTGTTTCTTGCAATTATTATGTAATAAATGTTGCTCAAAACTGGATCTTTTCTGACCCACAAATGTCTCACTAGAGTACAAATAAGTCCTCCAGAATAACTTTTTTATTGTATATTGCTTACCCAGTGCCCTGGGAGAATATTGTGTTGCCCTATCTGGTGAGAAGACTTTTAGAAAGTTGGCATTTTCCTGCCTTAGCCATTTAGTGCCTGTACCCTGCCTCTGCATCACAGGACTAGGTGTAGTTGGCAGTTGGTCTTTGCGTTTTCATCCTAGACAGCCACACATAATAGAGAACTTAAGTGTGCTTTCACATTCCATCACTGGCAGGGTGGAAGGGAGAAGTTAGGCACAACCCCAAGTACACATGAATAGGTTGTGTCCTGCCTTCACACAAAGATTGCATACCCCCTGTAGTTAGTTTGGAGCCAATGCAGGAGAGGCAGGAAACCTGTGCACTTCAAAAGGAAACCTCCAGCCACTTCAAAGGAGGCACAGGTATAAATATTGGGCACAAGCCCACAACTCTTTAGTGCACTTCCGGACCTGTGGAGATTCTGCCACGAAGAAGGACTGCCGTGCTGCTGAAATGACTGCCACTCTGCTGGACTGTTGCTCTGTTGGACTACTGTCTTGCTGGACCACTGTCTTGCTGGATTGCTGTCCTGCTGTCTGAGGCAGAGGGATTGGACTTGCACCTGAACACAGGACTCCCCGAGTGATTCCAAGGGCTAGTCTGCTGGCCTCTTGTTCAGAGACATAACAGTCTCCCAACTAACTGAACCAGCACCCATATCCAGATGGAGCCCATCCCTGACTCCCAAGTGGTGCCCTTCAGGTTCTGGACCCTAGGTGTGGCCTCATTGTAACTGAATGGAATTTTTTGAGCTCTTCGTGACTGTGAATGGGTCAGTTGGCGCCAAAACCTTGCCACTCGTACAGCCCGCCAAAGCGAAGTTCCATCAGCCTGACCCTTTGCACTTCCGCATTGACTACTCAAAAGGAGCACCATCACGAAAAATTGGCCAAACTGCTCATGAGGTCAACATGATTATCGTGGTACAGTGACGCCCATTGGCAATGCTAGGCTTGTTCTTCAAGCTACATTGATGTCCATCCACGATACTTCCCTGCTTCTGGCGGTCCCATCCACCACGATCGGGACTTCTTGTGAAGGACTGAGAAAAAGGCAACCTTTCAGAGGGACTAATCTGGTCCCTGTATCCGACTCGTGCTCTATCACAGTCTGCCTGAAGTTGTGACTTTCTCCTGGTCTCGCACAACCAGATAGCCGCTAGTGCGTCATGGTCTTTTTGGCACTATTTTCACCTGAATCAATAAAGTTGAAAATCTCCAGTTCTTCTGATTAGATTTTTGTCATTCTGTTCTTGATTTATTTATTACATTTTGCTCTATTATTCTAAATTGGTATGAGATTTTCAGGTGTTGTGTTTTTACCCTATCACTGTTTGAAGAGCATCAGAAATACTTTACACATTTCCCCTAAGTTATGTTAGGTTTGAAAATCCCATCCCTGCAACACACTCATTTCATGCTATATTAGGTCAGCAGTGTGTGGCTAAATGTACGCCATTTGTATTCATGTCGTGCAACCCACTGAGTTATTCCTGTAAAGTGCAAAGCTTCAGTTAGCGAGTGTGACTCCATTTTGTATTTCGTAATCTCTATTAGACTGCTTAGGCTGTGCCCAAACTAGGTCTCATTATTCAGTATTGCTTGCCTCAGCAGAACACTGTATTTCGTTATTATTTTCTCTTCTATTCAAGGCTGCTTCTTGACTCACTAATGAATAGGCCATTCTGCCCTCTCATACCTATCCGAGTGTGTAGTTTCTGCTCCCACGTTAGGAGACGCTGAGACCCAGCGCCATAGCCTTGAATCGTAAATAACATGTACCCATCTGGCAGTTGGTACCTCATCCTGCTGTGCATCTTTGTTCATGTCCGGCCCAGACCGGTAGTTTTCCATTGTGGGCGTGGTTGGAGGCTACTTGGGAGGAATGATTACTCACTGTAGACTGTTGGGGGTCAGTCCCTCGACATCTTAGGGTGTAGGTCAGATTGGACTTCTCTGGAGAGTATTGCTAATAATAAATGTATGTTTGTATTCTCTACTGTCTGACCGACTCTTCATTTTTGGGAAGGCATAGCAGGTGGTTGTAAGTAACCCAGAAGGCCCTCTTTGAGGGCCACTTCCTTCATATAAGCCTGACTGTCCTGTGCCAACCCACCCAAGGATTGAGAACAGGCTTTTTTAGGGTTTGGATATGACTTCACGGCAGCAAGAATTGTGGTTGTTGCTTGGGAACAGTAACTCAATTTGTTACAGAAATTATATTGACTCACAATACAATAGAATACAATACAATGAGTGCATTTATTAGAACCCTGATGTGAGTCCAAAGTGGAAGCAACAAAGGATCAATTGTAGGCCCTTGCTAAATTTGTTTCCCTTGAATAATTTGTGAAACATTGCACAATTGCACATTATGCAAAATGCCTGAAATGTCAGAAATGATTAAAAAATGTTTTGTCCCTCGCATTTGCTACATAAATGTATACAAACGTTTGTGGGGATGACCTCACACTTGAGGGAGATATCTGCATTGACAAGAAGCAAGAGGTGGCAGAGGAGGTCTCCTCTTTAGATTGTTGAATAACATTTTGTAGTACATGAGTAGTTCTATTTTAATTCTCCTAAACGTGGTCAGAATTGCAGTTTGTGAATAAGCCCCTATATATTTATTCTCTTGCCTTTATGCATTCCATTTTTCATTAGTTTCATATTGTTTGTGAGTCTGTCTTTTAATATGCTCCTGAATGCAGTGTTTACATTTCTTTGAGTATATGTGTTTCAAAAGTGTTTGTGTCTTTTCATATATGCATCTGAGGGTGTGAATCGGTGTTTGCACTCTCCTGTACCAGTATGAGAGTACTTTATCAATGGCCATGTGCCAGTACTGTAGCTCTGTGAGCAAAAGCATCTATGTGTCTGTTTTTAGCATGTCTTTGATCGGAATTGGTCTACAACTATGCTATGCCTGTGAGTCTGCATGATGTATGCCTTTAGTGCCTGGCTTTGCTCAGTCTGTTCTTATTTAAATTACCACACAGGTAAAGTAATGAAACATCTGCTGGTGGCAGCTAAATCAAAGCCAAGTCCATCTGTTCCAGCTGGGCATTCTTCCAGGGCCTCTGTCTGGAGAATGCAATCACAATGGGAGATGTGGGAACAGCAGACTCTGTAGACATATCTGCCAAACAGGTCTTCGCAAAACTGGATGCTGCAGCGGCCATGTATGGTGCGAAGTCAAGCAGTGAACGGTGGGGGCCCCCTCACCTGACAGGAAAGTGCAATATTCCCGCTCACAGCATGATGAAGAGCCACAGAGAGGAGATCAGCTGTTAGTGCAGGCGTGGCCTTTGTGAGGCTGCGGTGGTTTATAGCAACTGAGTGAGTGTCTTTGTAAACTAATCTATACAACTAGAACAATCTGCTAGAGTTAGGCAGTAATTTGGTAACGTTTCAGGGACTTAGATGCTAATCATGAAGAGAAATCTTGGCAAACTCACTACAGCATCAAGTTAAAGTAGTTGTGAGATAAGCAGTGATAGCCTGAGGTTTTCAGATTTTGTTTTGCTCAGGAAGAAGGGCATTCTTCCAGTTCATCATTTTATAATTTATACAAAACGTTTGTTTCTCTACAGTATATACCAAGCAAATCGATTTGCCATCTCAACACTATCCACAGTGGATAAAAAAAATCCAGCAAACAAAATTATTGGCTAAAAATTCACACACGTACCTTGTAGCATACAACCCAGTATTTCACTGTGTTTTTCTTTCGCATAAGAAGTTTGTCATAAACAATGACTGCGGATTTAAATTCGCACCTAACTTTTAGCACCGCCTCAGTTATGTCAAAGATTAGGGAAGAGTGAAGGGGATCATTAAGACAGAAAGGGGCAGTTTTACCAGGAACTGACGCATCTGCATAGATGCGTCAGTTTCCTTGCGTCAGAGTCAAATGTCCTTGCGCCACCATGGATGCACTGTATTTACAATACAGTGCTCCATAGCGCAAGGATTAACAAATGCGTCAGAATTCTGATGCATCTGTTGGCCCAAAAGTGATGCATTGCTGGAGTTGTGTCGGAAGCACGACACAACTCCAGCAATGTATTTTGAGGCCTATACTTACTGTACTGTGTCACTCCTAACGCAGTGGCGTCCTAAAAGTGGCACAGTGAAATCTTGTAGATTTCACTGCGTCACTTTTACGAGTCCTTCCGGCGTGGGAACGCCCACCCTGCATACATTACATCTGACGCAGGTATAATGTGACGCAGGGCTTTACAACGTGACGCATCTCCCTAGATGCGTCACATTGTAAATTGGCCGCAACATTTATGCCGCAGCTGTGTCACAAAAGGTACCAACGGTGGCGCAAAAGACACGCAAGGGGTTTGTAAATCTGCCCCATAGTGTACAAACAGCCATTGGCAGCTTTCTTCAGAGCAAACAAAATATATCTTTAGAACCAAGCCAACTAAGCAAATAACTAATCCAAACAATTGTTTTGAGTCTATAGAGAAAGTGATCTCAGACATAAATGGAAAAGAGGCGGCACTTCATCTGTAACAGAAGAAGTGCTGGGTCGGTCCCAAAGTCTTGCTCAGAAGACCGTAGGTGGTGCTACTGAAGGTCGGGTGCTCTCTGCCTCTTTATCTCACTCCTGCAGGCTTTTGCTTTCTCTGCTTGCCACTTTTATTCCCTCTCTCTCTTCCCTGTCTTTCCTGTTCGAGTCTGCCCTAGTGCCACATGGTAAATGATGTTCAAGGCACTCCACAATTCTCTTGTGGTATCCTGAGTGTTGATGCCCAGTATGCGAATCACCCAGTGTGTGGAATGATTTCAATAATGGGGATTGACTTGCTCCCATTGACTGAACCACCAAGGAACTTGGCCACTTGACTTTATGACCGATTATTCTGTGGAAAACGGCTAACACGGTGGCTATCATGGAAGCGCTCCACCTCCAGGCTCCTGCTCCATAGAGATCATGGGGGCTGGCCTCGAACACCCTTGCAGAAACAGGAGAGCTCCGAGAGAGGCCCTGACATCAGCCCCGTGTACCAACCACTGTGAGACCTGAGCAACATGGCTGATGACCGGTGGAGCTGCCAGACAGCTATTGAGGAGATTGGCCCTGGTTTCCCCCTCGACCGTCACCTGCCCAGCCGGACACTGGGCACAGTTCTTCCTCATCTCCCTACTATGGCTCCTTCCTCCCCTCCTTTCCTACGAATTCTCCCAACTTCATTTTTTGTTTACTGTACCTTACTACGCTATTGTAACTGATGTAACTTGTTATGCAATTTTCTTCTGATAGAGCGCTCCGATACCTCCGGGTCTAGCCAGCGCTATATAAAACATTTTAGATGTTCCTTGTAATGCAACGATCCTCTGGTAAAGTGCTCAGATACCTCCGGGTCTAGCCAGCGCTATATAAACTTCTCAAATCAAATCAACTCAAAAGTGGTTTTCCTGAACGCTGAGACCTGAGCAACATGGCTGATGCCCGGTGGAGCTGCTAGACAGCTATTGAGGAGATTGGCCCTGGTTCACCCTTGACCGCCACCTACCCAGCCGGACATTAGGCACAGTTCCTCCTCATCTCCCCGCTATGACTCCTTCCTCCCCTCCCTCCTACGAATTCTCTCAACATTGTTTGGATGTACTGTACCTTACTATGCTCTTGAAACTGATGCAACTTTTAACGCAACGATCCTAAATGTGAAGCGCTCTGATTATTAGGGCAAAACACCCTTTTTCCCACTCCCAGAAGAATACCGCTTCTGCTCAAGAAAATAATGACTGACTATTGCAGGGTGGGAAGGAAATATTTTGGTTGGAATAATTTTTGGGAGCACGATTTACAAACTGATTGTAAGAGGTTGGAGCAGGGCCATTGTCTGTGGTGGAGTCCCTGGTGGGCCTCTATATCTCCATGTCGGTCAATGCCTTCATGACCATAAAAGTGATAGTCAAATTGCTGGCACGATCTGTATGTGTGCTTCATTGTTCATTGATAACTTTAGGATGCTGAGTGAAGACCTGGTGCTGATGCACAAATTCTATTCACTGCAGATCCGTGAATTTCCAAGTGAGTGAGTAGAGGTGGGTAGTAAGGTTCCCGCACAGCAGCTTATGTTGTATTTACTTGTTCGAGGGTATTTCTTTTTTTCATTGTGCTTTGTGGGTGCACTTGGTGATGGAAGAGACATGTGAAATTGTGCTAAGGGACTAGTTTTAGAGTCTCCGTTGGTTATGCAAGATGAGATGCATGTTCTTTTTTTTTAGTTCAAATTTTTTTAATTTAATTTTTGTTTATAAACAACTTATAAAGACAATACATAAAACATTATTATTTAGCAAAAAATACCTAAATAACAAATATAAATTAACCATCAAGATTACAAAACTACAATAGGTATTTAGATAATACATATTCAAAAGATACTTAAAGGGGGAAGGAAAGGAAGGGCAGGGAGGGAACAAATATAACAACTAATGCATAAGATGTCCACAGAGCTGCTATATTATGCATGTTCTTTTTTAATGTCTGGGTCTTACTGATCAGTGTGTCTGTGCCAAGCAAGCTTTCAGTGCTAACAAACTATACTTCATTGTGGAAGTGTGACTATTGCTGCAGATAGATCAACAAAAAAAGAACTACTTCTGGGGAATTCAACATTTTTAAGCATATATTGCCCCCCAGAAAACTCACCACCAACACAGGGAGGCAATATTTTTGTTGGAATTAATTTTTGGAGAGCGCCAAAAGCTCACCACGAAAACGGGGAGACCTGTATTGTTGCATAGGGTGTCATCAACGTTTCTGCATTCATCAGGAGAAGTGAAAAATGACTTGGGGTACCCGTTCCTACAAAGACAATAGTTTAGTATAAAGGAATCAACTATCTTGATGCAGTGTAACAGTGATGTGGCAAAATCCCAGGAAGATGTACTACTATAGGAAGCACAAGTAGAAGATGCAACTAGTCCTGAGTGACATTTTAATTACTCTGAAGTAACTTGAGTACTTTCAGCAATTACACATTACTCGTCTGATGTGAAATTACGCAATTATGCCAGCTTGAGTAATTAAAAGTAATTTAGGGCAAAAATCTTACCACAAGAGCAGACGAACAATGAACTAAGAGAGAGCAAGCAGCTGCTGCCTACTACTGTCTGTGTCTTGTAGCATTTTTGGCATGCTGGATAATGCTTCTCATGTATTTACGCATAATTACGAGTAGTTTTGCTGTAATTATGAGTAAATATTCCACAGTTGCGCCCACCACAAGATACAACCGCAGTCACAGAAGCTGAGCATGTTTCTACTTTAGGGAGGGGGATGGTGCAGGCAGTGTCAAAGAGGCACCCATTCATCATGAGCAGCAACAAGTCCCCTTTCCAGTGTTAGTGGCCATGCCAAGTTGTAGCCCACACAGATGAAGCCGCAAAAAGGCAATTTGTGACTAGATTGTCATGATGACAATTGTGATGATGACGATTATAGATATACTCCTTATGGACATGCAATATTTAGTGGCACCAATGAAGAGCATATACCTTGGAGCTGACTGCGTCTCCTACAGCAGTCGCAATTAGGCGGATGTGTATGTTACAGACAAAGAAATAGGGCCAGAGTTTACCATCATCGGTATACTGATGATTCTTGAGTTCCTTGTTGGAAATTAAAGTTCCAGAAGACCTCATGTAAAGGTTGAAGGTCACAGAGGAAAGGCTAGTGCCTTGATTCATGTAGTGCGGGAACAGGTCATGACAATAGGAACGCCTTTAGCGAAGCCAAGGATTCTGAGAATCTTGGTCTGGGTTTTATAAATAGCGGCTGGAAGGAAATTGTAATGCTAAAATGGGCGGCTTGAACGCTATACACCACAACATATTGTTGATGACCTTTATGAATATGTTTGTTTGGTATAAATGTATGACTATAAGGTATGAACTTGTCTATCTCTTCATTAATTACATTTAACTATGGTACATTTATTTGAGCATATTTCGATATTCAGCAATAACGATTTCATACAAATTATTTGCAATATATTGCTTATATCTGAATAAATTGCTGTTCTTATAATATATCTATGGTATGTGCTCATTCCTCTTTAAAGATAAGATGAGTCTTTAATGAATTTGCTTTTTTTAACAACACACTATTGTAGATGATTTCCCTATAGGATCATTTGTGTGACTACAGGGCATATTAGCAAGGGCCAGATCGCCACTTTATTGTCACTTTTTGCCGATAAAGCGGTAATTTTTTTATCGCCCAATTACCAAGCTGTCGCTAACAGCAGTTAGCGACAGCTTCCAGGCGATAGCGACCGGATTGGGTGCCGCTTTGCATGTCAGCGATATTTATCGCTAATGACATGCAAAGTGGGAGTACCCAAACTGGTAGTGACTGAAAGCAGTCGCTAACACAGCTATCGCCTATTAGCAATACCCACGGCGCGATAAAAAACCGCGCGCTAACTGCGATTAGCGCCAGGATTTTTCACCTGGTCAAAACCTGACTTAGCCATACTAGTCAATGGGAGGTGGATTCTACGGCTAAGTCCCCACCTGGAAATCTCACGTTGAAGATGGGATTCGCCGCTATCGCAGGATTTTTAGCGCCGTGGAGAGAAACGTTGGTAATACCGCGTTATCTCCGCGATAGAATCCAGCGATAGGTGGTGATAAAAATATCACGCTAA
This sequence comes from Triturus cristatus, assembly GCF_964204655.1. Lineage (NCBI taxonomy): Eukaryota > Metazoa > Chordata > Amphibia > Caudata > Salamandridae > Triturus > Triturus cristatus. The sequence goes on from NC_140580.1 coordinate 1,034,225,910, forward strand.
GCGCGGTTTGCGATAATTATTGCAAGTTGTTGCTAATATGCCCTTACTTTCCGTGTACACAGATCACTGTCGCGGGTATCGGTTTGGCAATTAAGTGTTACGTTTTCCTCAGAATGTTTTCAGGATTTGACATCTAAGGTCCCACATTTACAGTGTGAATTTCGAGAAATATATCTGTGCCAGTATCTTCGATGTGGTCTACAGATCTGTAGCACTTAGTTTACTGCCCTCTTCAAAGGAAGAGATTGCTAAATGTGGGCTGAACTGTGGTGCAAATGAGACAAAATGAACTCACTAGAGCAAACCTAGGTTCAAAGCAAAGGAACATTGCACATGCTGATCATTTTAAAGTGGACACTGAAGAAAGAGGAAGTAAGGGGTACAAGCAGCAGCGGCTGCTATCAGGGAGTTGTGGTAAAGCGCGGGAGGGGAAGAGTTAAAAAAAAAGACAGACATAAAAGGGGGACAAAAAACAATGCACTTACCTTCCCGGCGGCCGGCTCTCCTTCGTCCTCTTTGTTCACGATTCAGAAACAGGAAGCACCCAGGCTCTCAGACTCCCCTAAGCCAATCACAACGCTGCAATGCACCATGGTTTGGCACTCAGACGGGGACAGGGAACCTGTGCATGTTCTTCACCAGGCTCTGTATTACAGCCTGGTGGGGAACCTGCAAAGTGTGCAGGACTGTTTGGCTGGTCCAAGAAGGCTGGCCAAACCGTCATGCGCACTTTTCAAAGTTCCATCACTTCTCCACCTGCTCTGTGGCCACACAGCCCTGCTCCACCCACACCTTTACAGGACGAGCAAAAGTGAAAAATAAAATGAAAATGATATTGTTATTATCATTTTATTTTTCCTCTGGGGCAACGCTCCTCTGCCTTAGCGGAGGAGCCTCCAATGGGTACAAGGAGAGAAGATCCAAAACCAAGGAAGGATGTTTACAGTGGAGAGGTGTGGTGAGTCTAGGCTGAGGTTTACTATGAGGGTAAAGGAGCAAGGAGAGTGCAAGAGCTGTAGGAGGAAGGGCAGTGAAGAAGTGACAGTAGAAACACTTTGTGAGTGGGATAGAATCCCCATGAATATCATCTGAGAAGATGTTCCTGTTGAGTTTGGTTTTGTACTCATTGTGGAAGTGCACAATGCACGAAGCCTGGTGGGTTTAGACTGCAATGGAACACAAGAACCTAGGAGCCTAGGAGGGAAATTGCTGGTTGCCTGGTGCTTCCCCCTACATTTCCTCATTATGTACCTGGAAATGAGGCTGCTGCATGTCATGCATGTTGTATGGGAGGCATTGATCATGGTCATCAAGGTTAGTTGGGTCCCAGCGTTGACAGCCTTGCATACACTGCAGTACATCTTAAGTGTGATGTGGGAAGCTGTGGAGCTTTATGTGGGTCACTGTTATCTTGTTGCACTTGTAGGGATGTTGGGTAAGTCATGCTGCTATAGCAGTAAACCTTTCCCTCGAGTTAAATGGACCTGTGGGAGGGAAGCCAGATGAGCACTGGCTTTTTTTCAACTGGAAACGTCCAGAGTCTGAATAGTAGTTTTATAAACTGCCGCCAATAGGAAATGATTCACTCTATAAGATTACAAGTTTCCATTTACAAATCCCCACTGAGTTATGGGCAATATGTCTGCACTGGTGGATGTTCACAAAAAGCTTTTGGAGAAGTGAGACTAAAGGCATCTTGCAGTCTTCTTGACCTGCCAGCTTTTTACCAACTTTAGCAAACATTTCTTCACAGTCAGTTGGTGTGTGAATTTGTTTTGCTCTCTCAGTGTTAATATAGTTCACCACGTCCTTAAGCAAGTAGGACTTGCAATTGAAGCTGAGACAGTTCACAGTGCTGAGAATGCAACTAAATTGTAAGAGCAGACAAGCAGTCGTCCTTTAATCCCTCACTATTATCACATACAAATAGGTCATAGCAATGGAGGCTGAGAGGCAAGTGCTAAAAATATCAACTAACAAAATATTGTCACAGTAACTATAAATAGGTAAGTGTACCTTCATTATACTTATTTCTCCCTCTATATTCCATGACAATATATGTATATTTGGAGTTCAGACCTGTAAATCAATAATTACCTGTGTATAACTTAAAGATATTTTGGTAGTTGATATTTTGATTACAATATATTTGTAGCATAATTTGCACGTCCAAAATATTGAGCTAGACTATATCATTAGGGAACTGTCAGAGTAGAGCCTGGATAAGCTATGCTGAACCACTGGGGTACATTCTGGATGACTGAACCTTCAATGTTAGATATAAAAATGGTTTGGTTACCATGTGGTAGTTAGAAAATGATAATCGAGGTGAATCAGATTTTATTACTAATCTAAATTCCACCATAGATAGTTTGTCTTTGTAAAATAGAAAGTAGCACTTACGCAAACTCTGCTGAAGCTAGACGGATAAAACTGTATGAGTTATTCGCTAGTAAATTTTGAATATATTACGGACAAATATTGGTATGAAATCTAGATGAATTAGGCACCACCTATGGCATGGAATCTGGAGGATGTAGTTTGTATAATTGGAATAGATATAGGTGAGGTAGAATCTAATAACAGAGATCAATCTCGGGTGCATTATTATTCAGCAGCAGGGACAATTTTTGGACCTCTACTAGAACAATATGGTCATCATGAGCTAGGCTGTACATTATTATAACATGCACAGCTTCTAGATGAAGCACAAGGATGAGATCTTTCAAAGACTAGAATCTTCGCAAGACATGTTTTAATGTGAGGGTAATGTTTGTGAGCAGGGATGCAGAACAGCAGTAAAGTCCGGGCAAGCTAAACTGCTGTATTAATATCAACAGTGTGAGCTGGACTCAAGCAGTACTTACACTACACCGCAGTTGTGCAGTTATATCACAATAATCTTTAGTGATGTGCTGCAGAAAAGTCTGGATGAGCAACGCTTTAGTTCTGTTTCAAAGCTGGATGGATCACGTGCATGACATGTGGATGTACCATGAGGGGAAGCTTTCAGAAAATTGAATATTACACTGTCCTCATTCCACCAACTGGTCTTTCTCACCTTGAATAAACATCACTTTTACTAGATGGTCAGGCTGGCGCATGATCTCAGCCATCACCCATGCCTCTCCTAGAACTGCGCTCTTGAATCACCTTAGTATGAGTATCAGACCCTGCGTATGAGAGAGCAAGGTGATGCTGCTATGCAATAGAAGCTGATCACTGCTGGTAATCTTGGTGGCATTGAGTTTGCTTTCTAAGGCCTGGATTGAAAGTTTACACTTCGGGTTGGTGAACCCTACGAATCTCTGTGTAGCCTCAAGAGATTCATCTAGTTATGCAAACCAAAGTCCTGCAGTGGATCAACACCAGGGGGTGATTTCACAATTAAATCTGCCATTTTAAAATTGTAAATAGATTTTTATATACATGCAAACTTGGAAGGCAGTTCTAGAAGGGAACCAAATGTTGCACAAAGATTAGAAAAATGTGAGAAACGAATCAAGATAAAATTGTAACGACTTGAGATCATTCTGTTTCTGTTTTAACACATCTTCCCAAACTGTTGAATGTAGAGTCTAGGGGCCATATTATCAAGAACGGTGATAACATTATCGCCACTTTAGCGGCAGGAAACTGCCGCTAAAGCGGTGATAAGGGGCTTGATAATATGCCCTTGAGAATTCCAATAGAAGCCCAGGTTCTGGTGTGAAGGACCACAAACCTGGGCTTCTATTGGAATTCTCTAGGGTATATTATCAAGCCCCTTATCGCCGTTCTTGATAATATGGCCCTTGGAGTGGTGGCGTACCACTTTGGAGGAAGCATTTAATCACATCAGATCAATACGCGGTTTAAAAAGAAGATAACATTTGAAAAATATTGGTTTTGTTTGTTCTCAGTGTTTGGAGACAGAAGTTCACAGTCTTGACTTGGAGATCACTCCTGAATCTTTATCTGAGCCTCTCTGAGTAACTTAAGCCCCTATGAACTGCTATTCCTTGTAGCACTTATATTTTGTGCCCAGAAGCTCGATCACAATTAACTCACAAATTGTCTTCACAGTATTCTTAGATCACTAGAACTGTAGGACTGATGATCCTCAAAATTCAGTCCGAAAATTGTACCCATGGCATTGTTCCCTGGCTAAGGTTCAGATTTACGGCTTTTAGGAATTCATGCATTCACGAAGGTTTCAAGTAGCAGATCTGGAAAGCTGTCCAGGTTTCCAGGAGTCCTCATGGAACATGATTGGGAATTATCACTTGAGACTGCACAAAAATATTTCGACATGTACATTGTACATTGAAATTGGGAACTGCCATGACATCTGTGCAGTAGCATTTTCTCTTTTTTTGTCTAGAAGAACATTTATTTTTCCAGGGACTATCTCCTTTACTTACACTTTTTCTAATGTTATGGTTGCTCCCTTCCCCTTCCTAGTCTGGAAAAGAATCGTACATTTTAAAACATTTTCAGAGTGAAAAAGGGACAGAGAACTTTTAATCAGTGCCACAACTTTCCAGGACATCCTACCCTGGAATTAAGAGTCAGCCCCCACCCCTGCAGCAGGGGACGGTGTATTGCACTTGAATAAATGGATTTAAAAGTACAAGTTCGCATTTACTGAATAGTCCTAAATTGAGCCATTTTTGCATGTAATCAGAATTTACATGGACAAGTGGCTTTGTGAATTTGGTGCTTGGAGTCCTCCTCTGTGTCTACAGGCTGTCTCTTTGCTCAGTCTCAGCGCAGACCGCTCCAGTAGCCAGTGTGGTTTCATCGCACTCACTCCAGCCCAGTCATTAGTTCTGCAGGAGTGAAACACCTTAAATGAAGAGATCAGTGTTTAGATGGAACAGAAAACAAGGTCGGACGCAGCCTTATCTCCCGCTCTCACCCAAGAGACGCGCCAGCCAGGCTCCGGGCGGGCTGCCTGCCCCACTGATAACTGACGTGCAGCTGTCAGTGATCCACGCGCGGTCCTGATGCTGTGTACATGTGTATCCATCAGATCAGGCGCGGCATGTAATCCCAGCCTCGGGCTGCGCAAACAACATCCCCATGGATTAGCCGTTCAATTAGACCTCATGACCTCAGTAATATTACATTCATCTGCTCAAGTCATCCCTAGGACTGCATCCTGCAGCCCACTTCATAACCTGCCCAGAAGCTGTGACCACACGGCCTTCTCTCGGCAGCTACTTTCCTTCCACAAATTCTCTAATTTGCAGTTCAGTTTGTCGTTCAACATGATTGTGGAGCCCTACCTCCTCTTCCCAAGCTTCGTTTAGTCGCTATCTTGCACATTGGGAGTTTATTTAAGTGTATGCGTTACTATTTCTATAATGTAAGCCTAGTTGTCGAGCATAGGAGTGAAGCACATGGAGTATGGTAGGGCGATCATTTAAGATTCAGGACAATTGGCTAAAAGGTTTCTTACTGATAACACATGAGGATTTCCTTGAAGATATTTGTCTTCCGCTCTTTTCTGAATTGCAAGAGGGGTGCTGCGGCTGCGTTGGTCATGGCCAGGGTGATGGATGGCTGCAGCATAAACCTTATGGTCCCTTAATGGTCTCCCCGCTAAACCCTGCCTTATCTGTATCAGAACCCAATGTGTAACTGGTCTCCAACATGACAACTTAAATCAGTCTTTGTACAAAAGCACAATGATGTCCATCCCTTTACCAGCCTCTGTCCTCAACAATAAGCATTTGACTAGTATCAGATCGACTTCCTTTCTAACATTTTCAATCTCAATATGTCATATTTAGCCATAGTGCATAATTCTGGACAGGGTACCCATTAGGGAAATGGGGATTCTAGGTGATGAGAATATCATATTTAGTTTAAAGCATGGATCATTAAGCGTAGCACCTGATGACTTTTGCTTCACGATGTTCAAATAGCTTTCATTCATTCTTCTTAAACAAGAAAAAGTTAGCATGTTGTTAGACATATGCGGTAATTTATATATAAATAAATCAGGTAGATTGCATTCTAGTCAGCTGGTATATGTCAGAATCTAAGAGCCTAACACCCTCTATAAAAATCGGGCTGATGCACAGACACGCAGTGGATGTGCACAGCGGGCATGCGGCTGGCGCAAAAGGCAAGCCTGTCTGCACCCGTCCGCGTCTGGATAGCGCCAGGCGCTAGAGATTCTAGTCGCTTGACTAGACAGGTTGTCTGTTATTCTACCTCCCAGTTGCTGACCTTGCGTCCTGCGTCTCTTAGTAGGTGTGTTTGTGCCATGGACCCTATTTGTAAGAATTGTGGCTATCTACCCTATGGTTTGGGATATGTCTGTAGTGGAGGGAAGCAGATGAATTAATTTTAATATGTTTAGCATTAAGTGCCACTGGCTGGTTCACCATCACGCTGAAATTTTGGATTTCATCACTGAGCACTCACCTGTTGTTATTATTTCTTACTGAAACATGGCTTAATCAGTCCACTCATGCAGAGGTGGAACTAGCTCTTCATGCTGGTTATTACATCAAAAAAGTGTGTTAGAACCACCCGTAATGGGTGTGGCTTTGATTTTATTTACAAAGACCATTTTACTTGCCGACTGAATTCATTTAATGTTCAAGAGTGTGAAAACGCGCAGTTTCAGTTCAGATTCAAATAAACAAGAACTTCACCTTTTCGGGCCTATTGGTCTATAGACTTCCTGGCCCTGAGTGATGTTTTAGGGAAACTTTGGAGGACTGCACTTCTCTTGTAGTTCTGAAATTGGCCACATTTAATATCATTAGTGATCTCAACTTACACTTCAAGCATTATAACTGTAGTCAAGTACATCATTTCACTAGTAATCTGGAAGCTATTAAACTGACACAGTTAGTGACAGGTTCCACACAAGTGGTGCGGACTCTGCTTGACTCTATCTTTTTCAACTTGAATAACCTCTGGGTATCCACCCCTTCCCAGTTTTCTGATCTGACCATTAAATGGTGCCAATAAAATTGAAAGTCCTAAGGGGCATAGTTATAACAAAGTCAGGCTGCTCAGCAAGACATCTTGCTGCGCTGTGCTGCATGACAGGGAATGGACAGAAATGCACTGTTTTACAAGAATATGGCACATTCCTGCCTTTGTCCGTGCGCTGGCACCTTTTTGGTTCGCTAGCACCAATGCAGGCACCCTGGCACCATGGTGCAAGAGTGCCAGTGTTGCATGCAGGATTGCTTTTGTGCAGGAAGGGGCACCTTCCTGCACAAAACCAATCCTGAGAGGCATATTCCTCTTTCTATGTGTGCTGAAGGATGCAGCCCACATAGAAAGAGGAAGTAAAGAAGAGAAATAAAGCTATTTCTCCTTGTCACACCTTCCCTGAGAAGGTGTATCTTTTTTGCGCATTCCTTGGTCTTTCACTTTTGGTAAATCGGGGAATGCATCAAAAACCATGGGAGTTGCATGGGAACACCAAGGGCAGAGTAATGCAACTCCAGATTTAGGAAACCATTCAGGGCTACGCAAGGTGGTCTTGTGTGGCTTCATAAATCGCATTTTGGACTTGCGGCGCTCTTGGACCAGGTTGCGTGGTGGAAGAGCGACTCAACTCCTCTCATAAATATGCCCCTAGTGTCTCAGGTAAGGCAGAAGTTAAAACATATACTTGTAGGTAATAGCACAAATTAAATATTAAGAGTTTCTGTAACTTGATTCAGGAAAGTATTCCTAAGTATGACTAATACCGAGACAGTTGTACAGAAGATGAACCCCTGCTTAGTATTGTAGTGAGCAAATGGGGTTAACAGCAGACATTGCTAAGTTAGCATGAGTAGTATAAGCTTGGCTGCCATTCTGCCGCTTTTGCACACAACACTACAGGGCTCTGTTCCCGTGAAATACTTTGCTGGCGCTGTTCACATGAGAACTGTCTACCTTTCACATATCCAGCGGGGCACCGCGATCTCTGTCTGTACAGCCTGTTCAAGGTCGTATAACAAATGTTTGCTGTTGATTCACTTTGGCGGTCCCATGCACATAGACATAACATGAAGCACAGTGGCCCAACTGAAACTCAGGTGCTTTTAATATGGCATTACATACATGAGAAGGCACTTGGAGAAAACCTTTCCAACATAGAAGAGCTGTGCTGATCCTGAGATGTAATTCATTGCATCTGATCTCGTAGGTATGGGGTCGCACTGACAGAGCCCAGAGGTCTTCTATAATTATTCTAAACTAGCTCATGAGCACGGGGAGGGTGGTAAAAGGAGCTACAGTCCTGTTTCCCCTGTCATTATAATATGATTTCCTCTTTTGTGCTATATGGAATTGTAACAATGCTAATTATATATTTTTTATGCATTATGCTGCTCGTATTGGCTAGAGTACTGCATCTTAGAGCACGTTACTTAGAAATAAACATTTTAAACTATACAGTGTCTCTGTTTACTCACGTTGTGAACAAGTATGAGTGTAAACAAAAGAGTGTTCTTGTTTCCCAATATTCCTGAGAGTTTACTAAGTCGCATGTTCTAGGTTGTCTAATCATTGGTAGCTTCGCTGTAGTACGGAGAACAAATGAGACACTAATGCTAGTTGGATTGGGGTTCTGGGCACTGAGGTGGCTTTTTGGCACACAACAATACACAGAGGTCCTGGTTTCCTGCGCATAGGTCTGTGCATGAGCAGAATCCCTGCAACAGTATCTGCTATGCATGATTTGATTCCTGTGAGAACAAGTATGCAGAAAATGAGGTCTTCTGCTTCTTGGTTCGTCGCAAAACTGATTGTGTAAAATAGCGACATTAGGTGTTTGAATGTACCTGAAGGAAATCTTAAGATGCTACGGTAAAAAAGAAATACATGATGGCCATTAAAGTCTGTATTGAAATGGTCAAAAAGGCCTGTGCTGACTTTTAGGTGGCTAAAATTGATAAAATTGACAGTCGCTCCAAAGACATTCATGACAGAGTTCAAAGCCTGCTTAAGCCTGAAGCAAACTCATTGTAATTGCAATTGCATTTATATAGCGTTTACTACCAATGACAAGGCATCAAATCGTTTTTTCGGCGAGTAGCATGCTACTCCAGAACCCAAAGTGGATTAGTGGTGAATTGGTACAGGGAGATATGAAATACATTTGAGCCGTGGAAATGTGAGTTTGTATTTGTATTGAAAAGGGATAGTGAAGGAATAGAAGAGGGAAGGGTTTTCATTTGTATAGCGCTTGCTACACTTGATGAGATGTTGAAATACTTTTCGGCAGGTAGCATGCTTCTCTGGAATCCAAACAGGATTAGTGGGGAATTTAGTATAAGGAACTATGAAATTAATTTGAGTGGCTGACATGTTAGTCTGTTAGTTGTATTGAAAAGGATAGTGGAGAGACAGAAGAGGGAAGGGTCTAGAAAGAGTTATTTTTGGAGCTCATAGCAAGTAGGAAGATGTTTGGGTTGAGTAAAGGGGAGGAGGTGGAGGGAAGAACCAGAGAGAAAGGTTTAGAAAGGCTTGTTTGGGAGATCTGAATAGTAAAAGAGGTATGCTGTTGCAAGCAGGGGTAGGAGGGAAGAGTCTAGAAAGGGTTATTTTGGGGATCATAGTAGTAGAATGGGGTTTGGGATGAGTCATAGTGTGGAGGTAGAGGATATGTTGAAAGTGGTATAGGGTGAAAAATAGGGTAGTGCATTGGAGAGAGTAGTAGAATGCAGTATGAGATGAGGCAGGGAGTGGAGGTGGAAGATATATTCAGAGAGGTATAGGGTGAGATATAGGGTAGTGCATTGGCGATGCTGAATCAGAAATAAAGTAATACATTTAAAGCTACAAAAGTACATGGAAGGTATATTTGTCTAAGGAAGGTAATAAGGTAATATATGTAGATTTAAGTTGTATTTAATAAACTCAGACTTTTAAGTGTTGCTGTACTTTAAGTTAATTTATTTGTTTTTATAATTTGTTTTTGTAATTCAGTAGTGAAGCAATTGTAGATAAATAGTTATGATAAAGATTTACTTATTTAAGCAGTCACCTATATGCATGTTAAACGCAGAATAATATAATCATAAGTAATATCTACATTTGTTAAGCAGAACTAACGAATATCTGGATATTTATAAACACAATTATTATACACATTTATACAAAGCAATACACATACGTAGGTACACATATATGGTCCAATAAATGCTAATATGCACAGGGATATGCTGTATATTTATGTTTGAGTATAATGGTTATGTGGGGAAGAGCCAACTCTTGAGTAGTCTCTTGAAGATAAGGTAGTTATCTGTGTATCTTATGTTTGGGGGTAGAGATTTTCATAGTTTGGCTGCTTGAACAGAGAAGGATGCGCCACCTAAAGTTTTTATCTTGTATGGTGGGATTTTGAGATGAGGTGCCAATCCAGAGCGGAGGTTCCTTTGTTGAATGTATTTGATGATTTTATTCCGGATGAAGAGCAGTCCTGTTCCATGTACCGCTTTTTGCGTGATACAAAGCAGCTTGAATGTGGATCTCCTGGCAACTGGTAACCAGTGTAGGGCCTTAAAGGCAGGGTGATGTGGGCTTGTGGCTTTATATGTAAGAGTAGTCTGGCAGCTGAGTTCTGAATCCGTTGTTGTCTTTCCATAGTTGTTAAAGATGATGCATGGTAGAGGCTATTGGCGTAATTGAGTTTAAACAGAACAAGAGAGATAGCAGCCTGAACCTTGTGTGGAAATCCCAGTGCAGGGAAGATGCGACGCAAAGTTTTTATAGTAACGAAGTTTGATCAGGCTAGTTTGTCCACTTGTGCATTCAAGGATAGCTTGGAGTTCATGGTTATTCTGAGGTTTCTTACTTCCTTTGATACTTTAGTCAGTGTTCCCAGATCGTCAAGCTAAGCAGCGAATGGGCCATAATTTTTCCAATCACTACATGTGAGTATTTTTGTTTTGGACGCATTCAATTTGAGATGGCTCCATGTCATCCACTGATCAACGGCTCTGAGGCAACTGAGTTTCCAATGTCTTTGGGGCTTTCCAGTGTAAGGAGTATTTGTGTGTCATCTGCATAGTTATAGCATGTGAGGTGAAATTCATTGATCAGTGCCAGGAATGACTTCATGTAGATGTTGAAAAGCATGGGTGACATTAGTTCTGTTTTAAAGGTAGGATGTGATCCAGTTGAGAGCAGTCCCCTCTATGCGGCTTCGTAGAGTCTTTGTATTAGAGTGTCATGGCAGATGACAGGTCCAAGAGAAGTAGTGTTGCAACCCCATTCCATTCAAATATGTTCTTAAGGTAATCCCAGATGCAGTGAAGACAGATTCTGTGCCTCTACATGGACGGAATCCTATTTGGAAGTCTGAAAGTATGGAATGATTTTCAATGAATTGTGACATGTGGGTGAATGCTGTTCTTATTACCAGTTTGCCCATAAAAGATCAATTTGTAATATGTCTGTAGTTGTTGGGGGTTAAGCGGGTCCAGGTTTGTTTTCTTAGTAATGGGAGTATGTGTGCCTTGTTTAGATCTGGAAATATTACTGTATTAAAGAAATTGTTCATGATTCTTCTTACTGGTGAGGCAGCAGAGGTAGTCAGATGAATTTTCTTGAAGGTTTGTAGTGGGCGTGGGCCAGAAGGGCTGCCCGCAGGCTTGACCAGGTCCATAAATTCACTGTGTGATATTTGCTGGAAGGAATGCAGAGCCTGGGTTAGCCTACTCTTGGAGGGTTTTTTGGAAAAGGGTTTGTGCTGGTGGTTTTTCTTCGTTTTAAATAGGAGTCGGATGTGTCTGCTTTGGTTGTGTAATGCTTTGCCAGTTTGTCTCTGAATTCTTGAGTAGTGGTATGAGCTCCGTCTAGGCAGTTTGGTTTGCGAAATTCTGTGAGAATTTTAGAGAATTCTATATTTGCACATTTAGCATTTTGAATTCTGTCTGAATAGTATTTTTTCTTAGCTTTTTTAATTGCTGATTTGCATAATCTCTTAAGTTTCTGTAGGTAATTTCTGTCTTGATTGGTGTTTGTTTTGATCCAGGTAGGTTGTAGCGTTCTAATTTGCAGTTTATCTCTTTTAGCTCTGGATTTCTCCAAACTGCCTGTTTTCTTTTATTCTGTTCTGTTGGTCACAGAAGTATTAGGATATCAAAAGCTTCCTGTAGGCACCCATATAGTTTTATAATGGAATTTATTGTGTCTAGGTCTTTACTGGATGTAAGTTGTGTTTCTAAGTGTTCAAAATTGAGTTTGCTCCACGGTTGAGGCACGTAAGCTGGTCTTAGGTGTGCTGCATTGTATTGTTTTATGTTGGAAAGCAAGCAAATGGTGGTCTGACCATGAGACTGGAGAAACTGTTTGAAAGGCAACTAGTTCTGTACTTGCACAAATGAAATCTAGGATGTGTCTAGCGATGCAAATGCATTTGTGGATGATCTGATGTAGGTTCAGTGCATCTAGGCCAATGATGCTTGTTTTTGGAAGGTGTTACAGCTAATAAATGATGGACGGAATGCTGACAATGCAAACATTCTCTCCCAGTCAAAAGATCTGGGTTAAATCCATCGTTCTTTTGCCCACTATGCTACCCCAGTTTGGACCCAGCCATATGCAAATCAGTCTTGACCCTGTGCCTCATGGGAACAGTCCAGACCGAACTGCCAGGGCAGGTCCTCCCTGGACCGGTAACAAGCATCCTGGGACCGGTTTCAGGGTATGTCACCCTTCTTCAGCCAGGCTAGCTTGAATCCAGTGGCACAGTGAGCAAGGGACCAACGTCTGGGCATACCCATCCCACTAATGGGCGAAAAGTGTTACAGCAAATAAATGATGGACGGAATGCTGACAATGCAAACATTCTCCCCCAGTCAAAAGATCTAGGTTAAATCCATTGTTCTTTTGCCCACTATGCCACCCCAGTTTGGACCCAGCCATATGCAAACCAATCTTGACCCTGTGCCTCATGGGAACAGTCCAGACCGAACTGCCAGGGCAGGTGCTCCCTGGACCGGAAAGAAGCATCCTGGGACCGGTTTCAGGGTATGTCACCCTTCTTCAGCCAGGCTAGCTTGAATCCAGTGGCACAGTGAGCAAGGGACCCACGTCTGGGCATACCCATCCCACTTAGGGCGAAAGATGTTACAGCAAATAAACGATGGACGGAATGTTGACAATGCAAACATTCTCCCCCAGTCAAAAGATCTGGGTTAAATTCATCGTTCTTTTGCCCACTATGCCACCCCAGATTGGACCCAGCCATATGCAAGTCAGTATTGACCCTGTGCCTCATGGGAACAGTCCAGACAGAACTGTCAGGGCAGGTCCTCCCTGGACCGGAAACAAGCATCCTTGGACCGGTTTCAGGGTATGTCACCCTTCTTTAGCCAGGCTAGCTTGAATCCAGTGGCACAGTTAGTAAGGGACCCACTTCTGGGCATACCCATCCCACTTAGGGAGAAAAGTGTTACAGCAAATAAATGATAGACGGAATGCTGACAATGCAAACATTCTCCCCCAGTCAAAAGATCTGGGTTAAATCCATCGTTCTTTTGCCGACTACTCCACCCCAGTTTGGACCCAGCCATATGCAAATCAGTCTTGACCCTGTACCTCATGGGAACAGTCCACACCGAACTGCCAGGGCAGGTCCTCGCTGGACCGTAAACAAGCATCCTGGGACCAGTTTCAGGGTATGTCACCCTTCTCCTGCCAGGCTAGCTTGAATCCAGTGGCACAGTGAGCAAGGGACCTACGTCTGGGCATACCCGTCCCACTAAGGGCAAAAAGTGTTACAGCAAATAAATGATGGACGGAATGCTGACAATGCAAACATTCTCCCCCAGTCAAAAGATCTGGGTTAAATTCATCGTTCTTTTGCCCACTACGCCACCCCAGTTTGGACCCAGCCATATGCAAATCAGTCTTGACCCTGTGCCAAATGGGAACAGTCCACACCGAACTGCCAGGGCAGGTCCTCACTGGATCGTAAACAAGCATCCTGGGACCGGTTTCAGGGTATGTCACCCTTCTTCAGTCAGGCTAGCTTGAATCCAGTGGCACAGTGAGCAAGGAACAACGTCTGGGCATACCTATCCCACTTAGGGCGAAAAGTGTTACAACAAGTAAATGAAGGACGGAATGCTGATAATGCAAACATTCTCCCCCAGTCAAAAGATCTGGGTTAAATTCATCGTTCTTTTGCCCACTACGCCACCCCAGTTTGGACCCAGCCATATGCAAATCAGTCTTGACCCTGTGCCTCATGAGAACAGTCCAGACCGAACTGCCAGGACAGGTCCTCCCTGGACCGGAAAGAAGCATCCTGGGACCGGTTTCAGGGTATGTAACCCTTCTTCAGCCAGGCTAGCTTGAATCCAGTGGCACAGTGAGCAAGGGACCAACGTCTGGGCATACCCATCCCACTTAGGGCGAAAAGTGTTACAGCAAATAAATGATGGACGGAATGCTGGCAATGCAAACATTCTCCCCCAGTTTAAAGATCTGGGTTAAATCCATTGTTCTTTTGCCCACTATGCCACCCCAGTTTGGACCCAGCCATATGCAAACCAGTCTTGACCCTGTGCCTCATGGGAACAGTCCAGACCGAACTGCCAGGACAGGTCCTCCCTGGACCGGAAAGAAGCATCCTGGGACCGGTATCAGGGTATGTCACCGTTCTTCAGCCACGCTAGCTTGAATCCAGTGGCACAGTGAGCAAGGGACCCACGTCTGGGCATACCCATCCCACTTAGGGCGAAAAGTGTTGCAGAAAATAAATGATGGATGGAATGCTGACAATGCAAACATTCTCACCCAGTCAAAAGATCTGGGCCTTAATCCATCGTTTTTTTGCTCACCATGCCATTCCAGTTTGGACCCAGCCATATGCAAATCAGTCTTGACCCTGTGCCTCAGGGGAACAGACCAGACCGAACTGCCAGGGCAGGTCCTCCCTGGACCGGAAACAAGCATCCTGGGACCGGTTTCAGGTTATGTCACCCTTCTTCAGCCAGGCTAGCTTGAATCCAGCAGCAAAGTGAGCAAGGGACCCACATCTGGGCATACCCATCACACTTAGGGCGAAAAGTGTTATGACTGATTTGCATATGGCTGGGTCTTAACTGGAATAGCATGGTGAGCAAAAAAACAATGAATTTAGGCCCAGATCTCTACTGGGGTGAATGTATGACATTGTTCTGCATTCTGTCCATCAATAGTTCTTTTTGCATTTGTCACCCCAAGTGGGACGGATATGCTCAGACGTGAGTTCCGTGCTCTCCATGCCACTGGAATCAAGCTATCCTGGCTGAACAGGGGTAAAACCCTGAAACCGGTTCTAGGATGCTTGTTTTCAGTTCAGGGAGGACCTGGCCTGGCAGTTCGGGCTGGACTGTTCCCATTGGGCACAGGGTCAAGACTGATTTGCATATGGCTGGGTCCAAACTGGAATGGCATGGTGAGCAAAAAAACTATGGATTTAGGTCCAGATCTCTGTACTGGGGTGTATGACATTGTTCTGCATTCTGTCCATCAATAGTTCTTTTTGCATTTGTCACCCCCGAGTGAGACGGGTATGCTCAGACGTGTGTCCCGTGCTCTCCATGCCACTGGAATCAAGCTATCCTGGCTGAAGAGGGGTGAAACCCCGAAACTGGTCCTAGGATGCTTGTTTCCAGTCCAGGGAGGACCTGGCCTTGCAGTTCGGGCTGGTCTGCTCCCATTGGGCACAGGGTCAAGACTGATTTGCATATGGCTGGGTCCAAACTGGAATGGCATGGTGAGCAAAAAAACCATGGATTTAGGTCCAGATCTCTGTACTGGGGTGAATGTATGACATTGTTCTGCATTCTGTTCATCAATAGTTCTTTTTGTTTTTGGAAGGGGCATATTGGGTTCATCAAGCAAATGTTTAGGTCACCAAGAATGCCTAGGTTGGAGTGTAGTGTTATCAGGTTTGATACTGTGTCTAGAAGTGTGTCTGGGATTGTTGCATTACTAGGTGGAGGTCTGTAAAGGATCAGGTAGGTACGGTAGGAAGTTGTAGGGTTGCATCTGGTGAAGGGAGCTTCACAACCTTGTATGGAGACCTCATCAGCTTTAGCGATATTTAAGGGCCGATTTCGATGTTGGGCGGAATTGCTTCTGTCCGACAGCCACTCAGTTCCAGGTCTGACCGACACCCGGTCAGAGGTCCCCACGGTTGAAAATAGGATGTGAACGAACACTGTTTGGTCACATTCCCTACATTTCCCTATGGAAGAATGCATTACGGCCATAAACCGCCCGTAATGCATGCTCCCATAGGGAAATGGAAGGTGTAGTTCATCCCTGCACCCCATGACAGGCATCTTGCAGGGATCAACAGGAGGGCACCAAAAATGCCCCTCGGCCCCCAACCAGAGGCCACACACAAGGGTCCCTGCTGGGCACCCCAAACACGCTTTCCAACATGGTTTCCATGTCGTACAGTCCGGCATGGAAACCATGCTGGACACCCTGCATCATAATCTCAAGGGCGGGCCGCCCTTGAGATTACTGTCCGACTTCTGACTGTCCGACAGGCTCCTGTAGCCCATTGGAAGCCAGCTGGAATGACCGTCTGGTTTACTTTCTAACCCCGAGCTTCATAATGCAGTGGTCGGAAACTAAACCGAGGAGTCTATTACGATGCAGCTTGGAAGGTTCCGACCATCGGTTGGAGCCTTCCGAGCCACATTGTAATCAGCCCCTAAATGTTTGCTTGAACACAACAGTTAGGCCATCTCCTCTTTTGCCTATACGAGTTTTTGTGATTGCTTGTTAGCCCATGCAACACTGGAGCTATGTCATCTCCCAATCATGATTCAGTTATGGAGAGTAAGTCAGGTTGTTTGTCAGTGAGAAGGTCTTGCTGAAGCATCTGATGAAAAATGTGGTAGGCTTGAGATCATTTTATTAAACAAGTTAACTTCATCTATGCACTTTTTCCCTGTGATAGCCTTTTGTCTAATGCTGGATGTCTAATTCCAGAGACTGGAAATATGCCATATGGGGCCGGGTTGTGGAGTTTGAATGGTTGGATGGCATTTCTCTTTAAACCCTTATGGATAAGTAAAGTTGAGCTCCCTTGATGACCCATCGAAACCAGATCTAATCCTCAAATCGGAGAAGATTATCAATCCCATCTTTATAAATTTAGCTAATCTTTCTATGTCCATTTCTGCAGTATCTAATGCATGAAAACATGCAAATGTGACTCCACTTCTAGAAAAATGAACAATAGGCCCTGCCCCGAAATTACTGACCTATCTCCCGCCTACCTTTTAAGGCTAAAGTGGTGGAGAAACATGAATAATCTTCTGGCGGATGTCGTAGAGAAGCATCAGCTGTTCGGATCCTCACAGAATGGCTTTAGGCTGGCCATGAATCTGTCTTTTGCAAAATGACAGAGGCCTTGCGACAAACTGCTGATGAGGGAGGTTCTGCAGCACTTATTGTATTCGATTTAAGCAATGCTTTTTATACCGTGTCCCATGAGGTGCTCCTGCAGTGATTACACTAGAATGGGGTCCAGGGCAAAGCATTGTCTTGGTTATCCTCTTTAAAAGATTGCTCCTTTCCTGTGATATCTCCTCCCTTTACATTTACCATGCAGACTTTTGAGTATGGCGTCCTACAGGGCTCAGCCCTAAGTCCCACCTTTTTAAATATTTATATAAAGCCATTGGCTGACTATTTGAAGTTGAATGCCAAAAAAACTGAGATGGTTTTGCTTGGGAAACACAAGAGTGGGGAGGTCACTTGTGGCCTAGTATGTCAGAGTTACCCTCAGCCCAAATTTGCTTTTAAATACCTAGGGGGCAGATTTACAAGGCCCTTGCGTCATTTTTGCGCCGCTGTTGCGTCACTTTATGTGGCACAGCAGCAGCGTAAAAATGCGGCCCATTTACATCGTGACGCATCTAGGGAGATGCGTCACGTTGTAAAGCCCTGCATCACATTAGGCCTGCGTCAGGTATAATGTATGCAGGGTGGGCGTTCCAACGCAAAAAAGCCTCGTAGAAGTGATGCAGTGAAATCTACAAGATTTCACTGCGCCACTTCTAGGACGCCACTGCGTCAAATTCTTGCGCCTGCTTGAAGCAGGCGTAAGGAGCGACGCAGCACAATGATGACAGGCCTCCCCCTGCATTGCTGGAGCTGCGTTGTGCTTGCGACACCACTCCAGCAATGTGTGATTTTTGCGTCAACAGATGAGTCAGAAATTCTGACGCATCTGTCAATCCTTGCGCCATGGTGCGCCATATTGTAAATACGGCACATCCATAGTGGCGCAAGAGTTTCTAATGGTGGGGCAGGGAAAGTGACGCATCTTTATAGATGCGCCACTTTCTTGTAAATCTGCCCCTGGGTGTTTTCATTATCTTTCAAGCCATAAGTCAAAGCGTTGGCTTCTGTATTCTTCGGCACACTTTGAAGCCTTAAACTATTTTTGGCTTCTTCCATCCTCAAGTTAGGAGGATAGTCATCCAGTCCTTAATTGCCTCTTGCCTTGATTACAGTAATTGGTTACCACCAGCCATGTGAAAAACAGGCTGCTGATTGTTCAGAACATGGCAGCGAGATTATGATTCCACCTGCCCAAATCTTGCTCAGCCTCTCAGCTACTCTGCAAGCTGCACTGGCTTCCGGTAGAGAAACGCATCCAGTTCAAGGCTTTGTGCACGACTCACCCGATCTTGAATAAGCAAGGTGCATCTAGTTTGTCTTCCTTGCTTCAATCCTATAACCCGACTAGGGCATTAAGATCTGTAGATTCTAATTTGGTGGTGTTATCCAGCTTTTTTGCCTAGGAAGTGCGGAGGCTTCTTTCGAGAGAAAGCACCAGTGTTATGTAACAATTTGCCTATACACCTATGGAAAACATCCAATCATCTCAGCTTTAGAAAGCAGTTGAAGACTTGGTTGTTTGCAGCATAAGCTTTTGGGGGCATATTATCAAGCACGGTGTTAAAAGGATCGCCGCTTCAGCGGCAGAAAACTGCCGCTAAAGCGGCGATAATGGGCTTGATAATATTCCGCAGAGAATTCCAATAGAAGCCCATGTTCTGGTGTTAACATGGGCTTTTATTGGAATTCTCTGCGGCATATTATCAAGCCCATTATCACCGATTTAGCAGCAGTTTTCTGCCGCTGAAGCGGCGATCATTTTAACACCGTTTCTTGATAATATGCCCTTTGGTCTTTTATGGGATGTCACAGTAGTAGAAGGTTAGCGCTGGTAAGCCCTTCTGGGAGCAGCCATGCACTTTACAAATTAGTGTAACCTAATATAACATAAATGGGTGCCACATTTACATGAATGAATGAAATGCAATTCACAGAGTGCACTTATACCCCACTCTAGTGAGCTGTCCCACTTCCAAAGAATGCCTCGTTATATACAAAATAATCTCATAACAAAGGCACCAGAGGCACCATCTTGACCTGCATTTCATTTGTATTGTTTAATGGATAAATCTGTGCTTAAAGTCTGTTTTTTCCCAAAAAGTATAACCTTAAATGACTTAAAGATTGCTGTAAGTTTCTGAATCTCTTCTGGCCTGCGGAAGATATCATTTATCTAATATTTTTGTACGTTTTGAGGTGTTTCTATCCGAGTGAGGAAGAGTGGAAAGCAGCCAGACTGAAATAAATGAGAGTGATAACTTTAATCAGAGCAGGAACTTGGGGCCATATTATCAAGGATCGGCGATAACATTATTGCGGCTTTAGGAAACTGCCGCTAAAGCGGTGATAATGGGCTTGATAATATGCTCTATGGAATTCCAATTGAAGCTCAGGTTAGACGACCTTCACATCTAACATGGGCTTCAATTGGAATTCCATAGAGCATATTATCAAGCCCATTATCGCCGTTTTAGCGGCAGTTTTCTGCCGCTAAAACGGCGATAATTGTATCGCCTGGCTTGATAATATGCCCCAGTGTGAGCATTTGTGATACTTTTCAGATGTAAAATAGTCCGCCGTGTATTCACATGAAAGTACTTCCAAGAGCTTGGAGTGATACACCAAGCAGCCAATAGCATGTTTAACAAAGAGATTCTCTGGGTGCACCCTAAGGCCCCTCTGTGTAGCTTTTATATAAATGTTAACAATAGGTCTTTCAGACGGCTACACTGTCAAGTCAGACTGGCTGGGCTGTAGTCCTACATAGCTCCACTTGCAAACAAGGTAGGAAGGCAAGCAGAACCTTAGAACACAGCGCTTTAACTATTTCTAAGATGAACAAATACCTGTAAAGCGCATTTGGTAAAAGGATGTAAAAATATTGTTGCATATTTGGACAAAAACGCCCCTACACCACTGATTAGTTTATATAAAGGTAAATCTGTCAAATGTTACAATGACATATGGTCACAGTGAAAACAATAAAATTCTAAAATGTCTACAAGGTTGAGAGTTGTACAAAACAAACCTGAGGGCATATTATCAAGCAGGGCGTTAAGATTATCATAAGATGACACCATAACATGGGTTTCTAAGGGAATTCTCAAGGGTATATTATCAAGCCCATTATCGCCGCTTTAGCGGAAGATTTCTGCCACTAAAGTGGCAATAATTTTAATGCCGTTTCTTGATAATATGCCCGAAGTACGTTGTGATGTGTGTAAAATGAAAGAGAAAAAACTTGTAAATAAATAACAGATACACCCGAGTATGTTTCTGACTTGTGACTTCAATGAAAAACGTAAGGGCCTTTTACACAGGTGCCAAGTCACCCGATTTCAGATATGATACCTCGAGCCACTCCTGGCCTTTAAGTACATAACTGTTGCATTCTGGGGCTTGTAGTTTCACTTTTAACACTGAACGTTTAGGTTAAAAAAACAGAGCATGCAAAGAGCTCCTGAATGAAAAGGCCAGGCCAGGCACAATGTGTAACACTGACGTCTGACAGTCATGTATTGCAATTACATTATTATATCTCAAAATTTATGACCGTCAGATGTTGGGCCCCCTCGAACTTTATATATATATATATATAATTATTTTTTTTCCCTTAGACACTTCTCAGTTTAATGAACTGATACAAATCAGCATTACATCCTCCTGGTAATTTACCAATCACATGATATGCTCCCAAATGGATAGTAAGGGTGGTCATTTCCATTATTTTGCTCAGAATACTGATTAAATACATACAACTAATATGGCAGAACACAGCATGCAATATACATCACTAAATCATGAAAGGATAATGATTTGCAAAGCTGCACTGAAAACGCTAGTTTCATCACACCTAGAATTGATGTGGGGGCTTTATGTCTCTGCCACGCTTGCAGTTGGTTATGTAGTGTTTTTTTCTTTTATTTATGTCCCCCTCTCCATCCAAGAGAGGATGTTGGAAGATGTTTCTGGTGCTTAGAGAGCGAGGCTTGCTATCTGCTCCTTTACGCTGATGCCCTTGTCTCTGCTCTCTCTTGCAGTCCTTTTCTCCTTGGAGGGCTGCCTTTGCCACATGTGAGAGTACGGCCGATTACGAAGACACCTCAGTGCCATTGCATATAGACAGCAATTCCTACTAGCCTTGCGCTGCCCCACGCACCATCTAGTCCAGTTCACACTGCATTTCCGCTGCCGCTCTTATCTGCAGATATTGCCTCAGTGGCTCCCATATGTCCTCAGGTCTTGATGTCTTTGGTAGTTCCTCTGCAATTGTTTCTAAATTTTCCTTGCAATACACCAAATCTTTGATCCAATGGTCTACTTTAGGGGAGAGCTTCCCGCCCCATGTAATTGCTACCCTGCGCTAGGCCACGAGTAATGCCAGTCGCAGGAATCTACCCTTCACCCCTTTCACATGTGGGATACAGTACAAAAGACAAACAAGTGGGGTACACTGCAGCTCCATCTCCGACATCTCCACCAAAGCCCTCACCACCAGGGTCCAATACTCAGCCACCTTTCTACACCCCCATGCCAGATGCAAGAAATCAGCATTATATTGGCCACATCTTATACAACAGCTTGTTCCACAGAGCCCATATCGATGTAGCCTTGCTGGAGTATAGTACACCTGATGTATGTATTTAAAATGTATTATACGTAAATTTCCATTCATAGCAAGTGTGCCCGTTAAACTGCAGATATATTCCCAATCTTTCTCTAGTATCGGGGAGAGTAAGCAGTCCTTCCATCTCTCCCAGCTTTTGTCAATTTCCCTCTCACTCTGCTCCCGTACAAGCTTATATAATCTAGAAATCAGCTTCTTATTGGTGGGAGTAGTGAGTAACATAACATAACATAACAGGTGTATTTGTAAAGCGCACAATTACCCGTAGGTGTCCTGGCGCTGAATAACAAATGTTTATTGTTACCCAACTCAATGGTACTCATCTGCAATGAGTGTAACGTGGGGGGCTCAATGGGATAGGTATCATAGTGTGCCCTGACCGCGTGTCTAAGTCTATGCATCGCAAATTGAAACAGTAGTGTGGGATTACTTCTGTATGTCAGGGTTTCCGTTGTGTGAAACGACCCCTCCGGGTATAGATCTTGCATCTGCTGGAGCCCTGCTTCTTTGAGAAGCCGCATCGAGCTCGCCTCATGGGTGACTGACAATGCAGCGTGGTATTCTATGTGCACGGCCGGTGCGTATATGGGCAGTTTACATGCCCGCCGTCCTATCACCTGCCATGCAGCTATCGTTGTGTCCACCACGTTAATTTCCGTTTTCGGGAGTCCGTGTTTCATGTGTGTGAGAATGCCGTGCAAAGGAATCGGATAAGCGTCTCTCTCCTCTACTGCAACATGTGGGGTAAATGCGTACGGCCTAACCCAATAATACGCATACTGGGCCTGGGCACTAAGATAGTAGGCATAGAAGTCTGGCGCCCCAAAACCCCCCTTGTCGTAATCGCTAGTAAGAACAGACCAGCTCACTCGAGCATGTTTGCCTCCCCAGACCAACAGGAGCAGAGTGCTGCGGAGGGTATCAAAGAACCTCCTTGACAGCACAATTGGGATGTTCACGAAGAGATACAAAAACCGCAGCAGGACCACCATCTTTACTAGTAAAATATGGTCCGCTAGAGATAGTGGCAGAGCCACCCAGACATCAACTTGTTGATCTAACTTGGTGCAGGCTCGGCCATCATTTTCACATATAACTAGATCTGGATCTCGATGATTCCACACTCCAAGATATTTAATAAGTTCTACAGACCATGCCAATGGGAACTCAACATCAGGCTGTGTCATAGATTCCATTAGCGGGATAATGGTGGATTTTTCCCAATTCACAGTCAAATCCGATAGTGTGCTAAATCTAACATATTCCTGCAGCAACTGCACCAAGAACCGAGAGGGCTTACGAACAAACAACACCATGTCATCCGAGTACAGCGAAATGGCCACTGGGCGATAGTTAAAATTCAATGCCGTTTCCCTATGCCAGTGGCTCCACTGCCAGTGTGAAGAGCAGAGGGGACAAAGGGCAACCTTGGCGGGTGCCCCGCTCTATGTTGAATGGGTCGGACGTCAGGCCACCGACCCGTACACGGGCTGATGGCTGAGCGTACAATAACATAACCCATTTTATTAAAATTAGGGGGAACCCCATACGCTGTAACACGAAGAACATGTATTTCCACTCGATCGAGTCGAAGGCCTTAGCGGCATCCAACAACACCGCCGCAGCCGGTAGCCTCGGCTCCAACATGTGGAGCATAGCGAAAATGGTCAGCAAAGTGTGCGATGTAGATCGGTCAGGTATAAAACCCGACTGGTCCGGCAATATCAGGCAAGGCATCAGTGGATGTAGTTTAACGGCTAGTATTTTGGCAAGTATCTTCGCATAGATATTGATCAGCGAGAGCAGTCTGTAGGAGTCATACCTATCAGGAGGTTTATCCTTTTTAATCAATGTTAATTAGTGCTTGTCGAAGCGAGGGCGGAAGCACCCCTGAGTCATGCACTTCGGCATATACCTCTAGTAGGTAAGGGGTAATTGGGTCCGCATTTGTAAAATTCAACTGTGAGACCGTCGGGCTCCGGGGCCTTCGGACTAGGTAGGGCCGAAATTGCGGCTTTAATATCTTCCGCATCAATTGGCTGGCTAAGGTATTCCCTATGCAAATGAGTTAAACGAACAAATAATGAAAAATTCACAAATTTTAATTAAAAAAACATATACATTGACATGTTGTAAAAATACATTATTTAATGTCACCAAGAGATCTATTTAGAATATGACAATAGCAGAGATAGAATCTTCTAATGACATCAATCGATCTATTAAAATACAGGGCTGGCAGAAATAAATTCTTCTTAAGGTATTCCCTATGAACATCCGACAACCACGCGCATGCCACATCCTCTAGATAGTTCTCCATCTCAGGCGTTGTGGAACCCCCCCTAGATGTATAAAGATGAGCATAAAAGGTGAAAAACTTCCCGGTAATGGCGAGTTGATGATAATGATCTGTTCCGTGGGGGTCTGTAATCTTGTCAATATGTGGTTGTTCCTCACGGTCCCTGATTTTATTCGCCAGGTTACGGCCTGGTCTCCCCCCTTCTCCATACCTACGAGCCATATGTCTGAGCGATACATACCGTATCTCAGACTCAGCCAGGGTATCATATTCCAATATAAGCTCCTGAATGCGGGACAGAGCGTCAGCTGATGGGGCAGCTGCGTATCTACGTTCCAGGTCCTGGAATGTAGTTTCAAGTCTAGCAAGTTGACCTCTGAGGTCCCTCAATATGCCAGCAGTGGTGCCAATGCACACCCCTCGGATCATCACCTTGAAGGCCTCCCATAAGGTGTAAGCGCTATCAACAGAACTTTTGTTAATTACAAAATATTGCTTTATCGCCTCATGCACAGCAGCCTCATATATTGGGTCCAGTAGAGCCTCCGACCGCAGCCGCCACGTGAAGGGAGGGTGTATTGCTGTTGGGATCTCGATATCCAGTTGCACCGGGTTGTGATCTGATAACATGTGTGGTAAATTGACTAACTCTGTAACCCAGTCAATCGCATCCCCACCAGCAGCCAATAATCCAGCCTAGACCAACTATTGTGATGTGGTGTGGCATGTGTACCTACTTTCGCCAAGGCATTGCGCACTCTCCCTACATCCATCAATCCAAATTCCGACATAGCGCTACGAACACTGTGAGCCACCTTGGGAGTGCGATTCGACAGCGGGTTAGATTTATCCAGCTCAGGGTTCAGATAGGTGTTAAAGTACCACCCCACAAATGTCCGCCTCCGGCCATTCTCTCAACTTGGTCTACATTCTTAAAAAACACTCAGAGTCATCTGCAATGGGACCATATATGTTTACAATCGACAATAAGGAACCACCTAATTTCCCTTGAACAATTGCGCAGCGCCCCTCTCTATCTACATATGTTCGGAGTGGAGTGAAGGCAAGCCCTCGCCTGATCAGAATCAGCACGCCCCTGGCATAGGATGAAAATGAGGAGGCAAGCCTATATCCTGCCCATTTCACAGCAATGGTACGTTCTGTGAAGCTGGTCAAGTGCGTTTCCTGTAGTAGAGCGACTTGTACATCATGGCGAGTTAAGTAAGCTAACACCGGACGTTATTTCTTTGGGGAGTTCAGCCCTCGTATGTTCCAAGTTAGGAACTTATAGCGTAAACCCTCAAGCTTTCCAACATCTCTATGCAACCAAGCTGATAGGTTAGGCCAGAACAGGAGCACAGCAATGATATTACATTTTTCAAATCTACAAAATCCACCATTACCCAGTCTAGACAGCAATTTCACAACAAACAAAACGGAAAATAAAACAACTCCCAATCCCTCCCTCTCCCTCCCCCCACCCACTCTAACCACCCAATTAGGTCGAGTCCTTCTCCCGCCCCCTGCCCCGCCACCCACCCGATCTGCCATAAAGATTTCAAAGTAGGGGAACACCCACTTGGGGGGAAGGAACGGCAGCAGACACCCACCATCTGGCTGCTGTATTTACCTGTCGCACCTTTGCACCATTAAACATCAGCAACATCGTTATCTAGTTTGCTTAACATTCAGTAACAACTAACAGCATACAAACAATACACTGCACCAGCGTCAGATACATAGCTGAATCTGGTCTAACTATGACGCATTACTCCATCACAGTGTCATATATAATCTCAGAAATATAGATACACCCATTAATTATCTGAGCAATGACGACGGACTCCTCGAGCCACCATGGCGAGGCTTCGGTTTGCAGATATGTTTCGTGAACTACAAAGCTGATTTAGAGTCCGTGAAGAAGTGCGCCTGACCTTCGTGTGTTATTTTCAGTTTGGCAGGATATAGCATAGCATATGGGACAGATGCCGCCTGAAGGATCTTTTTCGCCGGCACAAACTCTCTGCGAGCCGCTTGCACTGCAGGTGTGTAATCCGGGAAGAATGACAAGGTATTACCCTTATGATTAATGGGACTCTTGGCTCTGGCTTCCTTCAGTATCGCATCCCTGTCTGCATAGTTTAGAAGGCGTGCGATTATTGGCCGTGGTGGCGCCCCCGGCTTGGGTCGGGGGCCCAGAGATCGATGAGCTCTCTCCACTATCATCACCGCCGACAGAACTGAAGCGAAGAGTTCCTGCAGTAGGCCATCTATGAACGTCTCCATCCTAGAGATAGCAGTGGATTCCGGCAGACCAATTATACGAAGGTTGTTACGTCTGGAGTGCGGTTTTAAGTCCTCGTTCTTAGCTTTGATGACCTCCAGCACTTTTTCCATTTGCAGAATCTGTGTCCGCGACTCCGTCTGCGAATCCTGCGTATCCGACAGTCTATTTTCCAGGACATCAAGTCTGTGTTCATGAGCGTCTACCTTCTTTTTCACCACGTCTAAGCTGGACGCGAGTGCATCAATCTTACTGTCAATGGTTTTCATACCGGATCGCAGTTCCAATAAGATGGTTCGCGTGTCATCCTCCGGACTCTCAGCAGCGTCGGACGTGCCCTGTGTCGCGGCCTGATCCCCCATGTTCTCCGTTGCTCGCGTGTTACGTTTACTTTCAAATGGGAGTTTCGGTTGTTTGGGATCCAGCTTCCCCATAGTGACAGGGCGTAGAGACGATGTACCCGACTTCAGTCCTTCAGTGTTCTCCTCAAGCCCAGACTGTAAAGATGCAGATCACTGCCGCCTACGATCAAACCACCTTCAAGCGCGTGTACCCTCAAACACTCCTCAATGGTTCACAGATGGTCCCAAGCGCCATGCGCAGACTATCAGGCAGATCACTAGATCTAGACGGGTCAGCAGATCCCTCAGTGATCCCCCCCAGCGGCAGCTGCGCAGTTAGTACACAGATCAGCTAGTCCCACCATCACCGCTTCAATTAGCCAGACTCTGCATTCCACTATGTCCCTCTTAGTAACTCAACGACTGGGCACCACGCCTGTGTTTGATGTAGCATAGCTTTCCTGAGGCACTCCACCAGCAGGAGCAGAAACAGCCCCAGACGCAGCCCACAGTGTCACGCCGATCCCGTGGCTCGCCCACAGAGCCCAGCACCAGCCCACTCCACAGGCCCGAGGCCCCAGCGGAGCCCCAGGCACACCAGTCCGCCAAGAGCAGGCAGGGCCTTGCACCGGGCTAAACCGCCGGTATCCCCGCACCCGCGGCCTTAAGGCTGGACCGAAGGACCCGCAGAATAGGCAACAGGTGCGCCTCCCACACTGCGCCCGGAACAGCCAGCCCGCCCCAGCGCGCCCGGACCTCACCCCGTGAAAATTCAAACAGGAGCCCGGGCCGAGCCGCACAGGCCCACCTGCCCCCGACACGGCAAGAAGCCCTCACCCACTTACCGTATTCCCGCTGAGCCCACAGGCGGAAAGTCAGCCGGCCGGCAGCGCCTCGTCATCCAGCTCCGCTGTAGGCAATCACCACTCCGCAGTCACGAGGCCGGCTCTCAAGGACACTCCTCAGCAGGTGAACTCCGCGGCTTACGATGTCCTCGGTTCCGCCGCCGGGCGTGCGTTCAGTCTTAGTCGATGATTCAACTCCGATTGCGAATTCAGGAGCATACATCCCGACTCCCCGGGGCTCCGCACCACACCTCCTCAGAACGCTTCTTTCACCCTGCGCCCACGGTCGCCACCATTTTCTTCATCAGCCAGTGCCCTGTGTCAGCTCCGATCTCAGTGAGCTCCCACTCTCCGTTATAATTCAAACCCGCACCGAGTGTGCCCGCGGCAGTTACCAGACACTTGAGGATGTTTCCAATGGTGTCAGTGCTTTAATTCAGTGGTATTTGCCAGATAGTGCAGCCTGGCATACGGAGTTCCCTCAAGAGGCAGCCATCCCATCTCACGCCGTAGCCACACCCGCCGACTCGAAATTTAGTTTACATTATTCATTAAGGAGCTAACATCATGGCAGAGTCATGATAGCTGAAAGATTCTGTGTATTTGTTACATCTTGTCACATAAACCTTTTTTCTATACAAGTCATAAGATACACGTGGAATTCCCTATGATTTAACATTTCCCCATATTTTTATCATGACATCTTTTCTCAAAGCTAACGTCCAAGTTAATTATGGATGGCAAAGCCAACATGGGGAATGGCAGGTTCAACATGGGTGGTGCAGTAGCTCAGTGTTCCATATGTGTTGCCAGAGGTAAATGTGGGTCCCAATAATGGAACTGTACATAGCTGCCACTTGGATTCAAATCCCAATAAATAACCTAGAGGGATATCCTCAATAACCATCGCAAAAGTTACTTAACGCAGCCTCCAACATCGCAGTCTATCTCGGGAAAATTACGCCGTGTTAACGAAGCATTCTTAACACGGTGGCACCATGCGATAGTCACCAGATAACGCGTCAACTGACCACGCCAAAATCAACGGCACGCCGCAAAAATGCAAAACACAAATGCAATAAATCATGCGATAAGGCCAATCGCGGTACAAAAAGCACTGAAAACCAGCGACCGGCCAGCAAATCCCACCCGTCTGGCCGGAAAATGCTACCTAAAAGCAGAGTAAATAAACAGGGAGATGACAACGTGCAAGCACAACCCCACAGTTGTGACGCAGAACAAATGACCATTGTCCAAATCAAATAGGCATTTCCTCACAAACAGCCACAATGCACATTGACATGCATTCAGAATGCAACCTGCGCCAATGCGGAAACAAACATGGTACACACTGTGAAACCGCATCTCCCCCTCACATTGCAGAGGGACAAACAACACCCCCTGCACACCGATGTGCCATGTCCATGACCAAACAAGAATGAAAGCACGGACTAATATAGGGGCAGTGACTTCCCCTCACGTACATGTTGCCCATGTCATGGAACTTAAGTCGCAGGGGGCATCCCTGCATCATGGCGGCACATATCAGAGCACAAAAGAATCCCTGTTGTCACCTGTAGGCTACAAATGACAGCCAAAATGGAATGATTTGGGACACATGTGAAATGCCGAAGAGTGGGATACTGTATCAACTGTCACACACAGAACTGGCAGTTTGAATACGTGACACCATAAACAGCCTCACTGCACAGAGGTGACACACGCACCATACATCAACAAATCCCTCAATTGACAGCACAACATGTCGCACCCACACTTGTCTGAGTGAAGTGCCTGTACAGATGAGTGACATGCACGCAGGGAATGTGTATCGGAATGCTTTTATTAGCACATGCAGTGCCTGTGGCAGTCAACTTACTGTGCCATTACTGCGAAGGACCCACACAATGTGACAGCAACCAGAGAAGAAATTGTCAATGATGTAGTCCCTACAGGCTATTCCTGCTGCGGCTGCAGTGGGGTGTGGTCCACCTGCCTCATCTTCATTATCATCGTCCGGTGCATCTGGCACTCGTATCCATGGGGCTTTGCTGTGTACACATATGTTGTGCAACACAAAACATGCAACGATCATCTTGCACACAAGGTCTGGGCTGTACAACAGCTTACCACCTGTGACGTCCAGGCACCTGAAACGTGACTTCAACACGCCAAATGTGCGCTCCGCGATGCCCTTGATGCGTTTGTGGGCCAAATTGTACTGCCTCTGGGCCTGTGTGTTCGGGGCTTGGAGGGGTGTCATCATCTAAGCGCAGAGTGCATATCCTTGGTCACCTGTGACAGTGCAGAGAGACATGAGTCACGACTACATAATGTGTTGGCAGGCTCACTGGTTCATTGGTGTGTGATATGTGTGACTTAGTGATTACTGTATGACATATGCTGCGTCTTGCAAATGAGCTGCATCACTGTTTACCATGCAGCCTCCCTGCTGCACCTCCCCCCCGAGCACATTCACTAGTGTGCGCAGCTCGATTAAATCACATGCACCCCTATGGCACACCATTGACATGCCTGTCTGAGCATGTCTACAAGCCTGAGTATGACACAGTGATGATGCTGCGCAGAATGTGGCCGGCCATTTGTGTTTAGGCCCAGTGCAAGAACAGTGCTGACACAGATGTAGAGCACCTGCCTGGCTGAACTCGACATGCAGTTGAGGGTACATCTTTGGCTCATGCTGCGCTAATACACACAACAGTTGGCATGTGTGATCCCTGACCCTGAGTGGGCATGCCCTCCCCCATGTACGCCTTCGGCCGACCACGCACACCGGGCACATGCCAGATGGCAACATTGTCGATTGCGTGACGGATGGCGCAGACACTACAACAGAGACACACGCATGGCAAGGCCCACACTGAGCCACACCCCTACGCAGTACTGTCATACAACTGTCCACCCCGCTTACGCTCATATGAAGATACAACACGGTTACATGTCCCAGGTCTACACCACTGCCTGAGGTGACATGGTTGCGTCCACTGTCCACTACACTCCATACACCAGCGGTGTGTGTTGACATGGATATGCATGTGGTCTGCATACTGCAGTCTGGGCAGCACATCCACACCACACTTGGCATTGTGTACATGCTTATTAATGGGTCACTTGCCTCCTTTGCACATGCCTGGTTCCCACCTCTCCCCACATTCTGCTACTGTGTGGCTGAGGTGCCATGCTGTTGATGGCTTGTGTACATGGCTAGCCCAGGTTACCACAGTAAGTTGTGCTGTCGTGTCTGGTAGGTGGGCATGTTGTTTGGCATGTTGCATGTGAGTTTGTAACGTGTGCATTCCCAGAGTTGTGAGTTGCATGATTGTGGAATTGAGGTGTGTGGTGTGTTCATTTGGTACTTACCAATGAGCAGAGCATTTCCGTAGGTGCCATCCTGGAAGCGTCAGTTGATGATGGACTGTCGGAAGATGTAGGAATCATGCACACTGCCTGGGTAGTTGGAGACTACGTTGGTGAAGAGTCCCCGGTGGTCCACTATTGCCTGCACATTGATGGAATGCGTGTGCTTTCTGTTGCAGTAATTGTGTGCAGTGTCGGCAGTGGGGACAAGTAGGACATGTGTGCAGTCAATTGCCCCCAACACGTGGGGGAATGCAGCTATGGCGTAGAAGCCTTGCTTGGTCTCCAGCTGTTCCTGGCCAGTGTGGGGGCAGTATAGGTACTGGGGTATCAAGCTGATGATGGCATCCAGGACAGGTTTGAGGAACTTTGAGAGGGCTGGCTGTGAGACCCCTCCGACTCTGGCGGTTGTTGGTTAGTAGGTACCAGAGGCTAACAGGTGCAGCACAGCCAGCAGCTTTGTCTGAGGTGGGATGTTGGTTATCCGCTGTGTTGGTACCGTCAGCCTGTGGGCAATGATGTTTAGGATGCAGAGTATGGTTGTCCTTTTGAGCCTGTAGTGGGCAATTACATAATCTGGTGTCATGTCTGTGAGGATGGTGCATTTTCTGAAGGTCCGCGGTCTGTGTGTGCGTTGCCTCTGTGGTGGTATGGGGGGGGTGGTGTGGGGAGCCCGGGGGTGGTGGCAGGCCTGGGGGTGGTGGCGGTGGGTGTTGTGGGCCTGTTGGGGCTCCGAGCTGCATGACCAGTAGCTCCATCCCATCTGTTGTTCTTCATGTGTGGCTGTGGGCTGGGCTCCCTTTTCTGGTGCCGGCTGCCATATGACTTTACACCAGGTCAGGAGAGCTGTTCATTTCCTGCGGCTAATGCGCCTTATCGCATGTTTTGTGGTCGTATCGTCGATCTGGCTGGTTGTTGAGAATGTTGCGGTGTGGTGTTGACGTGGCTTTTTGCATGGGAATCCCTACTCTGCATCTCATTAGCGATAGTTGCCGGGGGTCATCTGTGGCAATGTTTTTTGTGCCTGCTATCGCAGGTAAACTGGTGCTATGGGCTGTTAGCACCAGCTTGAAGATGGGGAGATAAATTTATCGTGATTTTGGCTGCGATAAAGTGGCGTTGACTCGTTGATAGCTCTTTAAGAATATGCCCCCTAGTGTATCTGCAAAGGCTAGTTTTGGACTTTGGACAGTGCAAGTGAAGGACACTGACAGAGCTGTGTGAAGCACCTCATCTGGAGCAGCAGGGGTTGTAGAAGGTCATACTGTATAGATTTGTTGCCAGATCTGTTGGGCTCCCTCTACTGGAACAGCAGGAGGTTCTGAAGATCAGGTTGAATGGTGATTCTGCGCAGGATCCTCTTCTAGATTAGAAGAGGATGAAGCAAGTCTGGCTGGCAGATCTAGAAGAACTGTGTGAGGGTCAGTCCACTAGAGCGAGAGGAATTGCTTAAAGTCAGGTCAATTAAATGTACTAGCAGAAATGTGTGTGGAGGGAGGAGGTCAGGTTGAATTAATCTGTTGGCAAATCTGTAGGGTTTCCTTCACTCGAATAGTGTACAGTGCAGAAGGTGGTGCAGAATATAACTATTGGCAGCACTGCGTAGGCGCTCAGCCCCTAGATCAGCAAGAGTTGTAGAAGGTCAGATTTGAAAAAGCTGCATGGAGGCACCAACAATAGACAACCTTGGGTTGTTGAAGGTCAAGTTGAATGAATCCATTGACAGAACCTTGCAGAGGCACCTGAACTAGAACAGACGGGCTGCAGAAGGTCAAACGTGGTCGTACAGGTTACAGCGTTGGGGCGGTGAGGCTGCATGGGTGGGTGTTCGAGGGACAATGCCAAGGGAAGATTCATTATTTATTTAGTTTTCCCTCTGCATTGTCCCTCGTCATTCCCCCTCACCCGGCCCCACTGCTGTTACATAGATCTATTGTAAAGCTGTGGTTGCTTGTGGGGGTCGCTCTAGTGGAAAAGCAAAGGCTTCAGATGGGTATCTCGAATGGGCACATCAGTACAGTTGCACGGGTATTACTGTACTTGAATATCAAGGAGTTGAACATTTGGATACTGGTTCAATGGGTTCATCGGGGGAACAACCTTTACAACGCAACTTTTACAACGCACTACACTTACAACGCATTTTTTACAACGCACAATCCATTACAACGCATGACATTACAACGCATGACACTACAACGCATTTTTAAAATCTACCTTTACAACGCATTCCATTACAACGCATACTACCATTACAACGCATACCATTACAACGCATAATATAGTAATTTTTACCCCTATACTATCCAACACTTACCCTACTATTGCACCCCCTGGAGTTAGAATAGTAATTTTTACCCCTATACTATCCAACACTTACCCTACTGTTGCACCCCCTGGAGTTAGAATAGTAATTTTTACCCCTATACTATCCAACACTTTCCCTACTGTTGCACCCCCTGGAGTTAGAATAGTAATTTTTACCCCTATACTATCCAACACTTACCCTACTGTTGCACCCCCTGGAGTTAGAATAGTAATTTTTACCCCTATACTATCCAACACTTACCCTACTGTTGCACCCCCTGGAGTTAGAATAGTAATTTTTACCCCTATACTATCCAACACTTACCCTACTGTTGCACCCCTTGGAGTTAGAATAGTAATTTTTACCCCTATACTATCCAACATTTACCCTACTGTTGCACCCCCTGGAGTTAGAATAGTAATGTTTAACCCTATACTATCCAACACTTACCCTACTGTTGCACCCCCTGGAGTTAGAATAGTAATTTTTACCCCTATACTATCTAATACTTACCTTAAATGCAATTTAATATTATGCGTTGTAATGGTATGCGTTGTAAAGGTAGTATGCGTTGTAATGGAAATGCGTTGTAAAGGTAGTTTTTAAAAATGCGTTGTAGTGTCCTGCGTTGTAATGTCATGCGTTGTAATGGATTGTGCGTTGTAAAAAATGCGTTGTAAGTGCATGCGTTGTAAAAGTGTGCGTTGTAACGACATACATCCGTTCATCGGCAGATCTGCTTGAGTAGAGAGGTCTGGGGTTGTGCAAACTGCAGATCTGATGCTAATTTAGCATTAACAAAGCCTGGCAATGGGACTTGATTCAGAAGACGGGGGCACAGGCTGGCTCATAGAGGGCAGACAAAGCAATCTTTAAAAGAAATCCACTCAAAAAGTAACACATTTGAAGGATGACTGTGATATGCTGAGGAACGGTATGAAAGTGCCATATGCTAAGACGGTAGCGATAAGCTATGACAATTAACACTCCAGACGGAGCCAAGAAAACAAGTGGAATGAGAAGTTTCAAGTGTCAGCCGACATGATAAGAACTTAAAATACAAGAGGGAAGGATGAGGGCAGGGACCCCTCCCAAGCCAGATCTACCTGCCGTAAGCCCATGGATACACTGACAAGAGCATGCAATTTAAAGTAGTTTTACAGAGTTGCTTCCCATCAGATTCAGTGATTTCAGATGCTTAATTAAAAAAATACATACATCTCTGATTTACAGTTCAATACATGTATAGGGTAATCATTCGAATCAAGTTCAAGGAGCGCATTTTTAGGCCCTTATTCAACATGACTTGTTATTTCCTACTCGGCCAGGACACAGTTACCAGTCACTTCAGGAATTACGTGTTGTAGGAATTCCATGGCTTTCATTGTGTTTCGAGTGTCCTGACTGGTTGTTTGACTATGATGATGAAGTGAAATGCAGGGGGGTCATGACTGAGTAGTTACTGAGTATAGATTAGGAGAAGGGACACATAGGGGGATATTCTCAAGAACGTGTGATAATTATCGCAAAATTAGCTTAACAAACTTTGCACATCGCAATCTATCGCGGGAAAATAACACTGTGTTAACGTTGTATTCTCAACCCGGCGGCACCATGCGATAATTTCATGATAACGTGCCAAATGACCGCGTTAAAACTAACGCAACGCTGAAAAATGCGAAACACGAACGCGAAAAAAGCTGCGATGCCACAAATCGCAATACAAAAATCAGCGATAACCAGTGACAGGCCTGCAATTCCCACGTGTGATTTGGGAAAATGCACTATAAAATTAGAAGAAAAAAAGACAAAAAAAATAAACTGCTTAGCACTATGGATGCACCCGGGCCGAGTGCAGAGGACAACGCGAACCCCTCAAGCCTCACAGTTGACCAGCAAGGAACCTCAGGGTCGGGGAAGGCCAAGGAGAAGAGGAAGAGGAAAATGCGGTTCAGTCCGCAGGAAAACATGATCATCGTTACAGAGGTGATAGAACACTGCCAACAAGTGTTCGTCACCTCCAACGTGTCATTGGCAAAGAAGATGCAAATATGGTAGACAATCTTGGACCATGTGAATACAGTTGTAGAGTTGAGGAGGACAATGTAAGAGGTCAAGAGGCGCTGGAATGATGTGAAGGGCAAAACCAAGAAGAAACCCGATGCGAACATGAAAGCAGCAACGCAGATTGGAGGTGGGGGTCCAGTGGCACACCAGGAGCTGGATGACATGGAGAAAATGGTGGCCACAGTCATCAGTCGGGATACGGTGCCAGGAGCTGTGAATCCGGACACTGCTCAACATGACCTGACACAACATCAACAGGGTGGGTACCGGCCAGGGACTGGGGGCATGGGGGGAGATGGGCACAATGACACACATGCACAATTAAGTAGAGCACACTGCACACCCACAATGACTCTGGATCATGTCCATTATCCCCGTAGCACACTGCAGCACACATACAAACACCAAGTAAGCCCCCATACACCATTTGCCCAAAGGGGTTCCACCCCACACATCACCAATCTCACAACCAACACATACACACGTGCGAAACCCAGAAAGGATGCGTATTTGTGAGCCACACTGACAATGCAAGTGACACTACATGACGATTAGCATGGCTGCAGTCCAATCATCATGACATTGTGCATGCCACGACACTGAGGTGGCTGAGTGTGGACCACAACCGGTAAGGAGCAGGTCACACTCTGACACATCCACGTGCACAAACAACCCCTGACATCAACAACACATCTGCAGATAAACCATGCCCAAGAGTCCAAAATACGAACAAGAGCCAAAATTAGCCAAGTCTGCAACATCTCAGCACTGTAGAAGCACAGAAGTCAAAGGCACACCGCCTCAAAGGGATAAGGGGCAGCAAAATCACAGCTGCAGGGGAGACTCTACCACAATGCAGCACACACACATAGCAATAACAGGACATCCACATTGACGACAATGTGGTACAAAGTGCAACACTTTCACCACAGAATAGAGGACACAACTGGTTACGCTTGTGCGTTGAAACTGGCCAATCACATCTGGCATTGCAGAAAACTGTGAGATGACAATGTACGAGTACAACCTCACATCCGTGAAGTCGTACTAATCTCCACTGTCCCGCATCAAATAGGCATCTCCTCACAAACAGTCACAATGTACATTGTAATGCAGTCTGAATGTAAACTTCGCCAATGCGTCAACATACATGGAACACACTGTGAAACTGCATCTCCCCTTTACATTGCAGAGCTACAATCAACACCTCCTGCAGAGCAGACCCTACATCACGTCAGTGATGATGGAGACGACCCCCAGAACATCGATTACGACAAACTCAAACGGTTCATGGACACCCTCTGCACCTCACCTCCAGTAGCAGGTTAGCCCAGCACCATCGAGGTGAGCCCACCCTCTGCACAGACCACATTGCAGGAAGCACACACCACCACATCTGGCTCCCAGCACCTCACGGAAGAACACATGGCATTCCAACGCCGTGTGTTAGACTGCCAGAAGGAGCCGGCTGAACAGGTGCGGGTGAGGTTTAAACTCATGGCAGCCAAACTAGATGCCATACGTGGGTGTCTAAGTCCCATCACGGACACCCACAGTCCACCCCATGCCCTCCAACAATCCATGGCTGGCATCGCTGGAGTCATGACTCGGAGACAACAACAATTGTCTAGTCAGAGTGGCTACAGCAATGTCATCCGTGATTTGGGTAACATAAGGAGGGTCATGGAGAACATGGAGTGGATGCAGGCACAAAGAATGGCTACCACGGCTGTTCACGAGAAAGCTGTAGATGGGATCTTCCATGCCCTGCAGATCCTCTTCATGTGAGTGATGCCACAAGACATTGCACAGATGAATGCTGCTGCTACTTCTACATCCACATCTCCGGCCCCTGATGTGTCAGTATCACACAGTGCTGGAGACCAAACACCACAACACACATGTGAAGCACATGAAACGTCAGAGGCCGAAGATGAGGATGAATCTGCCTTAGTGTTAAGTAGGAAGCAGTAGCATTCATCTCCGTCATATGGCTTCTTTCTGCTTGGTTCTGCCCTCTGCATCATGCCCTGGAATAACACCTTCCACTGTCCCCCGATACACTCTGCGACACTAACCTTGCACCTCGACATGGACTGCCATATATTGTTTGCACAACAATGACACACCAATCAGCCTGCGGACTGGACTCTTTCCCTTCCGAGTAACTTGTCAATCCCTAAAAGACTCTGGCTGGCCCTCCACAGGGCAAACATTGTAAAGTGTTGTCTGCATGGCCCAGTACTAAGACAGCTTCAACACTCCACTGAACGTAAATAATACATTCTAATACACACAGATGTGTCATGTCTATGATTAATCAAGTATGAAAGCATGGACAAATGTAGGGGCAGTGAGTACCCCTTACGTCCATGTTGCTCATGTTGTGGGACTTGAGTCACGGGGTGCATCCCTGCATCATGGTGGTACATATATCTGACCCCAAAAGAAGCCCTGTTGTCAATTGTAGGTCACAAATGAGAGCCGGTATGTAATGATTTGGGACACATGTGAAATGCTGATGAGTGGGATTCCGTACTATCTTTGACACACAGAAATGGCATTTCAAATACGTGACACCCCAAACAGCATCTCTGTACAGAGGTGATACACCCACCATCTATTTTCAATTTTTGAGATTGTTAGCACTACATGTTACACTTTCACTTGTCAGATTGATGTGCTTGTACAGTGGAGTGACATGCACTCAGGGAATGTGTTGGAATGAATTAATTTGCACATGCTGTGCCTGTGGTCATTTTGTACTGTCTCATGATTGCTAAGGACTGTGACAATGTGATGTGCTCATGTGAAGAAATTATCAATGATGGTGTTCCTGTGGGCTATTCCTGCTGCAGCTGCAGTGGGGTGTGGTCCACCTGCCTCATCTTCCTCATCATCGTCTGGTGCATCTGGCACTTGTAGCCATGCGGCATTGGTGCGTACACATATGTTGTGCAACACACAACATGCAACGATCATCTTGCACACGATGCCTGGGCTGTACAGGCATCTTCCACCTGTGATGTCCAGGCACCTGAAACATGACTTCAACACGCCAAATGTGCATTCCACGATGCCCCTGGTGCGTTTGTGGGCCGCATTGTACTGCCTCTCGGCCTGTGTGTTCGGGGCTTGGAGGGGTGTCATTATCCAAGGGCAGAGTGCATATCCTTGGTCACCTGGGACAGTGCAGAGACATGAGTCAATAGTTGGTTCTGCATGATGTGTTGGCAGGCTCACTGGTTCATTGGTGTGTGATATGTGTGACTTAGTGTGTGTGACTTAGTGATTTCTGTTTGACATGTACTGCTTGTACCAAATGAGCAGCATCATTGTGTATTACGTAGCCTCACTGCTGCTCCTCCCTCCCCCCGAGCCTATTTACTAGAGGGCACAGCGCGGTTGCATCACTTGCACTCCTATGGCACACCATTGTCATGCCTGGCTGCGCATGTCCTCAAGCCTGATAACGACACTGATGTTGTGCGTTGAAGGTGGGCGGCCATGTGTGTGTGTGCGCCTATGGTAAGGATAGGGCGAACACAGATGTAGAGTTCATGGCTGGCTGAACTTGTAATGCGGTTGAGGGTAGACCTTTGGCTTATGCTACGGTAATAGCGACACACAACAGTTGGCATGTATGATCCCGGACCCCGAGTGGGCTTGCGCTCCCTCATTTACCCCTTCGGCTGAGCCCACACTCCGGGGACATGCTACATTGCAACATTGTCCATTGTGGGATGGGTGGCGCTGACACTACAACAGAGACACACGCATTAGCTACTTCATTGGCAAGGCCAAAACTTAACCCCGCCCAGAGCCCCTGGTTGATTAACCACCCCCCTACGCTGGACTATCTTACGCCAGTCCACTCTGCTTATGCTTACAGAGGGGTACGACACAGCTACATGTCCCAGGTCTACCCCACTGCCTGAGGTGACATGGTTGCATCCGCTGTACACAGCACAATGTTATGTGGTAGGACCCGGGGCCCTCATGCATACATAATGACCACACGGACACACTTAGATAGTTTATGGAACTGGCTACGGGCATGTGTGCCTGCCCCCTTTTACTGCCAGGGTCATATGTCCAGTGACACCTGTGCTGGATGGGTGTGGGGTGAGTGTAAGCCAGCTCTTAGGGAGTGGTTGGTGCTGGCAACAACTACAACAGTGATCAGACAATCAGAAGTTCAAAGTTCAAACTGCAAGGGTCCATGACTTGAGCTGCACAGAGTTAGTGGCTTCAGAAGCACTGCGGCCAGCACAGGCACTCCACCACGGGACAGTGATTTGCGGTGCACTGAGGTAGGGCCACGAGGGCTGAGCGGGTCCTCATCGATCTCGAAGGTGAATGTCACGGAGTGTTTCGGGCACAGTTTAAGGTGTTCTTCCAGGGCATGATGCGGAGGGCAGAAACAAAGCAGAAACAGGCAATATGGAGGAGATGAATGCTACAGACTCATTTTTAACACCAAGTCAGTATCAGCTACATGATGATAAAGACAACCCCCAGGCCATCAATCAATGACATTTCAATCAATCAATCAATGACATTTATAGAGCGCACTACATACCCGTAGGGTCTCAAGGCGCTGGGGGTGGGGGGGGGGGGTGCCGCTGCTGCTCGAACAGCCAGGTCGTCAGCTTCTTCCTGAAGGAGAGGTGGTCTTGGGTCAGGCGCAGGTCGGTCGGGAGGGAGTTCCAGGTCTTGGCGGCCAGGTAGGAGAAGGATCGTCCTCCTGTAGTCGCTCTTCGGATGCGGGGGACGGCGGCGAGGGCGTGGTTGGCTGATCGGAGGTGGCGTTTGGGAGCGTAGAAGTTGATTCGGCTGTTGAGGTAGCTCGGGCCTTGGTCATGTAGGGCTTTGTGTGCGTGGGTGAGGAGGCGGAAGGTGATTCTTTTGTTGACGGGGAGCCAGTGAAGGTCTCTCAGATGTCCGGAGATGTGGCTGGTTCGTGGGATGTCGAGGATGAGTCTGGCTGAGGCGTTCTGGATCCGCTGGAGTCTCTTCTGGAGCTTGGCGGTGGTACCGGCGTAGAGGGCGTTGCCGTAGTCCAGTCGGCTAGTGACGAGGGCCTGGGTGACGGTCTTCCTGGTCTCGGTGGGGATCCACCAGAAGATCTTCCGTAGCATGCGTAGGATGTTGAAGCATGCCGAGGAGACGTTGTTGACTTGCCTGGTCATGGAGAGGGAGGAGTCCAAGATGAAGCCCAGGTTGCGTGCATGGTCTGTCGGTTTGGGTGCGGTGCCCAGGGCGGGAGGCCACCAGGAGTCGTCCCAGGCGGAGGGTGAAGAGCCCAGGATGAGGACCTCCGTCTTGTCCGAGTTCAGTTTCAGGCGGCTGGTCGTCATCCACTCGGCTACCTCTTTCATCCCTTCGTGCAGGTTAGCTCTGGCGGCGGCGGGTCGTTGGTCAGGGAGAGGATCAGCTGGGTGTCGTCGGCGTAGGAGATTATGTTGAGGTTGTGTTGGCGTGCGATGGCCGCGAGGGGGCTCATGTAGACGTTGAAGAGGGTGGGGCTCAGTGAGGATCCTTGAGGGACGCCGCAGATGACTTCAGTGGCCTCTGACTTGTACGGTGGTAGGCGGGCTCTCTGTGTTCTTCCGTCCTTGTCCAGGATTCCGACGTTGCTGAGGCGCTGTACTAGGGTGCGGTGGCAGACAGTGTCGAATGCCGCGGAGAGGTCTAGGAGGATGAGGGCCGCTGTTTCTCCGTTGTCCATCAGGGCTCGGAAGTCATCGGTGGCGGCGATGAGGGCGGTCTCGGTGCTGTGATTGGCTCGGAAGCCGGACTGTGAGGGGTCGAGGGGTCCATTCGTCTCGAGGAAGGCGGCCATCTGCTTGTTGACGGTCTTCTCGATGACTTTGGCAGGAAATGGGAGGAGCGAGATGGGGCGGTAATTCTTGAGTTCGGTAGGGTCCGCAGTGGGTTTCTTGAGTAGAGCGCTGAGTTCGGCGTGCTTCCAGCTCTCAGGGAAGGTGGCGGTGTCGAAGGATGTGTTGATGATGTCTCGCAGGTGGGGTGCGATGACAGCGTCGGCCTTGTTGAAGACGTGGTGAGGGCAGGGGTCGGTCGGTGATCCGGAGTGGATGGAGTTCATCGTGCGGATGGTGTCTTCGGTGCTGATCGGGGTCCAGGCGTGGAGGGTGGTGGTGGGGGGTGGTTGTTCGGTCTTGGTGTGCGTTGGTTGGTTGTTGAAGCTGTTGTGTATGTCCGCGATCTTGTTGTGGAAGTATGAAGCGAGGGAGTTGCAGAGGTCTTGCGATGGGGTGATGTCGTTGTTTCCTGCGCTGGGGTTGGATAGCTCTTTCACGATGTTGAAGAGTTCCTTGCAGTTGTGTGCGTTGTTGTCCAGCCGGTCCTTGAATGCAGTTTTCTTGGCGGCGCGGATCAGCTGGTGGTGCTCCCGGGTGGCCAGCTTGAGGGTGGTCCTGTTGTCCGGTGTAGGTTCCCTTCTCCAGACTTTACTCAGACGCCACTAAAGTTCAACCATAGAGTGCCCATGAATTTCCGGGCACAGAGTTAGTGGCACCAGAGCTGAAAGGGGATGCAGTCTGCGATGAGGCCTGTACAATGATATAGGGGCATATGTATCAACCGATTTTATATTCGCAAATGCTGCGAATCGCAAAAAAACAGCGTTTGCGAATACAAAATCGTAAAAAAGGGATGTATGAGGCATTTCAGCCTCGCAATCTTAAGGAATCGCTAAATTTGCGATTTCTTAAGTTTGCGTAAGCATTTAAGAAATCGCAAATTGCGATTTCTTAAATGCAATGTAACACGCACCCAAGTTGTGCGATTTCTCCTTAAGAAATCGCAAATTACCACCAACTTCAAGTTGGTTGTAAATTGCGATTTCTTTGAAATATGCACGTTATTGCATATTTCAAAGTGCCATGTGGTGCACATACATGCCCTTAGGGCATGTATGTGCGCCATATGTGCACAGATGCTGATTTCAGGGGTGCATCAGGGTGTCATCAAGACACCCTTGCACCTTTGGAATTATTCTCAATTTGCGATTAGCAAATAGCGAATCGCAAATTGAGAAGGACTTCCCATTCATTGCTATGGGCCTCCTGGCCCATAGGAATGAATGGGAAGGTATTCCTTAATTGCGATTTCGCAATTTGCTAATCGCAATTAAGGAATTTTAAGAAATCGCAAAAGTTTAGCAATTTTTTAAATACATCCCGTTTTGCAATTCTCAAATAGCGATTCTCAAAAAATCGCTATTTGAGAATCGCAAATGGAGATGTTGATACATATGCCCCATATACTCTGCCATAAAGAAATCAAGACTCATTTCCAAATGTGTGACCTACTTGACCGCAGTGTATGCCGGAGACAGCGGTCAGCAGGGGCCCACAGCCATGTGTCACTGGCTTGCACTGCACAGAGTTAGTGGCACCAGAGCAGTTGTTGGTATTGTTCGATCACCTCCATAAAATGATCCTTTTTCCTCCTGACTGGACCGCGTCTTCCTCTTACTCCTCTCCTTGTGTACAATGATATGAACTCAGCCATTGAAAAATCAAGACTCAGTTCCAAATGTGTGACCTACTTGACCGCAGTGTAGGCCGAAGGCAGTAGTCAGCAAGGGACCACAAACATGTGTCGTTGGAATGCTATGCACAGAGTTGGTGGCACCACAACAAAGGGAGTACAGTGATATCAAACGTCCCATTAATATA
Organism: Triturus cristatus; assembly: GCF_964204655.1. Lineage (NCBI taxonomy): Eukaryota > Metazoa > Chordata > Amphibia > Caudata > Salamandridae > Triturus > Triturus cristatus. The sequence goes on from NC_140580.1 coordinate 1,034,269,135, forward strand.
TGAGCCTGAGGGTGGTGGCGGTGGGTGTTGTGGCCCTCTTGGGGGTCCGAGCTGCATGATCAGTAGCTCCATGGCATCTATTGTTCTTCAGGTGTGGCACTAGGCTGGGCTCCCTTTTATGGTGCAGGTTGTCGTCCGACTTAACACCAGGTAAGAGCAGGTTTTAAATCCCTGCTGCTAACGAGCCTTATCGCATGTTTTGGGATCTTATCGCCAATCTGGCTAGTCGCTGAGAATGTTTCGAAGTGGTGTTGTCGTGGCTTTTTGCACGGGAACGCCTACTCTGCATATCATTAGGGTTAGTTGCCAGTGTCATTTGTGGCAATGTTTTTTGTGGCTGCTATTAGGAAAACTGGTGATATCGGCTGTTAGCACCAGCTTGTGAATAGGGCTATACATTTATCGCCACTTTGGCTGCGATAAAGTGCCACTAACTCGGCGATAAGTCCTTGAGAATATGCCCCATAGATGTTTATTTAGACTTTCGTTGATGCAGGACATCGTCACGAGAAGCTATTTCCACTTTCTTTAGAATGTGTAGCCATATGTACACTCAATATATGGTGGGTGGAACACATCTATTTTTAACCCATGTCCAGCATCTGCCATAATAACCCCCTGTGTAATTAGAATAATGGCCAAAATAATCAGAAAACTACTTACTTTCCAACAAAAAACTGTTTGTAAAAAACCCTGATATACACTAATTCTTGAAAAATTGTACTCAGAAGCAAATACTTGCACTTGCGGCTAATTTAACACGAATTCAAGATGAGTATATTTTAAGGGCATTTGAAACAGAAGAAAAGTGTTAATTTGATCTCATTCTAAATCAAAAATGAAAGCTAATTTCAAAAAAGCACCAAGGGTGGCACATACATTAGGTTGGTAATGGTAATGGGCTATCTTTTGCATAGTATAGACAGAAAAAATAGTTTTGTAAACATATTGGGATTATTTTGGTACACTCTAAGGAAGTAATCATGCTGCTTATGGAAAAAAAAATGTTATCTAAGACTATTAACAAAATCATGATTTGTTTGTAGGGATCGATTTCAACCCATTCCAAACAAGATAAGGGATGCTTCATCTTAATTAGAAATAATGGGACAACAGCGGTAGTGGGACACATTGGTTCCTAATGACACCAACAGTCGTCTCAGATCTTGCAAATATCCAAGATCAGCAGCCAGGCAAACTAGATCACACCTTTCACAACGTTCGCTAACAGTAAGTTCGGTGCACACAATCCTAGCATCGGCTTCTAAATGATACTACTGCAAGGCAGATCAATATAGAATTACAAACTTGGTGGTGCACTTGGACAAAGAAGTCCAAAATTCAAAGATTCTTATGCTTCTCAATTTTTCTTCCAAAATCTTTCATTCCATATCTAATAAAATAGTTATAGCCTCAGCCAACACGTTTTGTTCTCTGACCTTCTTCAGCGCTGCAATACAGTGTGTAAAAAACACATATATAATCCTGGTCCTTATAAAACAGAACTGCAGTGAGCAGAGCATGTTATATAGAGAGTTCCAAGAGCAGGTTTATGAATAGAAGCTACAATGTGAGAACATTGAAAGAAGCTGAGACAAAATTTCATAAGATCCCTAGGGAGGACACTTTGAAAAGAAGGAAGGTAGCAGGAATTTAAAGCAGAGTGAGACAGCCTTCATTACTAAATACACTACGCGTAGTGATAACATTGATATGATTCTCAAAAAGTTTTGTCATTATTAACTAGAAGTCCCTGGTTTGGAAAATAATATCTCTAGGAACTTCAAAGTGAACTTTAAGAGGGGAAGGTGCCCTAAGGACCTATTGTGTTCTAGTTATATGACCCCCACTCAAGAACATTATACTTAGATGTGAACTGAGTAAGAGCAATACCAAGAGCATTAGCTATAATACCACCAAAGAGTATAAAATAAGATATTTTATCAATTGTAATACCCGGTTATCACATATGCCATTGGTTGTGACTGTAACCTAATATATGCGGGGAGCACGCTCCGAACATTGACACCTCGGATCCATGAACACTCCAAGGAGCATATCAGCAACAACCGGTGATAATTATCGCTAAGCGCACTTAGCGCTAGGATAATTATCGCCGGCTAGCGTGGATTTTTATCGCTGAGATAGCGTGCTATTAGCAACGCTTATCTCAAAAGCGATAAAAATCCTCACGCTAACTGCCTAACGTGAGATTATCGCTGGAAACCCAGCGATAATCTCACGCAATGTGGCGTTAGCTTGTTGACAGGGCCCCACAAACTTAGCCATGATATCCACCTCCCATAGGATATCATGGCTAAGTCAGTCCTGAAGCAGGAGTAAGGAAAGTAGCGATAACAGGGAATTATCGCTACTTTTCTTGCCGCTATGCTTCATTGCGTGGGGCTTGATGATAGGAGAAATGTCGCTTAGCGACATTTCTCCTGTCATGTCAGGTCAGGAACGCCCACTTTGCATCTCATTAGAGATGCAAAGCTGGGCGTTAGGAATTCCCACGCTAAAGCAAGTTTTCACGCGTTAGCGTGAGCTTGCTAATTAGGCGATAAAATTATCGCCGCTTTTCGGCCGAAAACGGCCGCAAAAGCGGCGATAATTCTATCGCCTCGCCTTGCTGATATGCCCCTTAGGCATTAAAAAATGGTGATAGAAAATACTCCATGACAGAGCACTGAAATGTAAAAAAATCAAGATAATCCGATATTGTGGTTCCATGGGATTTACCATATGCCATTAAATATACGGGGCAGTGATAGGGAACTACTTCTGAGACAGATTGAGGCAAAACGGATCTGAATTTCATCATTTGTTGTGAACATTGATGGAGGTGTTGTTGAATTCTGTGGTACATGAGTCATAATAAGGATTTCCAAATATTGGGTGTAATTGATACCCACAGACTACATTATTGATGGTGCCTATGATAGCATATTTAGTGCGAACTTCACTCTCCACTGAAAGGATAGTGCCTATGTGATTGTATCATTTGTTATGTGGAAATACGGAAATTGTCTGTGACATTGGTTGAACTGTGGTCATTATGAAGATGATAACTGGTAAACAAAGAAATGAGCCTCTTTCCTCTGTATAAGATGATCTTTATGGGAGTCTTTTGTTTGTCACATAGAAAAATAAAGATGGTTGCAATGAACGCACTTTTGAGAAACATGGGGGCATATCAGCAAGGCTAGGCGATAGAATTAGTTTCGGCCAAAAAGCGGCAATAATTTTATCGCCTAATCAGCAAGCTCACGCTAACGCGGATATCATGGCTAAGTTTTGTGGGGCCCTATCAACAAGCTAACGCCATATTGTGTGAGATTATCGCTGGGTTTCCAGCGATAATCTCATGTTAGGCAGTTAGCGTGAGGATTTTTATTGCTTCTGAGATAAGCGTTGCTAATAGCACGCTATCTCAGCGATAAAAATCCACGCTAGCCGGCGATAATTATCCTAGCGCTAAGTACGCTTAGCGATAATTATTGCCGGTTGTTGCTGATATGCCCCATGGCTATTAAGTGTTGTGGATTCATGATTGGATTATGAGGAATACATAAAGATTGAATTATGAAATTTTTTTCCACTATGAGATGGCACATACGGTGGCGTAATCAGTTAGATTTTTATTCCCCACCAAAAGATGGCATTTATGTGCGTACCATTTGTTAGATGGTGAATACTAAAAATGTTGGTGACATTGGTTGAATTGTGGTTACTATGAGGATAACAACTGGATAACAATGAAAATAGTTTCTTATGCCTTACAAACACCTATGGGAGCGCAGCATTGGTTATGCTAAAAGGCTTAAGCGAGGACTTGTCTTCACCGATTTGACTCTTCAGAGTCTTTGAAATGAAAGATATGTTTTTTTGGTGTGTTAACATTATTAAGTATGAAGGACTGTCTTTCTTCTTTACTATTCTATTGGGAAGATAGTGTATTCATATAAATGTGTTTCCTTTTTTTTCCTATTTGAAAATTGCGACCATGTTGGAATTGTAATCCCTAAATGAATTTCAATGTTGTAACCACACAGGTGTTTCCAATGAGTGAGGAGGTAACAAAGGGGCTTATTTATGGCCACTTGCATCACTTTTGCGCCTCCAGTGCGTCACTTTTGTGACGCACCAGCAGTGTAAAAAATGCGCCATATTTACAAAGTGACGCATCTAGGTAGATACGTCACTTTGTAAACCCCTGCGCCACATTATACCTGAGCCATGTATAATGTATGCGGGGGGGGCATTCTGATGCAAGAAGAGGTCGTAGAAGTGATGCAGTGAAATCTATAAGATTTCACTGCGCCATTTCTAGGACGCAAATGTGTCAATATTTTATGCCTGCCTCAAGGCAGGTGTAAGACTGATGCTGGCACATTTAACATGGGACTTGCACATGTGTAATGACCCATTCCTGGAGTTGCGTCACTATGTAGGTAAAAGGCTTAGGACAGATGTACGACGTGCATGCGCAAAAGGGTTTGCGAACCCATTTGTGTATGCAAAACCGTTGCCATCTACAATTCCTAAATAGCGAGTCGTAATTCATTTGTGGCTTGCTATTTAGGAATTGCGAGTTGCAATTAGGAAGGGGCGTTTCCTTCCTAATTGCGTCCACAATGCTATGTGTAAATGTTTGTGACTCGCAAATTACCACCCTCTTCAAGAGGGTGGTAATGCTGTCGCAATTTGGAAGAGGTCCCCAGGAGACCCCTTCCACTTTGTGACTCTAAAAATATATATATATTTTTTTGATAACCAAATGTATTGATTTTGTGAGAGACCAGCAAAACATAACAATACCAGCTGTGTTTACACTTGTCGGTACACGGCAAAGATGAGAGCACAATACACCCGCATATAGAAGGTCACAAACATGAAGAAGACATCGTCGCACCCACCCTAGTCCTCGGTTGCGTTTTGAAAACCTCAGTCTTCTACCTCAGACCCATTTGCCTCACATTCTACGAAACTACTTCGGACATCCTCTAGTCTCATACAGGGGCCGCTCCTGTGCAGCTCACCAGTCCACTCCCCTGCGCCAGCGCGACATGGTAGGTGTAGTCGAGTTCAGCTTATTGGCCACAATGTCTCTTTTGGCCAAGATCAGTGCTGTGGTTAGAAAGAGTTTTTCAGCCCTTGTACCGTCCAAACCCTCGGTGATGCCCAGGAGCACGCTCATTGGGTTAGGGGGAACCTCCCAGCCCAGAACCTCAGTGATCTCCCCTGTGACTGATTTCCAATACCACGTGATTGCGAGCAAAGAGATACCATGTGATAAAAGTCTGCTCGCGGGTGGGAGCAGTGGGGACAGAAATCATCGGGCTGGAGCCCAGCGCGGTGGAGATGCAGCGGCGTGAGATAAGCAGCGTGAAGATAGTATACTTGGACAAGGCAGAGCCTTACTGAGACTTTGACCGTTTTGGGAGCCATCAATGCGTCCCTCCAATCAGCATCGTCCAGGGATCCAAGCCAACCCTCCCACCTGTCCCTGAGTTGAGATAGTGTGTTGGGGGTGTTATAGATACAGGAGATCCCTCCCTTCCCCAAGTTACCGGTCATGACCTGGGCTTCAGGTGGGCTGTATTCGGGCAGGGAGATGCCCTCTGAGATGTAAGAGTAAAGGGCATGGCGTAGCTGTAGGCATTGGAAAAACTGGGAAGAGTGAAGGGAGTATCAAGTCTGCAAGTCTTGAAAGGTGCGTATGTGGGTCCCACTCCAGACATCCCCCAATAATGAAATTCCAATGAGATCCCATGCACTGAATCCTGAGAGGTTAGCGACCTCCCGGAACCTTGTAACGCACCACAATGGAGTATATTGGGTCAATTTATTCGACCAATGTATGTTATGCAAGGAGACCCGCCAGGCCAGAAGCACCCCGCGCGTGACCTCTGGGAGATTTTGAGAAATGGTGTTACCGTACAGCAACCCCTGAATGTTGGACAGACCCAGGGTGTGTAGCTCCAGGCGATACGCCGGGTCAGACCAGCCACCATTAAACCAATCATGCACGGTGAGGAACCGAGTCATCCCAAGACCGCCATTAAAGAATGGGATCCGGCACTGGGTGAGGGCAAACCTGGGCCTCCGACCTCCCCATAGGAACATGGTGGCCAAGCTGTCCATCTCTCAGAACCACAATCTAGAGAAGGAGAGGTGCGTGTTCTGGAGCATGTAAAGAAATCTGGGCAGAATCATAATTTTAAATAAGGCTATTCTGCCCATAAGGTTCATACCTCTATGCAGAACGGACGGGTGGGTAGTACCTAATTTACTCACACCACCACCATCCGAAGGTATCTTTTCTACCTTTTTAAGATCTGACTAGGGAATCGAGGAATAAAAATATTAGGAAGATATCCCATAGCCAGTTTTAACTCATTATATGTCTGCACTTTAGTGGGATCCTGTCTTTTCCTTTCTCTTTTCACTGGTTTTATTGTTTACCCCTCCCTATTGCTCCACCTCTAGCGTTGGTTTGCGCAGAGGCGTTAGCAGCAGCCCTATGATGAAGCATGCCAAAACTTGTTGTGGGTGAGGGCAGTTTTTACAAAGTAGTTGTGCTCCTTTCCTGAAACTACATTCGGTAAACATAAATAGAACAACTATCAGTCACTCTACCTCCTTTTGTTGGTTTCATAAGGTTCAGTGGCAGCGTTTGCCATTTGAGGAGGTCAGCGTGAACTAATTTCACTAACGGGGTTACATTGAGTGACCTGGGAGATCGGGGAGGAGGGCTACCCAGATCTCCAGTTACTTGAAGGACTGTCGCCGGAGAGGTATCGACGACTGCCATTCAAAGTACTCACGAAAGAGATGAAGGGGGACCAGGACGGATTTGGCCGAATTCAGACGAAGGCCAGAGGTGCGTTCGAAAAGACTCAATGCGTGGAGGCATCGTGGTCCCGACCGAGCGGGGTCTGCTAAAAATAGCCGAACGTCATCGGTGTAGAGCGCAAACTTGCGCTCCCTTAAACTGGGCCATCTTCATCCCATGAGAAGCTGGTCAGATCGGACAAGACATGCGAAGGGCTCCTTCGCCAACGTGAAGAGGAGTGGTGAGAGGGGGCACCCTTACCTTGTGCCTCTTCTGATGGAAAAGGGGCGAGACAGAGCTCTATTAACTAGCACCTGGGCACGTGGTTTACAATATAGTATCTCGACCAGGCTGCAGAAAGGGATTCCAAAGCTCATTTCCGTCAACACTGCCTCCAGGTAACGCCAATCCACCTAATCTAATGCTTTCTCAAAATCCACGAGAAGGAGAGATAAGTAGGGAGTCAGCTGGTGTTGATTCGCTAAAGCGAGGTGGATGCGTCTGATGCAGTGTCTGGTTCCCCGGAAGGGCAGAAAACCGCACTGATCGGGGTGGACCAGTTTGGCCAGGTGTGGTCGTATGCAGTTGGCTAGGACAGAGGTGAATATTTTAAGCTCCGAATTGATGAGGGAGATAGGACGGTAGTCAGAGCAATGAGTCGAGGGAGGGAGGCTGAGACTTAGGGATCACCACGATGGTGGCCAAGTCCATCTCAGGTCTATCGCTTCTTGATACATCTCCAGGAGATGGGGAACCAGAGTGTCCCGATAGGATGCATAGAACTCCTGGGGGAGTCCGTCTGGCCCCGGTGCCTTACTCGCAGCCATGCGTGAGATGGCATCATGAACCTCCTCTGGCGTAACAGGAAGGTCCAGTGCCTCCGCCTCAGACTCACTAAGGTGCAGAAGGGTGAACTGTTCGCGTTGGAGGAGTTCCAAGAGCGAGAGACAGGGAGTCTGCGCAGAGTAGAGAGTGGTGTAATGGTTGATGAAGCATTGGGCCACTGCCGCAGGGGCTCGTTGGATCGCTCCATCCAAGTCAATCACCTCAGGGATGATATGGTTGGCCATAAGGTAGGTGGCCAGGCGATGGAGGAGCTTCCCATTTTTATCTCCCCACCTGTACACTCGCACCACAGAAGACCTCCACAGCTGCTTGGCAGCCTCCAGGGAGATCTGGCTGATCTCGTCCCGCCAAAACGCTAGTCTCCTGTCTTGGGCTTTGGTTCTCTCCTCCGGAGCTTGAGTTTCAAACTGGATAGCCTGTTGTCTCTAGGAATGTGAGTCGGGAGCGCTACAAGCTTAAGTTTGAGTTGGCCTTTGGCAAAGCCTCGAAAGGTGGCCTTACAGGCCTCCAATAGGGTACCAGACGAGGACACCAATCCCTGGTTAGTGGTAAAGTAGAGGTGAAGCTCGGCCCCATCTGCTCTCTGAAGTCTTTGTCCTGGAGGAACCAGGCATTTAGACGCCAGATCGAGCGCGAAGAATCAGGAAGATTGCCTATCTGCATCGCCACCGGGGAGATTGGCAGCCCAGGTCAACAGGAGTCCAGATTGGGCGATCCTGGAGGCGGAAGGGGACGTAGCAGTGTCAAGGCCAGGATCCATGATGGCGTTGAAGTCCCCCCTAATGATGGTCGTCCCCAGGGGCAAGGCAGCCACCAGTGAGGCTAGTCACTTAAGTGTAGAGGACAGCAGGGAGGGGGGGAATAGACAGCAAGCAGATTTTGAGGTCGGTCCCCAAAGGTCCCTTCCAGGATGTCAAAGCAGCCCTGAGAGTCAGGGGTTACCCTGCGTGCCATGAGTGGAAGGGCACGGTGTACCAAGATAGCCATCCCCCTCGATCCCCGGTGCCAGACTCCGCCATAACCTTATTTCGCCATGAAGGAGCAGTGATTGCCTACCAGGTGGGTCTCCTGGAGCAGGAGTATGTCTATAGTGTGACGCAGGGCCGCTAACATTCCAGGACATTACATGGAGCGGTACCGCCCAGTATTGTTGTCAGTCAGGGAAGAAGCGGGTGAGGGGCTGGACAGCCGGCAAGGGTGGCAGGAGCAGCCAGAGTGAGGCCGTAGCACGAGGCAGTGGATAGAATTCCATAATGTTAGGTGTCGCACGTTCGCTTCGCTGCTGGAAAGGAATGCTGGTGCAGTGATCAATGAAAACAAACAACACAAACTGGGACAACAGTCCCCCCTCTCTAACCAAACCCCCTCCCTCCTCCCTATACTTCAGGAACGGAAGCATCTGTCACCCTAACAATGGAGAACTAAGAGAGAACCAAACTAGAACACTTGGAAACGGGGAGTCGTGGAGGATCCCTCCTCATAGTGGATGTTCGTGGCTGTGTCCATCGGGAGATAAAGTTAGTAACAAGGCAAAGTCCCAGGTGCAGAGCCGGCTGCAGCTGGAAGGTAAAGGTGGACTCAAGTGGGACCTGTAAGGAGTGTCGGGCTGCGGGAGAGGTCAGTGACCAGCTGGTCCAACAGAGACAGGCGAGGTGAGGCGCTCCAAGGGTCGGAGTGGCCCGTAGAACCAGACCACCGCCCAACAGGGGGGCTCCGGCGAGCGCCCCGGGCATCGGTTGCTGAGAAGGGCCCAATGGTGAGTCTGAACAGGCACGCCTCTTGCCCCTCCGCCTACGGGAGCCGTTGCGCTGCGGCCGAGGGGCAGGAATGTCTCAGCGGGCGCCTCTGGCACTGTTTGTGGGAGGCGGATTCGGGATGTTGATTCGTAGGGGGTGTTCCTCTGTCACCCATGTCCATGCCTCTTCAGGGGTGTCAAAGAAGAGGCTTCTGTCCTGAAACACTACTTGTAGGCGGGCCGGGAAGAGGAGCCTGTATTGGAGGTTGAGAGAGCGCAACTTCTGCTTGACTTCCCCAAATGAGCGGCACTGGCCCTGGACCTCACGAGTGTAATCAGGGAAGATCATGATCACTTGACTTTCATTCTTAAGATGCTGTTGCTTTCGGGCTTCGGCCGGTACAGAGTTGAGGATCCTTATTATGATCGGCCTGTGGGGCGCTCCCAGAGGCGGTCAGGGTTAATGCAAGCGGTGCACCCGCTCAATCACGAACCATGGGGAGAGGGAGCTTTCGGGCATCCACAAGCTCAGCCAGCGCTCCACGTAGTCCGCCGTCCGACCCTGCTCCACACCCTCCAGAAATCCCACCACTCGAAGGTTGTTGCAACAGGACCTGTTTTCGGCATCCTCAGCCTGCCGATGAAGCACCTGAGTGTGAGACTGGAGGTGAGTGACCTGAGCCTTAAGTTGCTGAATGTCATCCTCCTCGGTGGATATATGGGATTAATTTTCTTTAATCCAGGCCATGGTGTTGCGAAGATTTTGCCGGATAAGAGTCACATCAACCCAGTCTTCGGCAATTTTACTCTCCACTGAACATTGCGAGGCATGAATAGCCTGGAGGATAGTGAACAGGTCTGCAGCGGCAGGGGCATCCTTGTCTGCGGTCCCTCCAGTCGCCCCAGAGTCCGTGGTAGTGAACCGGTCAATTTTGGTTTGGGTGGCAGGAGTTTTTGATGCTTTGTCTCTAACCATGGCCGCCGCTCAGCAGGGTAAAATCAGCAGGGTAAAAGGTTTTACATGGTCCACGGGTGCTCAGGCGGGAAGAAGGGAGGAACGTAGGAGGTGGCTGAGGAGGGAGGGGGAGGTTCCGGGCCGCTCCACACTCTGCCGCCTGACCGACAGCCGTCACTCTCCTCCAGCAGGCCCACCTGCGTATGCTGGTGAGAGTTTCAGGTCTGCAGGTTTGCAGAGGAGGTGCCAGGGTCAACGCCGGCACCGGGGCACCAGGGCTGGTGCAGGTGAGGGAACAGGATGCAGCCCTAGGATGTGAAGGGAGCAGGCGAGCCAGGGATCGGGGGGAGGGGGAGGGGAATGAAAACAAAAGGACTCCTTGCACCCCGCACCCGAGGTGGTGGCTGAAACCCCCCAGAAGGGATCAGTTCACCCCTTCTCGCCGGGTCCGCAGCGACTCTCAAGAAGGGAAGCACTCGCTAAATGTGTCACCGCTGCTCAAATCAGCAGCCGAGGCGCCCCAGCACACCGCTGGCACGCCGGGGGGGTGCTGTGCGATGGGACCACCTCACTTCGCAGCCATCAGCATGAGCCCATTGCAGCCTGTCAAAGGGGGGCACGGGGAACCCCGTGCAACCGGGGCCCCAGGACGCACTGGGGGATGGAGGGGTATGCTGGCAAATGGACCCCCTGCCACCCGAGCCGACAGCCGTATGCCCCTCCGCCCAGGGTCGAGGCCAGGCACAGTGGCAGGCCGGCTCCAGTGGACACCCCCGCTCCTCACCTTCACAGTAGGCTGCTTCAAGGCCTCGCTGCCACTCCTGGTGTGTAGCCTCTTTACAGGGTGGGGGACTATGACCAACGTGGGGTCTCTGTGACTCTGGCCCAGGGTCCCATGCAATGGCGCGGGGGGAGAATGGGACAGTACAACCTCCTCTTCCGCCATCCAAACAGCCGCTGACTACACCGCCAACACTGCAGCACCCGGCTGGTGCTCGAGCGCCGCCTCCCAGAGCCGCAACCTCAGGGCCAGGGACCAGGCTCTGCCCCCAGTCAGGATATTCTATGAGCTCCACCAGGTTGGAGCCAGGCAGTCGAATTTGAGGGTAAGAGTCTTCCGATGGTGGTGGATTATGGAGCAGATGACGGAGGGGTCCGGAGCACTTCTAAAGTGCGACCGCCATCTTGATGCTTCTGGCCACGCCTCTAAAAATAATTTTAAAGGGCAGGCAGTGGTCCCAGGGACCACTGCCTGCCCTTAAAAAATGAAACGAAAATGTTTCTTTTTTTTTTTTAAATGCATCCCATGTTCCTTTAAGGACAACGGGCTGCATTTTTAAAAAAAAATCTGATTTATTAAAAAGTAGTCCCAGACATGGTGGTCTGCTGAGCCCAGCAGGCCACAATCCCTGGAAGGGCTGGCATTCCCAATGGGCTCGCAAATTGCGAGAGGCTCATTAATATTAATGAGCCTCTCAATTTGAAACGCCATTGGGAATCTCAAAACAGTGTAATAACACTGTTGTACATTTCTTTTAGCGCCTCGCAATTTGCGCCTCGCAATAAGTCAAAAAATGGAAGGCGCTAAATGAAAGGGTCGTACATCTGGCCCGTAGACTCTGTCACGTCCTAATAAGGAGAACAATGAGGTTAACAGACTTCTGAATCAAAAGAAATATCAGGTGTCCCATAATCAGTAGGAACATGTCTAATTAACAATGATGGTCCTAGCATGATAGAGAAAGTGGGGATATGAATTATGTCAAAGTTTAAGGATTCCATGCTCTGATCGAGTAGGCATGATGAGACTTTTGGGCTCCTGCATACTGTTCTGGCAGTAAGCACTATGCCATCAATTCCCTACATTCCTCAGGACTGACTTTGTCAACTGTTGAAATGTTGGCCTCTTTTTGGAACTTCCAATCCATAAAACAGCTGCTAGCCTCTCTCTTCCTATGACAGCATTCTCTTTGCACCCCTTATTTGCATGGATTCTTCACCAGGTAGATTGTCTTTAGGTCCCTGTGCAGCAGTCTCCTAAGCCTTTCTCCATTGACTTTACATTTTCTCATGCTGAACAAGCTCTTGCTGTGCCACGTCTAATTCACTTTGGGGCAGATTTACAAGCCCCTTGCGACACTTTTACGCCGCCGTTGCATCACTTTTGTGACGCAGAGGCGGTGTAAACCATGCACCACGTTGCGACTTATTTACCTGCGTCAGGTTTCATGTGGGCGTTCTGTCGCAGGGTGGGCGTTCCCTCGCAGAAAAGCCCCGTAAAACTGACGCAGTGAAATCTACAAGATTTCATTGAGTCAGTTTTACGACGCTGCTGCGTCAAATCCTTAAGCCTGCTTGAAGCAGGCGTAAGGAGTGACGCACCACGTTAAGTATGGGCGGCCCCTGTGTATTGCAGGAGTTGCGACTCCAGCAATGCACCGCCCGTACGCCACAAGATGCGTCACGCATCTTCCCCTCCATGCACCATGGTGCGCCGCATTGTAAATGTGACGTATCTGTGGTGGTGCAAGGGGGGGATTAAGTGACGCATCTGTTCTGGCGCATCCCTGCTGATTTGCAGAGATGCGCCAGAAGTTGTAAATCTGCCCCTTTAAATGTTAGAGATGGCTTGCACCATGACTTGTACGGGGTTATTGGCCAGATAATTTACGGGGTGGATTTGTGGCCTAAATGGCAACATCAAACAGGATAGGCAAGTCATTTTGAAGATCGATCAGAGTCTAGGAAACCTTAAGGAAGATCGGCTATTGATCAACATACAAATGGAACGTGATGATGTAAACAGGAATACAATAACAGAAATGGAAAGAACCTTATGGCCCTGTCAGCAGACAACATCCTATTCGCAAGGCCAAAATAGCGCAAAGAGAAGCGTTGAGAGAGGAGATAGAAAAGTTAATGTGAAGATAGATCAGTCCTGAGATAATGGTAAGAAAGATCCGCGACTGATTACCACGAAAAGGCAGTGTAATGACGCAAATGGGGGGGACATCCAAGACTCAGGAAGAAATCAAACAAACGAGCAGACATTACCTTCGCCAAAAAAGGAGAATAAATCAACTCCAACAAATAGGATTTTATTTACGCCACAATATAATTCACAGGGCCCTCAATAGTTTTTGAATAGAGGAAACATCTTACGCCTAATGGCAGAAATTCCAACATTACAACATCTAACGTCTTCAGACCTAATAGCAATAGAATTTGTTAAACTTGGAAATAACATAGGAAATGAAGGCACCTTAGCAATATGGAGGACTGAAGGAATAGTAACTGACATTTTACAAGAAATAACAAAATTTGAGGACTGAGGAATCGCGCTTTCTATTACAACAATACAACGCTATCCGTCTCCATTTTTAACGTCAAGTACTGCCCAGACCAAAAATGTAATAAAAAACATAGTCCCCTCGGTATTGTGCGGTGCCAAAAGTGCTGATGGCATAAACCTACAGAGAAAAATAAACTTTAGATTGCCCACTCCCGGGTGGAATGGACGATGAAGCTTTTGTATAACGGGCAAAACAGAGCTTTCTCCTATAAAAATTCTATCCTGGAACATCGCAGGAGCAAAAGGATGATGAATACAGGCCCCAGCTAGGCCCGCAGGACACAAGGGTTCGCTCTCCTGCAATGGAATCTATAAGGAAGTTGGCACGGAAACTGCAAAGTACAAAGACAAAGTTTATTAACCCTTAAGGGTGGTCCTACAATCCATACAACACCCTTCAGTATTGCACAGAGTAGCACAAAGAACTTGCGTACACGGTCCCCTTTTATACACAACAGAGGGGCTCATAAGTGGGTGGATACAACATAGAGCAAAATTCATTACCATTTAAGGACATTTTTGATGCAGGATCAATATGTGGGCGGAGTTAACAATTTCCTGAGCCCGCGAAAACATGGTCAAGCAAGGGCTAACTGATAACAGATGTGGTCAAGTCTGGGCATGCGCCAGACGGACAAAGGAGCTATTTATAGACTGTTACTAGGCAGATTGCAAGAGCAACTAACACAAAGATAGGACTCTTCTCGTGTTGAGCACGTGGAGACATGACAATACAAAATGGAGTCCAGACTTTAGTCAACATAACGAAAGAGACCTGGTCCTAAAGGGGGAATTCATGTCTTTAGTGAATGCTTAATCACATCGTCGTTTCAATTTACAACAGACGACCCTTTCAGCATTTACTGAAGACATCCGGTTTGTTAGGATAATCATCGTATATGTCAATTGTCATCATTTCTTCTACTTCCTTAGCTGAATGTTTCTGATAAGTGACATCGGCAATAGCTTTCTTATCAGGAATACAGAATGATACACATAAGGAACAGAGCAAAGGACCACATTGGACACAAATGCAACAAGAAAACAGAACTGCTACAATAACACAGAGACCAGTTAAGACCTTCCACCCCCAAGCAGTGATCAATGCCCAAAACCATCCAGAAAAGGTCCAAGTGCTGTTTTCTGTATGGATTTCAGCTGCAATTTTATGCAACCTGTTGATAGCATTATAGTCTGACGGTGTGTGGTCAGGGATAAACACACAACAACTACTTCCGATAATTTTACAAGCTCCACCTCGGTCGGCTAACATAACATCTAACACCATACGATTCTGCAATGTAACAATTCTAGTAATCTGTAATTCTTCCGTAAGATTCCCAAGAGCAGCAGCAGTTTGGTTTGTCACTGCCTCTACCACTCTTGTTAACCTTCGAACTTTCCTACTATTTAGGGCGGCTCCAACGAAGAAAAACAATCCTAAATTAAAATCAATATACTGCTGCAGACTAGTGTCAGTCTGATCTACATCATCAGTTGATAGAGTGCGTTTGTACCTATTTACAGTCACATTATTTAACAATTTCAAATCCTTGTGATAAGATGCAGGGGCCAAGAATACAGGGGGCAATAGAAATGCCATATAACATACTCCAGACCAACCGGCTGGCAAACGGTAATAACCTTTATTTCCACATACGAAGTATGTATTATGGGATGCTAAGAAGGTACTGTTATTCAACCCGTCGATATTTAATACGGTAATGCAATCACTAACACCAACAGGAATATAACCCACACTCTGGACACATAGGTCCGCTTGAGCTTGTGCCACTTGAATCACAAATCTGTATTTTCCCACAGTGTCTCTGGTGTTCGTGAAAATATAGGGAATCGATTCATTGTCTGGTCGATACTCTTCCCATTCCCAAATTGTCCCATTCGCTTGCGGATATCCATCTTTATCCTGATGACATTCCTTATTGAGTCTGAAGAGTAATCGTCCCACTGTGGGTTTCCGGGTGGCAAAAAGTAAAGTGTACCATGCTCTACAAGAGCCATTATGAGAGAAAGGAAGAGGTATGAATGGCGTTCCTCCTTTCTTCTGATGGGCTGGCATCATACCACATATCCAACAGTTTGTAGCATTCGTGGCAACGTGGGTGTGATGCAACATCTGGATGAAAGTGTTATTCAAATAAGACTGACGATGCTTCAACTCTTGATACGGTAGTGTATAAAAGTAGTGCTCCTCAGGCACTGGAGTAGTCAACACAAGTAACTTTCGAGCAGGAGTCACATCCTCCACAAACCATGTGGTTATCCCAACAATAGCTACTGTAAGCATAAAACCTGTTGCACAAAGGATTTTCTTTTTCTCCATGTCAGAATAAAGAATCAATATCTTCCTGAAACTAAAAGGTTTGTCAGAACTCTTCCCCTTGGGCAGCGGTCGATTTCTTCACCAGCGGGCCAAGACGGGTGTCGCTACACTAATGCAGGGCTGATCCCCCCCCCTTGCCTCATTGGCTCTCCGTTTCACTAACCCAAGGGCCGTTCTGACAACGTGTCCTGGTACTGAAGAATTCACTTCCTTGGCCTGAGATGATATCGCTTTCCTCCAGAAGTCGCGTGGTCCGGGAAGGGCTCCTCAGTGTCGTTCGGTTCCACAGCACGGCCTTTCTCTGCAGTCAGAATTTCTCGTTGATCGGTCAATACAGCAGGATCCACCAATCCGGGCGGTACTTTGCGACAGTGCAAGGAATGGATCCAATTCTTTCTGTTGGAAACTCGCACAGCCGTTCTCGTTTCAAGTAGGACCTGCTCAGGACCAACCCATCTTGGCTCCAAGCTGTTCGTCCTGTCAAAAATCTTCACCATAACATAGTCTCCAGGCCGGAGACTATGTCCTTCGCCGGTGGACCGATCAGGGAGCGCCTCCCGGCCCTGTTGATGAATAGAAACCAAGTTATCCGTTAACTGCGCCAAATAATCGTTCATCATTACACAAGGTACATCATACACAGCCTTAGGTTTTGGTGGACCCCAAATATTCATTGGGCGACCAAAGACAATCTCGTACGGTGTAAGACCGGTTCGAGAGTGCGGTACCGATCTAATTGACAATAATGCCAGCGGTAAAGCATCTGGCCAAGTCAAAGACGTCGAAGCTTGGATTTTAGCGATCTTGAGCTTCAGTGTACCATTATACTTCTCGACTAGTCCTGCAGATTGAGGGTGAAACACTGCGTGAAACTTCTGGGTGATGCCCAGACCCTTCAAAACATACTTTATAACATCCGCTATAAAGTGGGGTCCGTTATCACTCCACAGAAGTCTACAAACGCCATATCGCGGGAAGAACTCCTTCAATAACATCTTGGCGGTAGTCATTGCAGTATTGTCTTTCGTAGGGTATGCCTCAACCCATTTACTGAAGGCACAAACCACTACTAGAACATACTTCAAATTGTTACAGCGCTCAAGCTGGATGTAATCCATCTGCAAAACCTCAAAGGGTGCAGTAGGTGTCACAAATCCTCCTGCTGGGGTTCGAGTACCTTTTCCTGGGTTGTACCTCAGGCAAATCATACAGGTCTGCACCACCCTCTTTGCCGTGCTAGCAATCTCTGGATGCTCCCAGACTTGGGTAAGCAATTTTACAATTGCGGAAGCTCCAACATGTGCTAGCCCATGTGCCATCTGAACCATAGGTTGTACGAAAGCCGTAGGTAACTTCCATCTATCCATCTGCTTATTTCTCCAGCAACCCTCATCATCCAATTCTCCCTCACTGGACCATTGCTCCCGTTCTTTATCAGAAGCGGTCCTCTGCATTTCTCGCACTTCTTCCTTCGCATCGTGCCATCTTTCTACCTGCGACTTCACTACATACATGGCAGTAGCACCGGGCTGCATCGCAGTCTCCCGTGCCACCCGGTCTGCTAACGCATTCCCTTCTCCAACTTTATCGACTACTTTCCTATGGGCACTACATTTAATGATGGCAATTTTCTTTGGATATGTCAATGCAGTTAAAAGATTGTGAACTAACTCTCCGTGCATTATTTGTACTCCATGTGATGTTAAAAACCCTCTCTCCTTCCAGAGCAGGCCAAAATCGTGCGCTACTCCGAAGGCATACCGGCTATCTGTATAAACATTCACACACAATTCTGTACTGAGCTCACATGCTCGTGTTAATGCTATCAGTTCCGCTGCTTGAGCTGATTTCTGTGGTATGCGTGCTGTCTCCACTATTGTTTGCAATGTGGTAATTGCATACGCTGCTGAAGTCGTACCATCTGGTAGCTTCAGGCATGATCCGTCCACCCACAGTTCTCCATCTACATCTGGAAAGGGCGTATCCTGGAGATCAATACGACCCTTTGTTTGTTCCTCAGTCACAAGAATACAATCATGTGCTTTCCGTGCTTCAGACTGAGTCTCGGGGTATGGCAACAATGTGGCCGGATTTAACGTTACGCACCTCTTTA
The DNA here is from genome assembly GCF_964204655.1 of Triturus cristatus. Lineage (NCBI taxonomy): Eukaryota > Metazoa > Chordata > Amphibia > Caudata > Salamandridae > Triturus > Triturus cristatus. Next base: position 1,034,287,318 of record NC_140580.1, read on the forward strand.
ACGTAATATGAGGAGCCAAAAGCGTCAGCTCATATCCCGTTAAACGGGCACTGGTCAAATGCTGCGTCTTTGTCTGATTAAGCAGGGCATCAACAGCATGGGGGACTAATACCAACAGCTTATGAGATAACACAATTCCCTCGCTTTGGCGTATTGACACAGCTGTCGCCGCAACCGAGCGAAAACAACCAGGCAATGCTCGGGCAACAGGGTCAAGTACAGCCGAAAAATATGCACACGGGCGCTGCGTATCGCCGTGCATCTGTACCAAAACTGATAACGCACATCCATCCTTTTCATGCACATACAGCGAAAAAGGTTTTGTATAATCAGGGGTCCCTAACACTGGTGCTGAACAAAGGGCCTGTCGTAATTGCTGGAAAGCAGCGTCACACTCATTTGACCAAGGAAGCGGAATAGGTGTGTCTTTTGTCAAAAGGGCTAATAATGGCTTAGCTATGTGTGAAAACCCTAATATCCATTGCCTACAAAAAGAAACAAGCCCCAAAAATGCACGCACGTCCTTCTGCGTGGACGGCGTCGGCGTGTCCAGAATTACTTGGATACGATCTGGTGTGAGTGCTCGCCCCTCCTTAGACAAAAGATGACCCAGATAAGTCACCTTTGGTCTACAGAACTGCAATTTCTTCCGAGATACTTTGTGATTGTGGGATGCCAAAAAGGAAAGCAGGGACAACGTACTCTTTTCACACAACTCCGGAGTGTCGGCCGTCAGCAAGATGTCATCGACATATTGAATGAGGGCGACACCCTCGGGCAGGACAAAGGAATCCAATTGTCTTTTCAAAGCTTGACTGTAAATGCTAGGGCTTTCTGTGTAGCCCTGAGGGACTCTACAAAATCGATAAGACCTATTATTCAGAGTGAAACCAAAAAGGTATCGGCTATCGGGATGAATAGGAATCGAAAAGAAAGCATTTTTCAAATCAATAACTGAAAACGTGGTCGCCGTAGGCGGGACCAAAGTAAGCAACGTCGTGATATCAGAAACCACTGGGTACTGGGGTATCACGATCTTGTTTACTTCTCTCAAATCAATTATAAACCGATAAACCTTGGCATCCGTATCCTTTTTCAAAATGGGTAGAATCGGGCTATTACAGACGTTGTAGGGAACTTCCTCCACTACTCCCACCTTAATCAAATCCTGCACAATCTGTATGAGAGCCTCCTCCCCCTCTTGGGAAATACGATACTGTGGGAGGCGTGGTAGCACCTCCCCCTCCTGGACACTAATGTGAACAGGCGGAATCACCATCTGTCCCACATTAGTGTCCGAAGTGGCCCACAAAGTACGAGGGAGGGTCGCTAACACAGCATCCTCTGCAACCACACACATCCGTTCAGACTGAGGGTAATTGTCATTTAATATCACCCGCACTCCAGCAGGGGAGCAGCGGATCGTAGCTCTGAAGTGCTTTAACATATCAAGGCCCATAATGTTGTCCGGCGTGTTCGGGGCAAGCAAAAAGGGACAGGGTGCAGAAAAAGAATCAACCTGAAACGTGAGGGGCCGCGAAAGAGGGCTTCGGGAGAGTGTACCGTCAAACCCTACCGATGTAACCATTAAGCCAGATGGGGGAGCCCTCGGAACCAATTGTTTAGACAGCGCACTACGAGTCGCTCCTGTATCCACTAGGAACTGATCAGTAGAACCCAAAACCTCAGCTGATACGTAAGGACCCTTCTGATCAACCGGCACCTCAACTGATTCTAACCCCCATCCAACGCATTCCTATGCATGCTGAGAATCATGGTACCCAGAGCGGTCAATCCCCGACACTTGATACTGGTTTTGTCGATCAAAGACATTAGGTCTATCTCGTTGCTGCCCGGCAAGGTCAAAACGAGCGTGATCATTAGAATTCCCTCTAAAATTCGAGAAACCCCCTCTACCTCTCGGGCCACCCTGATTATGTCCCTGACGCGAAGCATGCAACGCCGGGCAATCTCTTGCCCAGTGCCCCGATTGTTTACAATACGCACATTGATTCCTATTCAAATCAGATCGGCCCGAGGGAGGACCATAAAATCCTCCCCTACCTCTATTGACACCCCGGCGAGGCGGACCATATACTTGCGCTAACATCACCTTCGTTTTTAAATCTTTCGCTTTCTTCTCCTCCTGTCCCTTCGCTTCTTGCTCCTGACGCTCATAATACTGAGCTATAGTCAGGAGGGCTGTCGGGGTCGCGGTGGACCAAGAACTTTCGCTCGCTTTTAGGCGGGCTGCTATCGCCGGTAGTAAATTCGCCACATATTTATCAGCAAAGAGGTGTCGACCCGTATCATCCGCAAGTGACTGACCACTAAAATCATGAAACGTCTCCTCAAAGCGCGTAAAGAAATCTGCAACTGATTCATCGACTTTCTGCTTACACGAGGCTAACATATTCCAATCAATCTTTTTTGGGGGGATGATTGTCTTCAACTTAGTCAGAATAGCAGCAGGGAGATCTAAGATAATCTGAGGTGGTTTCTGCGCGGGCTTCCTCTCCCTATCCTCATCCTCAAGCTCAGACCACCGAGCCTTAAAAGCGGCAACATCGTTCACCTTCCGCACAGATCGCCACATATCTGGTGGTAAAATAAGCCCAAAAAACAGATCTGTATCTGCTAAGGTCATAGTACAAGAATTCAGGGCCCCCTCAACTTCATCGTAGAAGGCCGCTGGATTCTTGCGGGGATCAGGCAATGCATTTTTTAATGCCATGACATCAGCCCTATGCCAAGGAGTATAAACCCAATTGTACACAAAATATCCCTTAGCATCGGCGGAGGTAATATCCGAACTAGTCCCCGCTCTTTAATGAAGGAACATACAAAGGTGCCGCCTCTCGCATTGGTTTTGCATGCACTAGGTCGCTCTTATCTGACTGGGAGGTGGATGAGCGGCCATCACCGGTATGCGAATCCGACTGCTTCTCCTCCTCAGCTTGTTGGCGCGCTTTCTCTTTAAGGTCACTCACCGCGTCCCGCAATGCAAACAGCCGTCGAACCGCATCAGGCGCCTTAGAGGGAGAGAAAACACCATTACGCAATGCTTTAGCATCTGATACCACATCGTCAGGCTCAAAGACACTGGAATATTTCCGGAAAGCAGCAATCACTTCCTCAGAAAAGTGGCCCAAAAAATACAACTTCTCTCTATCATGCCACAGCTCCCAGGAATTCAACAATTCAGCCAGGGACAACTTGCCCTTGAGTGCACGAAAAGAAATTTGCCGAAGCTCACTCATTCGGTCAACCGATAGCATGGACCGCGTGTCTACCTTACCCGCAATCGATCCAGAATCTTGTGACCTCGGGGCAGACGCGCCAACATAAGGGGACGGGGAGCGATCTAATAAATAAAAATCATCGTCAGGATTATTAAGGACAGGATAAAGTGATTGACGAACAGCGTATTGACCAGAGACTTGCAATCTGCGCTCTTTCTCTTGCCTCTCCGTCTGTTCTCTTTCCTCCCGACGCTTCGCTTCCTGTGCTCGCACATGATCATTCTTCCGTTGCTCTTTATCAAACAGCGCCTTCTCACGTTTCTCTCGCTCACGCACTTCCTTCACCCACAACCGAACACACTCAAACATATCCTGACGAGCACGCCGTTTACACATACACTGTTCCACATACTCAATCTTACGCATATCAAACGATCCATACAAAGGCCAGCGCAACTCAGGATCCTTCTTGGTGTATTTCCTCCATACTGTGCTGTACATTATAGAGGAAAGACCATGCTTCACATACATATCCCTATTAGGAGTCCCCTCTGGGGGAGCTGGAGCAGATTCCTCGAGATTCAACCGGTTTCCAAAGCAGCAGCACCACTTACGGAGTGCGCAAAAAGCAGGCATGTTCAGAAATAATGCAAAATATGCAGTATTACCAAAAAAATGGCACTTAAACGTTGTGCCGTTCAAAGTTACACAGTTCCAGAGAAATATCTCCACATTGCCTGCCTATATGTGTTGCAACGCATATATTCTCACAATAACCAATACAAGAGATGACCGGTCATCACAAATCAAACTCAAATAGCCAAACCAGGCGTAAAAAACTCGGAGCAAGTACCGTACAACCGTTCTTACCAATCAAGAGTCCAGATTCCAACTGCCAAGCTCCAAAATTCGCCCAAACGGCTGTCACGGCAGGACCGACAGAAGAGGTCTCAGTCGAGGACCGGCGCCACCCAGATGGTCAGCTCGGAAGGGAAGGAAGAAAACCTCGGGATGCCAGGACTAAAGTGCCTCTGGCAGTGATCACATCCCCGGCCAAATTCCTCACCTTCGTCACGACCAGTCCTTCGAGCATCCGAGTCACCGATGAGCAAAGAACTTGCGTACACGGTCCCCCTTTATACACAACAGAGGGGCTCATAAGTGGGTGGATACAACATAGAGCAAAATTCATTACCATTTAAGGACATTTTCGATGCAGGATCAATATGTGGGCGGAGTTAACAATTTCCTGAGCCCGCGAAAACATGGTCAAGCAAGGGCTAACTGATAACAGATGTGGTCAAGTCTGGGCATGCGCCAGACGGACAAAGGAGCTATTTATAGACTGTTACTAGGCAGATTGCAAGAGCAACTAACACAAAGATAGGACTCTTCTCGTGTTGAGCACGTGGAGACATGACAATACAAAATGGAGTCCAGACTTTAGTCAACATAACGAAAGAGACCTGGTCCTAAAGGGGGAATTCATGTCTTTAGTGAATGCTTAATCACATCGTCGTTTCAATTTACAACAAGGAGTCCTACAGGACAAAGTAAAAACAGAGTCCTGGGATAGCTATGAAATAATTGTGCTCCAAGAAACCTGATTGACAGCCCCAGTAGACGTCCCAGGTAGGATAGGCCACCATGTGAATGCAACAAGAACACCGCAATATGGTCGAGCTAAGGGGGGTCTCGCCGTTTACATCTCAACCGCTTTAAAAATCAAGTCAACACAGTTGTCATTAACTACTTCAGCCATGCAAATAATAAAAATGGACCTGGGCACACACCCAGGGGTAAGCATCATTATCCTAATCAACATCTACGCACATCCGAAATTGGCAATAAAAAAAGATCTTTTTAAGAAAATTACCGATGTCATCACGGAATTCCGTTTAACACAGCCAACCTGGGAGATAATCCTCACGGGAGATTTCAATGCAAATTTACTACATCGTCATGAAGATGAAGATAATATCATCGCAGCAAATGAGATCTGGGCTGTAGAAACGCAGTCGTTTCCCGCTCAAAACCGCAATGATAAAGTAGGCCAGCGATTTATAAGGGACCTTGAGCATCCAGGCATGCGTATATTAAATCGGAGGATAAAACAGGACAAACCGGCCACCTGTACGTACATTAGCCCCCGCTCGAGTTCAATCCTGGACTACACAATAGTAACCCTTCCCCTCCTAGGGCAAATAAATAATTTTCAGATTAAATGCTCCATTGATAGTGATCATTCGGGTCAGCATATCGAACTTAAAATAACATCTTTTAAACCACCAGGAGCTCCAGTAATAGAGGGGGTCTTATCAACAATTAATTTGAAGCGTTTGAGGTGGACATGTACCACACTGCCGCAACTAGCTTTAAAAGCTAAAAACTTAATGACAATCCTTGAGTCAGAAAACAAAACGACTATAGATATATAGATCACCTTTTTGAAAATCTTACCCGATGCAGGAGCGTCCATTAAACAGACAAGTAAAAACCATGCAGATAACAACAGTCATCTCAGCCATACATCACGAAGTTTAAGAAAACTCCTGAGAAAGGCACTTAGAAATGCTCAACAGCATAGCCCACGGTCTAAATTATGGGAGTAGGTACGTCTTTTAAAGATAAAATACAAAAAGCAAATTTGGATCGATAAAAAAACTGAAGAAAACAACTTTTGGACCAAACTATTATACAATGCAAAGAAATCCGACACTAGAGCTTTCTGGGGGCAGGTGAATGCTATGAATAGAGCCACCAAAATCATAAACATAACCTGTGTCCCCGAGCAAGCTTGGTTACAGCACTTAAAATCAACATTTTCAATAAACAATGCGGATCAGCCACCCTCCGTTGCAACCATTACATATGAAAAACATAAAGAAATTACTTTACAATCTACTCTCGTCCATTCTGAAGCAGAAATTTTACAAATCATAAAAAAAATTCGGCTTGATAGCGCACCAGGCCCAAACGGTGTGCCACAGGCAATCTATAAACAAGATCCTGACTACAGGGCAAATAAGCTCTGCAGTCTGTTTCAGGTGATTGGCACTACCAGTCGTATCCCAGAAAGCTGGAGAGGCGCAATTATTAATCCGATATACAAGGGCGGGGAGCGCACGGTTCCAGCAAACTATCGCCTGATTGCACTGATAGATGCAGAGGCCAAATATTATGCATCTCTGATCTTAACCGATTTGATTAATTGGTCCGACAAAAATAAAAAAATCCCTTAAAATCAGTCAGGCTTTCGACGGGGCACGGGCACAATCGCAAATGTACTAGCAATAGGGCTAATCGCTGATAAAAGCCTACGAAAGCGTCAGCCATTACATCTATGCTTTGTGGACTTTAAAGCGGCCTTTGACCGTGTTAGCCGACACATATTATGGGCTAAACTGAAGCAGCAGGGCTTACCAGACTCGATGTTAAACTCAGTTATGGTTCTCTATACTAATACCTGGATGCAGGTCAAAATTGCCGATGGACAGAGGCTCACAAGGAAGATCTACACTAACGAAGGGTTAAAACAGGGTTGTGTCTTGGCCCCGCACTTGTTTAATTTATTTATGGACGACCTAACACAAAGGCTAGACGGGGTCAATTCACACCCACCTCGGCTGGGCACACGGCCTTTAACACACTTGTCCTACGCAGATGATGTTGTACTCCTAAGCCAGACGAGAATCGGTCTGCAACGATCAATCAATGAGTTAGCTGACTTTGCCAAAACGAATCTGATGGAAATAAACATAAAAAAACCAAGGTTATGATTATAACACATTGCCTGCCTAAACAGCTGAAATTTGTAATCGACAATACAACTCTGGAAGTAGTCGATAGCTACAAATACTTGGGGATTTGTCTAGACCGAAGGTTTTCATTTGTCACGCATTATGAAGCAATCCAAAAAAAGGGAACAGCTCTGCTGTTTGCATTCGGCAGTATATCAAAACAGTTAAAAGGCCCACTGTTTACTCCACTGCTTGCAGTCATGAAAGCAAAATTATTACCAACTATTGCCTATGGAAGCGTGGTCCACCATGGAAATAGTGCACAAAAGAGTATTCCGCTTGCCATGCGATGCCTCACCAGCACAGGTACACCTAGAGTTCGGATTACAACACCAAACACTCTGCAAAAGATATGAGACAATTACATTTTGGTATAAAATTTGGCTAAATCGTGACCTAGAAGTAAACATGGCACTCTGGGAAGCCCTGCAAAACGACCAAACATCACAGTACGCAAAGTACCTAAACGCCTCTTTGAAAATAACCAAGATGGCTGATCTCTGGCAACGGAAACTACCTCTGAAATCATTCCAGATGATTATGAAAAAAGCAGCAAAATCGCATTCATTGATTGATGACAAAGCAACCCTAAGTCGGCGCACACACGCATGGATGGTTTTACAATCCTACATTAGGTCGGAGCCAGTGGCGTACCCGGGCCTTGCTTTCCCCCCCCCCCATTTAACCCCTTCAGTGCCCATGACGAGCTGGACTTGTCATGGGCCGCGGTTGCGCTGTGCCCATGACGAGTCCAGCTCGTCATAGACCCCACCCGCTAATGCAACGGCCGGCACAGGGCGGGGAAAGGGGCGGGCACTGAAGGGGTTAAAAACCAAGTACATGGAGATGCGCATGGGGAAACTGCCATCCAATGCTGATCAACCTATTTGGAAGACCCCCGGCCCAAAAGACTGTAACCTATGTGGAGCGTTAGTACAGGATTTTATACATATAATATGCATTTGCCCGGCGTTAGAATGCCACCGTTGGGATTTGCTCAAGAGGAAGTTCAATGAAAGTGGTATCCGCACCTGCAGATCAGCAGTACTAAAAAGTCTGGACTCAAAGGACCCACAATTAATTTGTCAACTAATTACATTTTTATCCTATTTCGGGAATTTAACAAAAGAATAATATATGCCACATCCATAATTTAACAATTCCTCTAGTTTTAAATTTTTTATTTTTTATTTATTGTTTATCGTGTATATTAATTCTATTATGGCATGTGAAGGCAACATATTTTTATGTCTTGGTATATTGTAAAGGTTTTAATTAACTATACAATAAAGAATTTCTTCTTCTTCTTCTTCTTCTTCTTGTGGCCTAAACTGTCAGGATTTGTTTGAAGGGATAATTTCCCTTCAATATTGCTGGTTGTCCCAGTCCTCCACCAGTTGCAATCAACATATTGGATATTAATATCTTAGTTAAGAGCAGGGTAACATGGGGAATGGTGAGATACTGGAACAGTGGCTTGGAAACGTCACCAACAGCAGCCTCAGATCTTTAGAGAACCACTGTTCAGTAATATCTCACTCTGCAAAGGAAGAACTGTAACTAGTCTTGTCTAAAAAAGATACAGGTCTGGACCCAAAAGCGAAGAAGAGTTAGGCAGATGTTAGAGATGGAGTCACTGCCACACATTCATGGAGAAGCCAGAAAGGAGAGACTCAAGTAAAAGGTAAGGAGAGTAACTGGAGAGAGAGTCAAGAGGAAATGTGAATGTATGAGAGCCAGAAGGAAAGTCAAGAATTGTAGCAGGACGAAACAATGAGGTGAGAGAGAACACAAAATGGTGAAAAATATCAAAGTGTGAGGACAAAATACAATGTACCTGAACTGTAAAAAAGCAATTACCTGAAGCAGCCACGGTTGAGGCCAAGAACCTGGTTAGTGTCTGTGAACTACTTAAATACTGACACTGTAACTGCTGCCCTAGTAAAACCTTATGTGACCTAAGCTTCTTTTCAAGTCCTCTTTTTCCACAACTTTCATTCTAGATCCCTTCTGACTTTGTATGAGGCCTCTAACCTTGGATGCTAATTAGGGGTGAATGTAACTCGTGCAATTCCATGTAGCGTAATCTTGCAGAATTACCCAGAATTTCATGAGATTAAGCAGAGTTACACAGGCAGAGTAATTCTGCTTTTAGCGATATTTCTTAGTACAAAAATTGCCCCTCGTGTCCAAAATGAAAGTGAGGAAACACTTTGCGCTAAGAAATAGTGCTAAATGCAACAGAACATGAAGAGAGCAGCCACTCGCACTCACTAAGGGGCATATTATTAAGACAGGCGATAAAATAATCGCCGCTTTAGCGGGAGAAAACTGCCGCTAAAACAGCGATAATAGGCTTGATAATATGCTCTATGGAATTCCAATTGACGCCCATGTTAAATGTGAAGGACGTCTAACATGGGCTTCAATTGGAATTCCATAGAGCATATTATCAAGCCCATTATCGCCGTTTTAGCGGCAGTTTTCTGCCGCTAAAGCGGCGATAATTTTATCGCCTGGCTTGATAATATGCCCTCTAATGTTCTCCTGGTGTAGGATTTTCATTTAACTCACTCCTGGTATTTAGCGCTATGTTGTTAGTGCAAAATTCATTTTCGCCTCACTCAGAAACAGCGCTAAATGTAGCAGAGCACAAATAGCGTGCCTGAGCAGCCACTCACACTCCCGGCGGAAGCCGGGAGGTCTGTGTTGTACCTTTTTAAAATTACTTTGTTTGGTTTAGCTTTTAAAATTGTGCACTCACCCTGAGCACCTACTCGCCTAGCTCCACTCTGCCATTCCCAGCGTGGTCACAGCGAGGAACGCGCTGAGCCCTTTGCGCGCGCCGCAACTGCTGACACGCCCCCAGAGAGGACACGCCCCTCCGCCCTCTACCAATGTGCCACTTTCGGACGCGCAGCGGCCGAGCGCAGCGGGAGCGCCGGCATCGCGCCGAAGTCGAGCCAAAGTCAAGCCCGTCTGTGCCCGTCCGTGCACGACCGGGCCTAGGCCCTGCCCCCATGCCGGATCCTACCTCCATTAGGATAGCCTACTGTCGACGAGACCTCCTCAGCCTCAGAACCTCGAAAAGTACCTCCTGTCAGGCCATACATGACCCTAATGTCCCCTTCACGGGGTGTATCATCTGCAAACCTGGCAACCTACTTCTTTCCAGGACCACCGCCCCTCTCCCCGGCCTCAAATTAGCAACCCTTAACTGTAGATCGCTGCCAAAACACGCCCTTCTCATAAACCACTTAATCGTCGATCACGAGCTGGACATACTTTTCTTAACTGAAACTTGGATCACCGACCACTCCAATTCCGATATAGTCTCGGCCCTCCCCCCGGGCTTTCTCATCATGTCCCAACCTCGCCCTCTAGGTCGAGGTGGTGGTATTGCCATCATTTACCGTGACGACTTCTCCTGCCGATCTACCGAGATCGAGAGCAAGGAATCAGAGATCTGTATGTTCACATTGTCACTCTCACCGACCTATTCCCTATCAGGCCTTTTGGTCTATAGACCCCCTGGACACTTCGGCCCCTTCTCCGCCGCTTTTCTAGAAGCCGTCTCATCCCTGGCCCACTTAACATCTAATTTCCTGATTACAGGCGACCTCAACATCCATTTCGACGATCTAACTGATACAGGTTCATCTGACCTCATCAGCGAACTGGGTGCCCTTGGTCTCTCCTTGACTAACTCAGGAGCCACGCACGTGAAAGGTCATCTGCTCGATCCTGTATTCTCGAATATCCCTTCACTCCAGTTCACCAATTCCCTCCTCCTTCCGTGGACGGACCACTTCTTGGTCTTAACCCATCTCCCAGGGACCTTTAAGAAACCCCACAACCCCCTTATTTTTACCAGGGACAGATCCTGGGCCAGACTCTCGACGGACAACTGGGTCTCGGCGCTGGAGGCTTCTATCCCCAGGCTCGCAGCCGACCCCACCATGGCGGACAGCCAGTTCAGAGACTGGATTTCTTTATCCCTCGACAGCCTCATAACCATCAAGAATCGGGAGGTGAAAAACAAGATCAAGCGCAACGCCCCCTGGTATAATCCCGAACTTAGAGCGCTCCGTAAAGTATGTAAAAGGGCGGAAAGAGCATGGAGGAAAGACTGGCTACACAGCAACAAGGATTTATATCACAACGCGGTAAGACAATATAAAACTGCCCTGAAATCAGCCAAATCCACGTTCTACGACAATAGAATACAAACCGCGTCCAACTCAGCCAAAGAGTCCTATCAGATAGTTAAAGAACTACTCAATATCCCAACAGCGCCTCCCACTTTCTCCCCCCCCCCCAGACAGAAGCAAGGATCTGGCCAATTATTTTGAGTCCAAAGTCCTGCGGATTCTGGACTCCCTTCCTACTGTCAGTCCCCCACACACCCTGGCCTCAGTGGACGAAAACAACATCCCACAGCTGAAGACTTTTAGATCAGTTTCCCTCACCAAAGTCACATCCACACTAGGAAAAATGAAAAGCGGTTCCCCCCTTGACCCAGCCCCAGTTAGACTGCTCAAACAGGCCTCCTCCACCATAGCCCCTATCATAAGGGACCTTATCAACTCCTCTCTTGCTGGTGGAACGGTTCCACCCAACTGGAAGAACGCAGTCGTAAAGGCTTTACTGAAAAAGCCCCAACTGAACCCGGACGACATGTCCAACTATAGACCGATCTCACTACTCCCTTGCATCAGCAAGATGGCTGAAAAATTAGTTAATTCTCAACTATCACAATTCCTCGAGACAAACAACATCTTGCGCCAATCTCAAACCGGGTTCCGACCCGGCCATGGCACGGACACTGCACTCCTCTCTGTTATCGAGGAGGCAAGGTGTATCTTAGACTCAGGGGGATCAGTGGCAGTGATCCTCCTGGATCTGAGCGCCGCCTTTGACACGGTGAACCACCGCGTCCTTTTACACCGCCTGGCCAAGGCAGGAATTGTGGGTACAGCGCGAGCGTGGATCGAATCCTTTCTCTCCCATCGATCCTTTCAGGTGTGGGACGGCAACTCCAGGTCAGATCCTCTCCCACTGAAGAATGGAGTTCCCCAGGGGTCTTCGCTTAGCCCCACCCTGTTTAATGTATATATGGCTCCCCTGGAAGACGTAGTGGCCCCCTACGATATAAAAATAATCAACTACGCTGACGACACCCAACTGGTCGTCTCCCTGTCCCACCTGGACAACCATCCTGACAGCCTGCTGCTCTGCCTCCAGGACATTCATACCTGGATGTGTGACTCGGCCCTGAAGCTTAACGGCGCTAAGACCGAGATCATGCTCCTGGGTAATAAATGGACTGCTTTCCCATCCACATCTTGGCCCGATACTTTCGGCGAAATCCCCTCTCCTAGAAAGGAAATCAAAACTCTAGGAGTCTGGCTGGAACCCGACCTGTCCATGAAAACACAGGCAGCTAAGACAGCAGGCACCTGCTTCGGTCTCTTACGGTCCATACGCAAGATATTGCCCCTTCTACCCTTCCCTTCCAGGAAACTACTTGTTCAGGGTCTTGTCCTGGCCCGGCTCGATTATAGTAATGCCATCTATCTGGGGGCCCCGGAGTACACCCTGAACAAACTTCAACGCACCCAGAATGCGGCTGCCAGGACCATCATGAATCTCTCCCCTAGAGCGTCAGCTAAGCCTGCCCTTAACACCCTACACTGGCTCCCGGTCCGCCAACGTGTAGAGTTCAAGGCCCTATGCACCACCCACAAGCTCATCAATGGAGCTGGTCCCGCCGTGCTTAAAAATATGGTTACCCCCTAAAAAGCCTCAAGACCCCTTCGCTCTGACTCCGAACATCTCGCTAGGGTGCCCAAATTCAGGAAGGCTCGCACTGGCGGTCGCCGATTTTCGGTTAAAGCCGCTACAGCTTGGAACTCTCTCCCTCTCAGTCTTCGCCTGGAACCCTCCTACATGGTCTTCCGTAAAAAACTCAAAACCTTCCTGTTCCCCAAATAAGACACTCCCTTTTCCACCTTCTGGATCTCTACAGGTTAATAGCGCGGGGATGCCTACGGGTCACCAGGCGCTCTACAAATCGCAAAATAATAAATAATAATAATAATAAATAATAAATGTGCTCTTGCAATAGGGGTTTTCCCTGAAAATGCTCTAAATTATGCTAAAAGGAGTAATTGAGCAAATAGTGTTACTTCTGCTTCAAAGAGTAATGTCAATTTTTCAAAGTTACTCTGATTACTCCAATGTAATTGAAATTCCGCCGAGGCTTAGAACTGATCTCGACCTTTGTATTTTTTGTGACTTTCCAGTGATGTTTCTTCCTATTCATGAGAGACGCTCTTAACTCTATTCAGAGACTGTTGACTAAATATGTCTAAGACCCCTGTTCTGTTAACACATAGGGTTCAGCTCAGTCTGAAATCTATCCATTATTAGGCCTGGGAATATTTTCATTCCATCAGCCTAAATAGTGTAATATTCAGCATTTGACATTGCACTTGGGTTTTGCAAAATTCCCAAAATTATGCCATTATATCACAAGCATGAAAACAGTGAAAATGAATAGAAGGAGAGTGCCTGTTCTCACGACACTTGTGTTTTTTTTTAAAAGCACAAAATTCAACCTTGTGTCTAATATAGATGCGAGGGTGCATTTCACACTAAAGTATATTATGAAATGACATATTAGCATTTTGGATAATTTTGCATAATTTCACATAGTTTCAATTTCACATAGTTACATAAAAGAAAATGGCACCAATTGTGTACACTCCAACTCACTATGGGGCAGATTTATGTTAGACGTGCACCACTTTTACGCCGCCGTTGCGTCACTTTTGTGACGCAGCGGCGGCGTAAACTATGCGCCATGTTGCGCCTTATTTACAACGTGACGCATCTAGGGAGATGCATCACGTTGTAAAGCCCTGCGCTACATTAAACCTGCGTCAGGTTTAATGTATGCAGGGTGGGCGTTCCATCGGAAAAAGCCTCGGAAAAGTGACGCAGTGAAATCTACAAGATTTCACTCAGTCACTTTTCCGACGCTGCTGCGTCAAAACCTTGCGCCTGCTTGAAGCAGGCGTAAGGCATGACGCAGCATGTTAGGTATGGGCAGCCCCTAAACATTGCTGGAGTTGCGTCGTACTTGCGGCGCGACTCCAGCAATGCGCCGCCCTTACGCCATCAGATGCGTCACGCATCTGTTTATCCTTGCCCCACGATGCGCTGCATTGTAAATGCGGCGCATCTGTGGTGGCGCAAGGGTAAACTTGCGTGACGCATCTTTCCTGGCGCATCCCTGCTGATTTGCAGGGATGCGCCAGGAAACATAAATCTGCCCCAAAATATTTTCCTTGACCAATTTAAATAGTTTTTGATTTTATTTTTGGAGACTCACCAGCAGTACTCGTGGAAATAAGGCAAGTTAAATGTAGACATGAATACCTCTGCTGCCCTACACTTAGTACTGTGGAGTGTACACTGGGTGGATATCCTGCAGGTGTGGGTGCGGTATATATATATATATATATATATATATACGCTTGCACATACATCCTTTTTGTTTCTACTGTATAAAAATATGGTTTTTGGCAAAGACATGCCTTCTCCTATACTCCTATGATATGTGGCAGTTCTAGGAAAACCCTGCTTTCACACTAACCTCGACCTTTATTGCAATTATTTGAACAAATGAAATTAGATTGGAAAAAAACTTTTGGATAGGCTGAGAACATTAATTTATTCATGCACTTGTGTGCTTTCTTTGTTTATATTTTCAGAAGCACTGATATGCATAAACAACGGTAGTTTGCTTTACAAGTAAAAATAACAGGTTACACATTTCATAAACTGATGGAGTTTTTCCAGAAGGTAAAATTATGACAAGAAGTTCAAATTGATAACGTAGTCAAAGAATTTGAGGGGTAGTTTAAAAGAGAGTCAATATCCACTAAGTTATAACTCCAGTGGTTCACCGCTCCTCTAATGGTATTACTCCTATGTCATACATTTGGACAGACTCCTTTTTCTACCCCGACCTCTAATCCTAAACTTTTGGCAGCAGAAAATATTCCATATTGTTAGTTTTTCCACAACAGTAATTCCATCTGCAAGCGAATGTTTTCTCAGTCACTGATTCTGCAATCACAGTCTGGAAATTACAGCCAAAGAAGGCATTTTTTGCACACTTACTTATTTGTAGGGATGTGTGGTTATGTCACTTTTGTAGACATTTTTTAAGTTCTATTGAAACGTCTCACAGTTTCTAAATTTGCCACTTACCTGTGGACACCATGACTTTTGGTACACTGTAGGATGCATATATCTTTACAGAATGCTAAACTAAATGGCTCAGTATATTCTTTGTTTTACCTGGGCAATTTCATTGAGCATAAACGCCTGATAAACGGTAAAAATGGCAGAGACAATTTCTGCAGGCATTTGACATTGTGCATATAATAGCTTTGCAAAAGGTAAATTTGCACAAAGGCTGCCTCACTCAGTGTATTTCTCAAAAGGGTTGACGAGACAGAATGACACAAAAGGCGTTCACTATCCTAAAATGAAATGTTGCCAATAATTCGCATTCAATAGCCCTTGTTTTAGAAATCTCCTTGTTCCTGAAAGATATTGGGGGATATTCTCAAGAACGTGCGATAATCATCGCCAATCTAGGCTAAAGCAACTTTACATAACACCGTCTATCGTGGGAAACTAAAGTTATGTTAATGGCGTATTCTAAACATGTTGGCAACAGGCGATAGTTCCCCGATAACGCGTCAAATGGCCACTTTAAAATTACCGGGACGCCGATAAAAGAGGAAACCCGAACGTGAAAAAGTTGCGATGGACCCCAGAGCGATAAAAATATCAGCGATAAGCAGCGCCAGGCTTGCTATTTCCACGTCAGGCGGGAAAATTCACTATAAAAGCTGCAAGAAAAAATAAATAAAAACAAAACCCAGACAATGGAGAACCACCATGGAGGAAGCTGAAGCAACTACAGAGGCCAACCACAAACCCCCCGGAGGACCAGCCAGGGACCTTGGGGAAGGAGAAGGTGCAAGGAGAAGAAGAAGAGGAACTCGCGATTCAGTCTGCAGGAAAACAAGAACCTGATTACGGAGGTGATAGCACACCAACAACAACTGTTCATCACCTCCACTGTGTCACTGGCAACTAAAAATGCAATATGGTAGTCCATCTTGTCCAAGGTGAATGCAGTCGAAGTGAGGTGCCAAGAAGTGCTAGAATGATGTGAAGTGCAAAACCAAGCTGAAACTCGCTAACAACCGGAAAGCAGCAATGCAGACTGGAGGTGGGAGTCCAGCGCCACAACAGGAGCTGTATGAGATGGAGGAAATGGTGTACACAGTCATCAGTGGGGAGACGGTGGCAGGAGTTGGGGGACCGGACACTGCTCAACATGACCTGACCCAACAGCAACAGGGTGAGTAACGACCAGGGACTGGGGGAACAGGGGGTAGATGGGCACAATGGCACACATGCACAATTAAGTATAGCACAGTGCACACACACAGTGACTCTGGAACTCTGGACCATGTCCCTTTTCTCCTTGGCATAATGCAGCACACATAGAAACAGCAAGTAGGCCCCGTCGACAATGTGCCCAGAGGGGGCCATCCCCACACATCACTAATCTCACAACAAACCCATGCATATGTGCTGAACCCAGCAAAGCTGCGGGTCCATGAGCCACACTGACGATGCAAGTGACACTGCATGACGATTAGCATGGCTGCAGTCCAATTAGCATGACATGGTGCACGACACTGAGGTGACTGAGTGTGGACCACATCCGTAAAGGAGCATGTTACACTCTGACACATCCACGTGCACAAACAACCCCTGACGTCATCCCCCTTACGCCCATGTTGCTCATGTTGTGGGACTTGAGTCACAGGGTGCATCTCTGCATCAGGGTGTTTCATATTTGACCCCAAATGACACCCTAAATTTCATATTTGACCCCAAATGACACCCTGTTGTCTTTTTTTGGACACCAATGACAGCCTTCCTGTCATATTTTTGTACATATGTGATACGCTGATGAGTGTGGTTACGTACTACATTTGACACCCTGAAATGGCATTTCGAATACGTGACACCCTAAACAGCTCTCTGTAAAGAAGTGACGTTTCCAACCATCTTTTTGCTATTCGTGAGACTGTTAGCACTTCATGTTGCACTTACACTTGTCAGAGTGATGTGTTAATGCAGAGAACTGACATGCACACAGGGAATGTGTGTTGCAATGAATTTATTTGCAAATGCTGTTCATGTGGTCATTTTGTACTGTTCCATGATTGCTAAGGAGAGTCACAATGTGAGGTGCTCATGTGAAGAAATTGTTAATGATTGTGTTCCTTCAGGCTATTCCTGCTGCAGCTGCATTGGGGTGTGGTCCACCTGCCTCATCTTCCTCATCATCATCCAGTGTATCTGGCACCTGGATCCATGGGGCATTGGTGCGTACACATATGTTGTGCAATACACAACATGCAATGATCATCTTGCACACTGTTTCTGGGCCGTCCAGGAGTCTTCCACCTGTGATGTCCAGGCACCTGAAACATGGCTTTAACACGCCAAATGTGCGCTCAACAATGCCCCTGGTGCGTTTGTGGGGTGTTTGGGGCTCGGAGGAGTGTCATCATTCATGGGCAGAGTGCATATCCTTGATCACCTGCGAGAGGTAAGTGAGATTATGTTAATTGGTGGTTCTGTATGCTGTGTTGGCAGAGGTTGTGTGCCGTGTGATTTGTGCAACTTTGGGATTCATGTTCGCCAGGTATTTCTTCTGGCAAATGTGCAGTATCAAAGTGTATTATGTAGCCTCACAGCTGCTCCTCCCTCCCACTGAGCCTAGTTACTTGTGTGCACTGCGCGGTTGCATCACTTGCACTCCTACGGCACACCATTGTCATGCCTGTCTGCGTATATCTGCAAGCCTGACAACAACATCGTAATGCGGGCTGTTGAAGGTGGGCGGCCACGTGTGTGTAGGCCTATGATAAGGATAGGGTGGACACAGTTGTAGGGTTCAGGCCTGGCTGAACTTGCGCTGCGATTGAGGCTAGGCCTTTTGGCTTATGCTGCGGCAATGAAGATACACACACAGCAGTTGGCATGTATGAGCCAAAACCCTGAGCAGCCTTGCACTCTTTTATTTTTCCAGTCGGTCCATCCGCCCTCCGGGTGCATGTTACCATTCGGACCCGGCAGCAAGAGGCTGTGTAGGTTTTTCACGGGTGCAGAGCAGCAAGGGCGGTGTGCCATTTTGCTCCCACCCCCCTCCCGGGATCCATGAGGCATTTAACGGACTGGCCTCTCTAGTAAACTCGTTCCTCTCCCCTTAACTAATTACATTAACTGGCGGAGTTTTTCACTATTTAGTTTTGTTGATTTTCACATAAGTAGCCCACGGTAGGGTGGACCTTAGTGAGTTCACACCACCGGGGCTCCGCACACCCACTCTGGTCCTGAAGAATGCCCGATTAACACTCATAGAGGCAGAAACATGTTGACCGCCGCGGAGTGAACCAGGTCTTTTATTTTTTTGACCCTCACTCCTTTTTACTCTTTTCCAATTAAGCAAAATTATTAAAGTTTTATTTTTGACTCAATTGGAGATTTTAAATTCACTATCCCCACACAACAAAACCCCGCTCCGCAGTAACCTGGCGTTGCAGCACACTGGGATGACATTCGGTCGTCCCAGTGGAAGCCCAATGATGAAGCATGTCACCAACCAGGTTGGCGAGTGAGGGCTTTTTATACCAACTGGGTATTGTTCCATAGTGGCCCACTTTCTTACCGTGAACATACCGGTTCATATGGAATCTGTGGACCTGTGCTCTTTCGACTACAGTGTTGTTTTGACTACAATGCCCCTTGATTTGATTTATTGTACACTGGCTTTGTTGATTGTGGATAATCTACAGAGGGGACTAGCCGTGTTGATCCCTTCCTCTCTTGTTGATTTTTGATGGCATGTTACATTGCAACATTGTCAATTAAGGGCCGGGTGGCGCCGCCACTACAACAGAGACACACGCCATAGTTACTTCCGTGGCCAGCCCGGAACTGAACCACGCCCTGAGCCCAGAACTGAACCACGCCTAGAGCTCTGGGCCATTTCTTCACACTCCTCACACGCCTACGTGTGGGCCGCTGATGCAGCGCTGGGATGTTGTGAACTTCGGAGTACGTCTCCAGATGTTCTACCCAGGCTTTCCAGCAGCCTGCCTGGGACAAGTGGCGTTACAGAGGACATGCTGTTGGCTGCTGGAGGCAGACTTGTGGGGTAGCCCCACGGTTTGATGACTTGCGGTGCATTGAGCTAGGCCCACCTTAAGTGCTGAGTGGGTGTGCAGCCTGCAATGATGCAGTGGCCTGGAGGCTGGACGGTGAATTGTGGTGCACTGAGTTAGGCCCACCGGAAGAGCTGAGCGGGTGTGCAGCCTGCGATGATGCAGTGGCCTGGAGGCTGGACGGTGACTTGTGGTGTACTGAGTTAGTCCAAACTGAAGAGCTGAACGGGTGTGCAGCCAGCGATGGTGCAGTAGGCCTGTTGGGCCGGACTGGAATGGATTTGTCTGAGACCTGTTGGACCACAGTTTAGGCCAAAGGGAGCAGTCAGCACACACAGAATTCCGCGGTGCGGTGCCGCAGGGTGCGCTGGGAGCCTGTTGCGCAGAAGCCAGCGATCTGCTGAGGAGGCTGCGAGGCTTGTGGGCCTCGGGTTTGAAGATTGCTCCGGCACATTGTGGTTCCTCTTGGAGACACGCCAGTGGCGGCAGGTGAGCAGTGAGGCCTGGGTGTGCAGGGGAGGGCAATCACCGCTGGGTGCCGGATGGGTCTGGGGACCAGCGGGCTGGATTGCATCATGTGCACAGGATCATGAAGGCACCACTGTTCACGGCGGCGGCCTCATGACAGGGTGAGGGGCATCGCCCTGGCAGACACGCTCCTGCAGGCGATGACGAGATGTGCGCCGGGTGGCGTGTGACATAGCCACCTTGCCGCCGGTGTAGATTTGTTTGTTGACGGTGGTCAGCAACGTGTGTGTAGGCCTATGGTCAGGATATGGCAGACACAGAGACACTAGCAGTAGTTACTTTGTTGGCCGTCCAGGAAGTGAAGCACGCCCAGAGCCCCAGGCTATTTATTCACACTCCTACGCTGGACTGGCGTACTCAGGCCCAGCCCACTAAACTTACACTTACAGGGAGGGTGACATAGCTACATGTCCAAGGTCTTCCCCACTGCCTGAGGTAACATGATTGACTCCACTGTACACAACACTACAAACACCAGCAGTATATGTCCACATGGACATGTCTGTTCTCTGCATACTCAAGATTGTCCAGCACATCACCGCCACACTTGGTATTGTGTACATTCTTATTCATGGGTCACTTGCCTCCTTTGCACATTCTTGGTTCCCACCTCTCCCCACATTCTGCAATTGTGTGGCCGAGGGGCAATGCCTTTGTGGATGATTTGTCTACATGTCTGGCCCCTGTTACCAGAGTTACTTGTGTTGTCGTGTCTGGTAGGTGGGCCTTTTATTTTACATGTTGTCTGTGATTTTGTTAGGTGTGCATTCCCACAGTTGTGAGTTGTATGATTGTGGAGTTGAGGTGTGTGGTGTGTTCCGTTGGTACTTACCAACGAGCAGTCCATTTCCATGGGTGCCATCCAGGAAGCGCTGGTTGATGATGGACTGTCGAAAGATGTAGGAAACATGCACACTGCCTGGGAAGTTGGAGACGACATTGGTGAACAGTTCCTGGTGGTCCACTATTGCCTGCACATTGATGGAATGCATGTGCTTTCTGTTGCGGTAATTGTGTGCAGTGTCGGCAGGGGGCACAAGTAGGACATGTGTGCATTCAATTTCCCCCAGCATGTGCGGGAAGCCAGCTATGGCATAGAAGCCTTGCTTGGTCTCCAGCTGTTCCTGCGCAGTGTGGGGGAAGTGAAGGTGCTGGGGTATCAAGCTGATGCTGGCATCCAAGACAGGTGTGAGGAAGTTTGATAGGGCTGGCTGTGAGACTCCTCCGACTCTGGCAGTTGGTGGTTGGAAGGTACCAGAGGCCAACAAGTGCAGCACAGCCAGCAGCTTTGTCTGCGGAGGGATATTGGTTAACCGCTGTGTTGGTACTGTCAGCTTGTGGGCAATGTGGGTCAGGATGCGGAGGATGGTTATCCTTTTGAGCCTGTAGTCCTGTGCGTTTTCAGAAGGTTCTCTGTCATGTCTTCTGCGCTGCCTCGGTGGTAGTCCGGAGGGTAGTCCTAGGGGTGGTAGCGGTGGGTTTTGTGGCCCTCATGGGTCTCCGAGCTGCATGATCAGTAGCTCAATGGCATCTGTTGGTCTTCAGATGTGGCTCTGGGCTGGGCTCCCTTTCTACTGCACTTTTTCGTCCTACTTAAGACCAGAAAAAAGCAGGTCTTAAATTCCTGCTGCTAACGTGCCTTATCGCATGTATTTGGACTGCATCGCCGACCTGGCTGGTCGTTGGGAATATCACGAAGTGGTGTTATCGTGAGTTTTTGGACGGGAACGCCTACTCTGCATATGATTAGCATTAGTTGTGGCTGTCAGTTTTGGCAATGTTTTTAGCGGCTGCTATCACAGGTAAACTGACGATGTCGGCTGTTAGCGCAGGCTTGTGAATAGGGTGATAAATCTATTGCCACTTTCGTGGCAGAAATGTGCTGCTAAATTGACGATGTGTCCTTGAGAATATGCCACATTGGGTTTTCTCATTAAGTTCAAACTCATTGACTGAACTTTAAAATGACTCACTTACATGCAGTACTCTGTATATTGAGGGTAGGACCTACTAACATTTAGTGTCATGATTGATGACACAAGATGCTAGTAGATATTTTCAAAGCCACAGAAGGGGTGATTTGCACCACCTTATGTGGCTTTGTAAAACAAATGTTACGTGACATTGCGTTACATTTCATTCTGAGCGTTCCCATGCATCCACCAATGGATTTCATGCAATCCCAGATTTACAAAGGTTTGTAAACCTGGGATTGCATGTAATTGATATACCTCCCAGAGGATGGCATAACGGGCAGAAAAATATTTCTTTCTCCTCGTTGTTTCCTCTTTCTTTGTGTGCTGCATTTTGCAGCACACATAGAAAGAGGAGAATACTTTGAGACTTTTTTTGTGCAGAAAACAATACTCCTTGTAACAAAGGCACCCTTGCACCACGGTGCAGGGGTGCCTGCATTGGCCCTAGGTTACGTGAAGTGCTCCAGAGCTATGAGAGAGCAAAAGTGCGCCAGATCTTAGTAGATACGGTGCATTTCTGCTTTCCCTCTTTCTGCTCTCCCCCTTTCATGCATGCAAGCAGCACAAAAAGTTGCCTTGCTACACTGCATTGCTTGAAAGGTTAGTAAATGTGACTTTTAGTTGCTTACTTAGTATTACAAATAGAAAAGCGTATAAAAAAGGAGATGGCAACTATGTTGTGTTGAATTAGGTTAGTTGTTAGAAGGTAATTGTAGATTTATAAGTAACACTACTAAATATGGAACTGTGACCAGTACTATTGGCACCACTTGTATTATCAGTGCTTGCTACAGAACTGGACTGAGGTCGTAACATATGTAATACAACTGGTAGTAGGCCCTGCACTGCTTGCAGCAGAATGCATACTTATAGTGTTAGGAATATTTTAGTAGGAGAAGTTAAGTAGTAATAACAGAGAAAGTAGTCACAGTAGTAGTTCCAGGAGCACTATTCTAATGATTGGCTCCAGAGTAGTGGTTATAGTAATTGTAATGGTAGAAGTATGAAAACTGTAAAAAAAGAAATGTAAATGTTCTTACATAACTAATTTTCAAATCTTGTGGAACTGGTTCTACATGCAACTGATTCTTTGTCTGGGGCACCCTAACGCTAACACAAAGGGAACTGCAGAAATGGATCTGTTTTATAGTAGAAAATAGTTTAGATTAGTTTTCAGCCTACTCCTTTTCGAGGTGTTGTTTCTTCCTTGTGCCAAGTCCTGATGAGGCCCGAATGCCTGGGCCCAAACGCGTCAACCCCACACATTTGAGGAGTAAGACGGAACTTGAACACAAATAAAGAAACCAGTTGCACACATTTGGACTTATTAGAGGATTGACCTTTCCCCTCTTTTGTGTATGGAACTACCTCATGGTTAAATTGCTAAAAAATATGCAGCAATCATTTGTTTGAAGAATGGGTATGAAGGAATGAGAAATTATTTGTTCAATTATTGATGTTGTTGTGTTGTAACTTTTTATCTTACATGTTGTCTAAATAGATAATGAATTAAAGAATTCATAAAAAGAGATTGAAACTTCTTCCAATTGGATTTGGAAGTGGTACGTAACTTAATACTTAGCTTCATTAATAGTTGGGAATTTTTTCTGTGAGTAGGAACCAATTTATGTAGTACCTACTGAAAGCTTCTTATTGATTCCTCCACATCACCCCTCTTGTTTTCTATCTGATGTTCATAGCCCAGATGTGGGAGGAGGATTAGGGCAAACCCCTTAGCTTCCTCACTTATAGTAGAAAATAAGCAGTGTAGGAAACAACAAAGATGCCGCAAGATGACAGGTGGAGTGGAAGAAGGGTAAAGACGTGAACTACGGGAAGTGCAGAGAAGGGGAAGGCTGCCTGTCAGTCTACTAAGGGTTCCTCCAAATGTGCATGAACAGATCATTCAAGATCCATTTGTATTTATTGCTTTGAGAATTGGCAATCGTTCTTCTCAAGCACCCTTCGGGGCAACACACTCTGTTTCAAGCTGCATAAATTAGATATTAACAGCTTCTTTAGACCCCAGGTAACTTTAAAATCCATTTTGCACCTGCGTTAATGATTTAATGCAATTTCTGAAACTTTCATATTCAACTTTGTATTTTGAGAATCTAACATGAACACTCAAAATGTGTTTTGTGATTCAATGGGTGAAAAGCTTTGTTATGCTGTGAAAATCCATATGAACCTTTTTGTATGATTTATGGCGTTACGAATACCAGCATGCATAGGACTAGACTGTGATCAATATGCAACACTGGACTTATTTTGTAATACATCAAACATATTTTAACAAGAATCATATCAAAGGTGCCTTCATTTCCGCAGGTGTTTTTATGATAGAAGTAATGAGACTCCTCCCACATGGAATTTCAAATGATGGGAACAGAATGTGCATGCATATATACTCAGGAGCATATGTAGCAGCAAAACATCCCACATTGAAGCAGCCACCAGAAAATCACATGCGTTCCATATACCCAGACTGGCTATGAACATACTTTTAATCATCATCATGAAAATTACAAAACAATTTCCAGGTTTCGTCTTTTGCTGATGCCTTGGCATTGAAAGGATTAATAGAGTCTGGGATTTTCATTACACCAATAAATATCCAAGACCCATTTTCAAAGACAGTTAAATTACAATTGGTTCTTCTGCAACATTATAATTGTTTATCCCGCATATAGGCGTAATAGGCATTCTGACCTTTGTTTATCTTTATACGTATGTGTTTTCAAGCAAAGTTTATTATTAGGAGGTCTTATAAACCTTCTCCCAGTTACTTTTCAAATAGGTACTCTGAAGCTGCTCTCTACACATGCGCATTTTCAAAATGCATTGTGGCAATTTAAATGTATTGAATTGATTTATCAAGCTATTTTCAGATTTACTGATCACAGATAAGTTTTTTTTATTTCAGCAAATATTCCCAGACTTTATTTATTACCGTGATTTATATTTATACAATTAGACCATTTCTAATTCCCCCTCTGTAGCCCTGAAGTAGCTTTAGAGAGCCGGAAGAGCTGGGTGGAGTAGATTGGTTAGAAAAGAACCAATCTTTTCTAACCAATCCACTGGTTAGGCAAAGAAAATAGTACTACTCGAATAGGCAAGCTCGGAAAGAATCATTTTATTTTGTTACCCTTGGCAAAGCCTCTTAAAGGTTTGACCTTATTGCTCCCAGGGCACGGGGAGAGGCTAGCCAGACAATGCAACTGTGTATAGATGTTAGAAATGGGGGTCTTTAGATGGCAGAGGTAGGTACCTTTGTTTAAATAAGGACCCTTGGCTTCTTTTCAGGATAAGGGGGATACACTTCTAAAATAACCCTTGCTCACCCCCTTGGTAGCTAGGCACGAGCAGACAGGATTATCTCAGTGTGTATAGCATTTGTGAACACATACAGTAATACAGTGAAAACACTACAAATGGACACCACACCAGTTTAGAAAAATAAGTAATCTTTATCGAAAACAAAACAAGACCAAACGACAAAAATCCACAATACATTAATACAAATATGACTTTCAAATGGTAGAAATAGTTCAGTTCATGGCAAACTGCAGATGCAACACTTTTCACACAAAGTACCTTGGATGAGTCGCACACACAAACAAAAAGGGTTGCCGGGCAGGTGATGCATCGGTTCCTTACACTCAGGGAAGGTGATGCATCGGTTCCTTGCTCCGGGGGAGGTGATGCTTCGGTTCCTTGGTGCTGCGCAGGGGAGGTGATGCATCGGTTCCTTACTGGAGTGGAGGGGATGTGTCGGTTTCTTACTGTGTGGGGACGTGAGTCGTCATTTTTTTACTACGTCCCACAACGATGCGACAAACCTGGCGCATCGATATAATGTGATGCTCCGGGCGATGTGCGGATTCTTGCAGTAACACAGCAGGGCTTGCATTTGAATCAGTGCGGTGATCTCGGACTTTCAACTTTTCAACTTATCAAAGTTGCGTTACTTTTCCAGCTCCCAGCAACAAACAGCCTCCAGAGGTCCAAAACAAAAGCAGGCACCTCTTAGCTGGTCATAACTCCGAGCAAGAATGTTTAGGGGTGCTGGTGGTGAAGTCTTTGTGTCCCTGAGACTTCAGAGCAGGAGGCAAGTTTAATTTCAAGCCCTTGGAGATCTTCCTCAAGCAGGGTACACAGCAAACAGCAAAGTCATTTTCCTTTTCCTTGGCAGAAAGTAGCCACTACTTGCCAACCCCAGACAGCAAACAGCACGGGGCAGTATTCCTCCTCAGTTTCTCCAGCTCTTCTCCTTGGCAAAGGTTCCACTTAATTCCCAGAACTGATTTAAAAGTCTGGGGTCTGGGGCCCTCTTTTAATACAGTATATCTCTTTGTTCTCTAGTGCAGCCCAAACCAGTTCTGTCCTCTCTGGTGCAGCTTCCTAGCAGGAGGTGGAGATAGCATTGTCCTTGGCAGACCAGACCCATTCAGGTGTGAAAGAAAACTTCTCTCCAGACTCTGAATGCAGCCTAGGTCTATTCAGCTCAGCCCTGACTCACCCTAGAAAGGCAGGACACACATCCACCCCCCAAGTGGCTGTCTGAACAGAATGCACATCCCCAGCCCCAGTCACTCCAAAGCCAGACAGTCAATACCCAACCTAGCAGAGGCACACTGGATGGTTAGGCAAGAAAATACCTGATTTCTAAAAGTCGTATTTTCAAACCCAGAATGTAAAATCACCCTCACTAAAAGATGCATCTTAACATTCTGAGTTCATGCATATCAAACTTTATTTTCCTATCTTGTTTCCATGGGCAGTAATGCTCATAAGATGTTATGAGCAAACTCCCCATTAAGTCCTATGGGGACAGATAGCCTTACAATAGTGAAAAACAACATTCGCAGTATTTCACTATCAGGACATGCCACGCACAAAAGGGCATGTCCTACCTTTCAAATACACTGCACCCTGCCCACAGGGGTACCTTGGGCCTACCTTAGGGGTTACTAACATGTGAGAAAATGGAAGGTTAGGGCCTGGCAAGTGAGTGCACTTGCCAAGTCAACATGACAGTAGCAAACTGTGCACAGACACCACGGTGACAGGTCTGAGGTACATTTACAAGCTGTGTGGGTGGCACAATCAGTGCTGCATACCCACTAGCAGCATTTGATTTACAGACCCTGGGCACAAACAGGGCACTGTCCTAGGGACTGACTAGTAAATCAAATAAGCCAATTATGGAAACACCAATCCATAACAACAATTTACAAAAGGGAGCACTTGCCCTTTGGCACTGTACAGCAGTAGCAAAGTGCCCAAAGCATCTAGATCAGCAAAACAGATTCAAACACACAGCAAAAACACAGGAGGAAAAGGCAAAAAATGCAGGAGCAACCCACACCAAGGCTGCTAGGTCTAACAGTCGAAATATTGACTACAGAAACATCGTGCTACCAAATATTGTGGCTAAAATATGGAGGACCAAAATATTGAGAAGATGATTGGGTATAGGTGGGTATAGATGTACTATTACATCCACATTTACATATCTAGAAGATAGCTAAATATATATTCTCAAGGTCCATAAATATGGAGTTAAGTAAGGCCTACATATACTTACCTATATGTAGCCCGATCCCCTGGAGTTGATATTAAGGTAGAATACCAGCAATACTTATAAACTTTTTTCATAGTCTTCTGCATTTACAGTGTTCCTAAGTTAGCTAATCAGGGGAGACCTTGCAAGGAAGGCTATTCGATAGATCCACCCACTTCTTCTCCCACTGGTTAGGACTTTGCTCTGTTGCTTCCATGCTGCGAGACATTGTAGTCCCAGATTTTAGCCTCAGGATTTTTTCTTGCTATAAGGCAGAGGTCTTCAAACTGTGGGGCACACCCCCCCACCCCTTCAGGGGCTGTGGCTATGTTCCCAAGGGGGCGCGAATGCCTTTGAAAATACTTGTAAGTGAAGATGGTCTGGTAGTGCCACTTTTATCACATTTGTGGGCTGTATTCATTAACATCCATCAGGTAAAGGGCATATAAAAGTATGACAACTGTTATTCTTGGCAACATGGTGGCAGGGTCAAAGACATGACTAAGTGGCTAAAGTAAAGAACAACATTTTGTTCTGTAAGTATTTTGTTGTTTTTTCACATTTAGCCAGCTGCAGATAAAATAATGCACATATCGTAAATGAAAAATAAATGCAAATTAAACTAATCCTTGGGAATGCTTTCTTTTATGTTATTACACCTAAATTCATTTATGTGTTCACTGCAGCTGTCTGTGAGACCACAGAGTCACACAATTGAATCCAGCCTGGCACAGGGCTGAATCATGACTTGTGTATTTGCAATGCTATGAAGTCCCAGCCTGTAACACAAAGCACTGTGAATATGCGAGTCAATATTTAAAAATTGTAATATACACTGTATAAGCAGGGATGCTGGGATTATGCAGTTGGAAGGACGAAATTTTATGGCAGGGTTGACTAAATTATGCTGGGAAAAAAAGCCAACATATGCGGCTTAATGCAGCACTTTTTGTGAAGGTGTTACTACATTATTTTATTAATTTTACACATGCTAACACTGTGTGGGCAAATGTTTAACCTCATTGGGGCCAGATCAACAACTAAATTTAGCAATAAGAAACAGAAAGTTGACCGTCACTCTTTGCGATGGGCCTTCCACTGTGGGGCAAATGTTGCCTTTTCATTAACTTTTAATCCATGTGATCCAGAAACACATTTTCATTTGTTAAAATCTATAGAATAATATGCAGCAGATGATGAATTATGTGGCATATGCAGCAAATTCATAATTATGTGGAAAAGGTTGCAGCTGCAAATTGCACCGTATCAGTGGTTCTGAGTACTACCACAAAAATGATTTAGCATTTAAAATAAAACAAGTGCTTCCAAAGAATACCTTTTAGAAATGTATAGTTACACTGTACATAGTGCAAACATGTTTGTATAAGTCTATTAAAAGGAAGCTTTCCAAAACTTAACACCCTTAATCACCTCTCAAAAAAATAGTGACTTCATAAATTAAAGCCTGTATGTACTTTGTTCTAAACAGCCTTTACATTTGGTGATTACCCAATAGCGATGTGAGAAGGACCAGGGCCGCCACCTGAACGAATCCTCATAAGAAACGGTAACAGGCTAATGAGGGTTCGGCAGTGGCACAGAAAGAGTTAACTTCTTTCGGCCCTTCTCCCATACAGGACGAGGAACCCCCCTTCCAAGCAACAGCCAATGGAATGACATTACGTAGAGGCAAGGGGCAGAGTTAGCCGCAGAAAGGGAGATCCCGGAAGATGCCGAGGTGTGCGTGTTCAGAAGACGAGAGTCGGAAGGAATAGAACGGGGCACCACGGAGGAAAAAGGACGAGAAGCAGACGAGCCATTCCAGGAGCGAGGACGAGAAGCAGACGAGCCGTCCCAGGAGCAAGGAGGCTAAAGCTTCATCTCTCAATCAAAGATGAAATATTGGAGAAAGTGTATCTTGAGCAGTATTTGTCCTCCATATATCCGCATGTGTAGAAGTGGGTAGGACAACATACTGGACTGAACCTGGACAGGGCTATTGAAATCGCCAGTGCGTTTCACAGAGCACAAGAGTCCCAAAGGGGACGCGAAGATGTACAATGGAAACATTTGGGAGTTCCGATAAAGACCTCCAGACCCCCCCACCGTTACGCAAACCGGAGACAGTAACCCTTCATCCGGGGCCCCTCGTGATACCTCCCCGAGCCCCTATCCCACAAGGCCCTAAATGCTTTAATTGTGGTATCATAGGCCAAATAATTCGATTCTGTCCCCAGAAGGAGGAACCTATGGAGATAGGGCTGGTACGTAATTACTACTGTAGCCCTTCTGGGACAACCCTTTTTTACCATAGAACCGTAAGGGTTAATGGGGAGGAACGACAGGCTCTGATTGACACTAGGTGCTTGCCAAGCGTGATCCAACCCCAAGCTATCCCAGGGGGGGATCCGACACCTTAAGGGTATGTCTCCATTCAATATGTTCATGGGGACAGCCGTCAGTATCCCACTGCCGAGATAGAGGTTCATCACGATCCCTCCCTGACCGCCTTGCCATTAAGAGTAGGACTCATACCCCGGTTGCCTGAACCTTTAGTCATCGGAAACAATTACCCACACATGTCTGACCTAGTACAGGAGACTGGGTAGATGGGGAGGAATGGAGGAAATCCATGCCCTTTTCTCAAGAGCCTGAGCCAGATTGTCCCCCAGGAAAGCAACGGAAGAGAGGGAAACAGAAAAAGAGAGAAAAAGATATTGGAAACAAATCACCCTGACCCAGAACAAGGAAGTCCCCATATGGCAGTTTGAACAAGGGTTTTGAGAGGCACAACGAGAAGACCCCACATTACGTGAGACATGGAATAAGGCCACGAGTGAAGAGGATCCCGTGCAAGTAGGTCCACAATTCTTTGAAAAGAAGGGACTTCTTTATCATAAGGGGGGGAGGAATGACCCAATCCAGTTGCTGGTTCCCCAACCCTATAGGGAGAAAGTATTGTTCCTGGCCCACAGTCACTTGCTGGGAGGACACTTCGGGGAGGAGAAGACTGAAAAAACAATATTAAAGAGGTTTTATTGGCCAGGTGTCTATTCCCAGGTAAGAAGGTACTCTAGGGAATGCGCTATATTCCAAAAAAACAGCAGATCCCTGCCAACCAGAGCTCCTTTACGTCCCTTACCCATTATTCAGGAGCCCTTTTCCAGGGTTGGTATGGACATCAGAGATCCCCTGTTACCCTCTCGTAGCGGTTGTCGCTTTGTGTTGGTATTGGTTGACTATGCCACCCGCTTCCCAGAAGCGGTGGCCTTATGCCAGCCTAACGCTACCCAAATCGCCAAAGCCATGATTTCCATCTTTTCGAGAGTAGGGTTCCCCAAGGAACTGATCACCGATCAGGGAACGCCCCTTGTGTCTCGCCTCATGTGAGAGGTATGTCTCTCTTTGAATATCAAGCAGATTCGTACATCCACATACCACCCCTAGACTGATGGGCTGGTGGAACGCTATAATGTCACCCTCAAGACAACACTAAAGAAGCTGTTAAACCTTGAAACTCAGAGATGGGAAGACATGCTCCCTTTGGCTCTCTTTGCCATTAGGTGCCAAATACAAAAAAGCACTGGGTTTTCACCGTTCGAACTACTTTATGGCAGACAACCCCGCACGCTGTTGGACATGTTGAAGGAAGAATGGGAAGAAGAGCCCGAGGGGGTAAAACCACTGCCAGAATACGTGCTAAATCTAAAAACCCATCTGGGACAGATTCGAAGCATAGTCAAAACACACATGGAACAGGCCCAGTCTTCCCAAAAGGTCCAGTACGATAAAAATGCTAAAATCCGCTCCTTTGACCTTAACGATTTCGTGCTCCTGATGATGCCCACTTCTGACCACAAACTGTTGGGACAGTGGCAAGGCCCCTATCGCATTGTGGAAAAAGTCACCCCGGTAACCTACCATTTGGAATTGGATCCCCAGAAGAAAAGAAAACGCAAATATACCACTTCAACCTCCTGAAGAAATGGGAGGGGGCCATTCCAGTGCAGTTAGGACTTACCCAGAGTCCCGAACCCCTATTTGTACAGTGTATCGATCCGTATCTTCGGGACGAAAAGAAAGAAGAGTTTAAGACACAGATGAGACCCCTACAAGAGGTGTTTTTCGTACACCCTGGTAGAATGCATCTGACGGAACATGTCATTTCAACTGCCCCAGGTGCAAAAGTGAAGTTGCACCCTTATCGTATAACAGAGTCGCGTAGGCTGGCAATAGAGAGAGAGGTGCAACAGATGTTAAAGATGGACATCATCGAACCCTCCCACAGTGAATGGAATTCGCCCATAGTCCTCGTACCCAAACCAGATGGATTCATACGATTCTGCATTGACTTTTGGGAGGTGAATAAGATCTCCCAATTTGATTCCTACCCCCTTCCGAGAGTCGATGAATAGGTGGAGCGTTTGCAAAACGCCAAATACATTAGTACCCTGGACCTGTGCAAGGGGTATTGATAGGTGCCCCTGAGCCCCGGAGACCGAGAGAAAACCGCCTTTGCCACCCCCAGCGGGTTATATAATTTTACCATTCTTCCCTTCAGTCTCCATGGGGCTCCTGCCACCTTCCAACGATTAATGAACACGGTGTTAAGACCTTGGTCTACTTCTTCAGCAGCATACACCGATGACATCGTCATCTACAGCTCCACCTGGGCCGAACACCTGACCCACATGAAAAGAGTTGTCCAAGCCTTGAAAGAAGCCGGACTGACTATAAACCCGGCCAAAAGCAGGCTTACGGCTTGTTCAGTGAAATATCTAGGCTACCTTTTGGGGGAAGGGTATATAAAGCATCCATCGCCAATATCCTGTTTCCAAAAACAAACAAAGAGCTGAGGGCATTTCTTGGGATTTTAGGATACTATAGGAGATTCATTTCCAACTTCTCTCAAACAGCCTCTCCTCTGGCAGATCTTCTCCAGAAGAACGTACAAACAGAAAAAATACTAAAACACCCTACTCCCACTCTTCTCCAAGCCTTTCAACAGTTAAAACACACCCTGACATGTCACCCGGTTTTACTTAGCCCTGATTATTTGCGACAGTTAATCCTACAGACAGACGCATCCGACAAAGGCCTGGGGGCAGTGTTGTCTCAAGTAGATCCTCAGGGACAGGAGCGCCCTGTCCTATACATAAGCAGGAAGTTATTTCCTCGTGAGAAAAACTATATGGTCATCGAGAAAGAGGCTCTCGCCATCAAGTGGGCAGTAGAATCCCTTAAATACTACCTTGAGGGAAGGGAATTCACTATTTTCACAGATCACGCCCCGTTAGAGTGGTTGTCCAGGAATAAGGGACACAGTGACCGGATATCAAGGTGGTTCCTCGCATTGCAGCCCTATTGTTTCCGTACCAAACATAGGAAGGGAAGAGAACAGACAAACGTGGACTATCTCTCCCGATATCCGCTTGACTTTGTTCTTGCTGGCAAGAATGATAGGGAAGGGGGATGTGAGAAGGACCAGGACCGCCACCCGAAGAATCCTCATAAGAAACAGGAACAGCTTAAAGAGGGTTCGGCAGCGGCACAGAAAGAATTAACTTCCTTCGGCCCTTCTCCCATACAGGACGAGGAATCCCCCCTTCCAAGCAACAGCCAACGAAATGACGCTACGTGGAGGCAAGGGGCAGAATTAGCCGCAGAAAGGCAGATCCCGGAAGACGCTGAGGTGTGCGTGTTCAGAAGACGTCATTCGGAAGGAACAGAATGGGGCACCACGGAGGAACGAGGACGAGAAGCAGACGAGCCGTTCCAGGAGCTAGGATGAGAAGCAGACGAGGACCCCTGTAGAAACGTGGAGAGAGACGTGTTGAGCAGGAGGAGTGGACCGAAGAGTGGTGGACACCCCCGGAGGATGCTGTAATGCCACCGCAGCTCAGGAGAATTGCGGCTCCAGCGGTACATGAATTGGGGCCGGGGTCACAGTAAAGCAGAGAGGGAGGGAGCAGCGGGTCCAAGGGACTCAGGGTTCACGGGAAGGTGGGGCAGTTATTCTCACTTTCTCACTTTCCCACACTTCCCGCTCACAACCTTCGATAACAGACTTGTACAGCACCTTAAGCCTCAAATCACAAAACCCAAACAAAAACCCCTGCTTGGAGTTGATCTCCTGAAAGAAAAGGAGTTCCATGCAAGGAAAAGGCCTGCAGACTAATAGGTCGCTGTTTTTTTTCGTTTAGTTTTATTTCTTCGTCTTTCGCAGTCCTGACAGCACTTACCAGGCTTGCACTTAGGACTTTTCTTTCCAAACCTCCCCTCTCCCCTCTCCCTACTTCTTACTTCCTGTTATGTTCACGGTGACGGCACGATCTACACTTAACATTAACCTTCCCTAAGGGGACAGACGCATTGACCGCCTTTTCTCTTTTGTTTACCCGGGGCTGTGCCACCGTCATCCCGAGAAGAAGACGAGAAGAGCCACAACCAACAGTGTCCTGGGCGAAGACGACAGCGGTTTCCCATCCTGACCCCCTCATCTTGTGCACATGATTTTCTGTTACTGATTTGGGATAATAAATGAAGCCATCATTCAACAGCCTGTAAGACCTCCTCGTTTTGTTTTCCGCCCATCCATCTCACAAGCAAACATTTACATTTCTTTCAGATCACAGGTACCCTGATGAGTAGGCCTGTTTTTATTTAGTTCCGTGGATGGTCTCAAAGAGATGACCCAGCGGAATGGGTGCCATGTGAGGGCAAATTTATTTCTTTACAAATAGACTGACACATCTCTTTCTAGGAGATCCCCTGGGGAAGGTGACCTTTTATTTTAAATGACCATCACTACCATTAGAGCAGCAGGTGCAGTGGTACTAGGGCAGTGCACCCCAATTTTGTCTGTGTTACTAGCAAAATGGTGAGTGGGAACCCTTTTTTCCTTTTTAGCATTAGAACCCAGGTTAGCCTTGCTGCACTAGGAACAAGTCTAATGCAACACGCGGTGAGATGTGGAATTAACTCCCTTTTTTTACACAAAGGGGCAGACAACCTGCTTTGGAACTCATGTCTACGAGTGATGGGCCAGTGGAGAGAGTGGGCAGAGTAGCAGGGATCATTTGTGCCACTGATGCAGTGGCACGGGTGCCCAGGGGTTTTTTGGTGTCAACTAAACCCAAATTAGTATTGTTTTACTATCTTTTCTTGCGTACGTTGGGGCCCATTTGCACCATTGTTGTGCCAGTGTTGCTTTGGGCCTCAGACCAACGGCCCAAGAGAATGAAAAATTGAAGTAAGGGAGACACATTAGGGGCAGAAAAGATTGCCACTTCCTAAGGCTGTCGATCTCATTACTGAAGCAGGTTCAGTGGCACTGGAAGAACAACAATAAGACCTGATCATTAAAGGCACCTCCTTTTGAGGAAAAATATAAGTGGAGGAAGGGGGGGTTTCGTAACTCTTTCTCCCATCAACAATCCTCACTTTCAACTGAGGTAATGTTCTCCCACTGTATTGCCTAATTTTTTATCCTGAACCCTTACAAATGACAGTCACTGTAAATCCAATCCACACCCTCCATTTATACAGAAGTGTGCCACCGATAATATTATCAACACAAGTCACATATACATGTGTATGTAAATGTAAATTGATACTTGTGTAGCGCACTACTTACTCACCCACAAGGGTCTCAAGGCACTTATACAAATACCGCTGGAACCCATCCTGGCTTTCCCTGTGAGGCATCCACTCCTGGGCACCCAAAGGTGGAGGCCAGGCATCCTTACCATTGTGGTGGCCACTGTGGAGATTAAGCAAGCTATTGCCCAGAGTTGCAGAGTGGGACCCCATGATTGGAATAGGCACCGAGGCGAGAATTATCAGGTCCGTGGAATTTTTTAGCCCAAGACCCGCCGAGGCAGGGAATTGAACCCTGGTCCCGGGATAGACCTCTGCATCAGGGTCTGCCGCTCTAATCATTGAGCCACACTTCTCCACAAACCTAAAAAGTGTGAAAAGACAAGATGGCACCTCACATGTGCAACACCAATGGAGCTGGCTGGTTGGTTCTCACCAGCTATGCCCACGTTTCTCATCATTGGTAGCCATCTTGCCTCAAGAAATGAAAATAGTGTCCAAAACAAATAGTGGTGAAAGAAAAAGAATGTCTAGTGTATGTATCACAAATACCACGAGTACGACCCCGTGAAGTCAAGATTGAAATAAGATGCACGATTCCCGATGTCAACTTTATTTTCAACTCGTGCACTTATTCAAATTAAAAACAACCTCCATGTGTGCAGATCACTTGATGATGGGTCGACATGTTTCATTGGCTATTCAATTTCTTGGCAATTTCGTCAGGGCAGTAAGGCCGTCAATCACCTTACTGGACACTTATAGTGTTATACACAATGACTGTCAAATGCAAAGGAAAAGGAAATCATGTTACTCAACCAGAAACCTCCATCT
The DNA here is from genome assembly GCF_964204655.1 of Triturus cristatus. Taxonomy (NCBI): domain Eukaryota; kingdom Metazoa; phylum Chordata; class Amphibia; order Caudata; family Salamandridae; genus Triturus; species Triturus cristatus. The sequence goes on from NC_140580.1 coordinate 1,034,323,198, forward strand.
TTAAATGGAACACAGATCATTACGCCTTCCAAAAGCACTAATTACCATGTGGAAGCCAAAGCCCCTCGCACCAGCTCTCCACTTGGTCACTTGTGGAACACTCCAACCATGAGTCCCTCTTCTAGGCGCATACACCAACTGTTGTATGGAATCTAAAAAGTGATTAAAAGACACATAGTTTGTCATCCGCAGTGCCTCACAGCCCCAACTGCGCCCACTTCAATCTTATTTATGCGCAAATTCGGCTATACGCACAAATCGGATACATCTAATATTCACAACTAGACAAATTCTATGCTTATTCAGATGTCAACATTGTTCAGGCATCGAGTGGCCACAGGTCCAATTATCTAATCCAAACCGTGACATTCACAAGTTACTCACGTACGCTATAGGCATTTCCGTAACAACCTTACCGCCTACACGTCCGGTAGCGCGTCTTCTCATCGCCTCGCTCCCGACGTTCAGCCGCTTGTTATTAATGCATGCAGACGCGATCCTCAAGTCACGTGATTTTTCAAAAAATCAGAGTGGCCATATTGGAATAGGTCATTAGTAGTGCCGCCCTAGCGTAATCCATCCGCAAAACTTCTTTAAAAGGACATTGTTAGACACAATCTTCACTGCTGTCAAACAATCTTAATATTGACGTAGAGGTGAAAAATATCCGCATTCTGATACCAACAGTAACACACATGTACCAAATTTTAATGAGACCGTTCCCATGCACAATCAAATATTCTTGAACACACTGATGGTCCTAATACTTGTATCTTAATATGATCCCAAATCCTAAGTACTGCTAATGCCCGTCAATAAAGAATACATCGCCATTACTGGCTAGCCAAATTGATGCAGTACTTATGTCCATGCGAACTCAGTAGGCATGAACAGCATCTCAGTGGCAATGTTAAGTAACAGGAAACACACCTCTCGGATACCAAAGGACAATTCTGCACACTCATAAATGCTTCCATATACAGTGTATCAACCATTGATCTTGTTCCATTCTATAAGATCTTTCAATCCGATCAGTCTTCCCTTGGAAAATCCAACGTGCCTCTCTTGCGGCCAAAACTCTGTCTATACTGTGTGCGTTCCCTACCACTTTTTCCAACACCACCCATGTAAGTGTATGGAGTACCTGGTTGTGTTATTTGAAATGCTGTACCAATTTGGTGGTCAGTTTTCCTGCTTTGATAGTGCTCAGATGTTCCTGCTCTCTAACTTAGATTTTTCGTGTAGTGAGCCCTAAATAATGCGATCCACATTGACATGTCAAACAATAAACAACATTTATCGTGTTGCAATTACTGATTTAGGTCAGGTGCCATATTCTCTATGACCTCAAGCAAACACTGTTGATTTTCTTTGTACGGTTGCACACTGAACAAGTACCACAAGGGTAATGTGCAGGTGGAATGGTAATTTCCTTCTGATTAGGTCTAGCCCGAGTGTGTACCAGTTTGCCCTTAAGGTTACTAGCCCATTTAAAGGCAAATCTTGGAGGTGGCATTTTAAAATCAGTCGTGGATAGCAAGGCCCAATGCTTACGTATGGCCTATCGAATTTGGGTGGCTAATGGGTCGTAAGTCATCATGACCGGCAGACAATCATTTCTGGTTCTTAGGTTCTTGGCACTGGAGCCAAGGAGAGGGAGGCCCACTGCATAACCATTAAGACTGGCCTCATTTATAAAAGAGGATTCGAGGCTCACTTTTCTTCCTTCTTCAAAGTTGTTGGCAACATGCTGGAGCTCATTTTATTCTGAGCGGGATACAGAATCTCTTCCAAGATTGGAGGCATGGCTATGCATGGTGGGGAAGGGGTGAAAGAGGCCACAGTCTGATACTCAGGGCTGCAGCTTTTATTAGTGCAACAGGTGCAATGGTATTGGGTCTCAGGAGTATGAGGGGCTCACATTACTCCAATCATCAGGAGTCATGTTTTTGATTGATATATTTGCTCTTTTATAAGTCTCACCTTTAGTATGGATTATCAGCTACAGAAAAAGTACTCCTCAAATGGTAATACTGCCCCCTGCACTTGACCCGGATCCTTCCGCTCCCCCTAGTACTGCCATAAAGTTTTGGAGGAGTGCCCAAATCAAAAACATTTTGTCAAGGGGTCTCACAGCAAAACAGTTTGAAGACGTCTGCTATAAGGTAATACAGTGGTGCTGTTGTTTATTGCCAGTCGCAAGCTGTGCTTCGGTAAATAGTAAGGAATTCACTTTCTTAGGCAATTAGAGCCTTGATCCTTGTAAGATATGTGGGTCATGCAGGGCACCTTAAAAGTTGCTAGTTGTTCCATTGGTAGCCAAGTTAAAGAGTGAAGCACAGGTCTGATGCACTCTGTTCTCTCAGGCCCAAGATCTGTCTTGTTACTCATTTTGTAGCCTCTTTAGCTGTTTCAGAGAATTTCTAGCAAGGCCTTTTAACCTGCTATTGCTGTTCTAGGCATTAATGCTCAATGTTCATTGCAAGGTCCATCAGCTAGTGAATGCTGATCATGGAAGTAAATATACAAGTGGGTCCGGGGGCCCATCATCCACAAATCCATATGGGATTGTAAACGTGTTTACCATACTACGGTTGTGTTCAGAGATGCCCTACTACTTCCTTGCTGGAGAAACTGTTTCTTATCAGAAGTCATTCAGGACCATGAGGAATAAGTAGCTCAAATCTAGAGCATATATCTTCAGGAAGTAGGGTAGTAACATTTCTATTATCAAAGTAGTAAAAGTACTTTTATATAAAAATAAAATATGGTGCTGAATGTCTGCAGCTTAAGCACTGGTGCAGCCTTCCAGGCCCAGTCAAACAGAAGAAAAGGCAGGCAACTAAGCAACATAATGTGGGAACTGTCCCTTTGTCACTCTCTTTCCCTGCTGCCCATTGCTCTTTCCTACCAGGGCGCACCCAGCCTCTTGCACCTCCAGAGGTGGGCCCTGGCAGTGACGCTTGTCCTGCGTTGAGGCCTCTCCAGCACAGATTAGCGGGTCTCTGTCTCCCGAGTCGCCACACAGTGTCAGTGCCACATAGTGCTACTCTGCCCATGAGTCCCGTTACACCGGGACCAGGCAATTGTGACACTGGAATGGGATGAGTTGCCGCCAGCAAAGTAGGAGGGGTATGAAATGCAAGCAGGTGATTATCTTTGTGTATGTTTGTTTCTGTGTCTACCTGTGTGCTTATCTGTTTAAGAGAGTAAGAGAGAGAGAGAGAAAGAGAGGGAGAGGGAGTGTGTGTGTGTGTGTGTGGGTGTGTGTGTGTGTGTGTGTGTGTGAGAGAGAGAGAGAGAGAGAGAGAGAGAGAGAGAGAGAGATATATCCAGGGGTTCTTAACAGAGTGTGGCTAACATGCGCTGTGGAATCTGAGCATATCATGACATTACCCAGAATGTGATGGGGGAAGGCTTGGCACATAATTACTTCAATGTACACAGGGGTGAAATCCAGGCATATGACTGAACTAACACATCGACTATTAACGCCCACATCATGTCATATACTAGCACATAATGTAGACATGCCTCATCACATGGATTTTACTACCGTATTTGTGATGTCACGGTGCATCATGGCATAAAGTTGCATACAGTGGAAACCCCCTGGGTAATTTATGACAATGACATGTGCAAAGATATTTTTTTCCCATTCCTCCCACACTTTTGCTTTGGCCAGTGATATTTTCATCTCTCTTGTGACTGAAGCTTGCTAATCAGGCCCAGTTATCTGCTCTGTATACAAGGAAGGGTATTTCTAATTCCAAACCGCCATAGCTATCATTTAGGAATGTAACTTAGTACCCCCTCACATCTGTATGGATATTTGTAGGAGTACTGGAGAACAAAGAATATACTTTTCCGACTGTTCCTTAAAGATTACGTGATTTTGCATTCTATATTTTTTTAAGTTTGAAAGAAAAAAGAGAATACAGTACAGCAAGTGTCCGCTGGAAAAGAAGGGGGGGAGAGGGGAGAAGGGAAAGGAAGGGGAGGGAATGGGAGTATTGAGTACAATATGCAAGAGGGAATATACAATCCAAACAGTAATCATGAGCAATTGAAAGAGAGCGAAGTAAAAATTACATTAATCATAGCCTAAATCTTAACCTAAACATCTAAGTACAAAAGAAATAAGAAACAAGCAATGTGTATAGAGAACTATGGACTTAGGGAGGGTATCATGGGGGTTTGGAAACTTCTTGTTGGTCAGGTGATGGACGAGAGGAACGAGCAACACAGTTATCTAAGTATAACGTAATTGGGAGCCAGAGCTCCGCACGCTTAGCTGCTACTTGAATAGGGAAAACAAAGGCATTGTCAAGTCTATGATTATAACAAACATTAAACCACCATGCTTTGAAGGAAATATTAGACGTATTTTTCCAGTTAACAGTAATCTGTTGGAAGGCAGTGGCTAATAATAAATCAATAATGCGAACATACATATCTACATCATCAAAACTGGGAGATAAACTGCCCAAAAAAAGATGAGTAAGAGAAAAAGGAATGCAGGTATGGAAAATAACATTAATTTGAGCCCACACCTGTAGCCAGAAAGCATGCACATGTTTGCAAAGGAAGAGCATGTGGAGCAGGGTAGCATTAGGAGAGTCACAAGACCAACAATTGTGTGAGGTATTGGGGAATCGTTTGTGAAGCGTAGCGGGAGTGTGAAGAAGTCTGTTATAAATAAAAAATAAGGATTGTGTCAAGGAGGCGGCTCTGGAGGTTTTACGTAACTTTATCCAAATTTTGTCCCACAAGGAAACCGGCCAAACTATTTCAAGGTCGGCTTCCCATTGAGATTCAACCTTGGATTTGGGTCTAGGCAGGTGGTGAGTGTGAAGGTATTTATAAAGGAGAGACGCTGCGGGTGTGGTGTGCAGGAGAGAGTGAAGGCGTGAGAAAGGGGTGCACGAGGCAGGGGAAGGAGAAGAAACCGAGAGACGTTCATAGACCGCCAGAACCGCATCCCTAAGTAGAAGATATTTGGGGAGAAAAGAAAAAGGTAAACCGAAGGAAGAACGGAGATCAGGAAAAGAGAGGAAAGTAGAACCAGAAAAGAGTTGCGAGATCCAAATCAATCCTCTAGTTCTCCAAGATTTCCAATAAAAGGGCTTAAGACCAATTAAGAGATATTTATTATGCCAAATAGTGGAAGAAAGGAAATCAGCGACGGTTAGAGGTGGACCAGGGGCAGCAGATAACAAAAGCTTGAGAGTATGTTTGTGGATAGAAGTAGGAAGCAAAGAGGGTTTACGAGAAAAAGCCAGGTATTCAGCAAAGGAAAACGGAGATAGAAGAGCACGTTCAACTTTAATCCATAGAGGACAAGGGGAAGTGGAGTCTTGAAGCCAAAGGGAGGCTTGACGTAATAAAAAAGCCTTCTGGTACGCAGGGAAATCGGGAAAATTAACACCACCCTCAGAGGCAGGACGTATAAGCCTGGCAAGAGACATTCTAGGTTTTTTGGAGTTCCACAAAAATGAAGATAGGATTGAGTTGATTTTTGTAAAGAATTTCGCGGGAATAGGAACAGGAATATTGGAGAGTGTATAAAGGACAATAGGGGAAATCATCATTTTAATGGTGTCAAGACGACCCCACCAGGAAAGGTATAGAGGATGCCATCTTGTAGTGAGATCAGCGATCTTTTGCGCGCATTTGGACAAGCATAAAGAAACAGTGGCTGGAATGGAGGAGGTAATATATAAACCCAAATATTTAATATGGGAGGGACACCAAGTGAACTGGGAATCTTGAAAGTCTTGTTTGAAAGTGAACTTGGTCAGGGGAAGGATCTCGCATTTGTCATGATTAAGTTTATAACCAGAGATAGAGGAGTAGTTACGGACTTCATTCAGAAAGGCAGGAATAGATTCTGCAGGGTTGGAAAGAAAAAGTAAAATATCGTCTGCATAGGCAGCAAGTTTGATATGGGAATCTGCAATCTGAAAGCCGTGAAGGGCGGGATTCTGACGCAGCTTGGAGAGAAAAGGCTCTAGAGCGAGATTAAAGAGAAAGGGAGACAGAGGGCATCCCTGGCGAACACCACGGCCTAAATCGAAATAAGAGGAGAGTTGACCATTTGCAAAAATTGCAGCTCTAGGGTGTGAATAGAGCAGAGAAACTAGAGAGATAAATCTAGGGCAAAAACCAAACCAAGTAAGAGTATGGAAAAGATAGCGCCATTCAACCCGATCAAACGCCTTTTCAGCGTCAAGGGCGATTGCTGCGAGCGGGTGTTGACAACGGGAGGATTTCGACAGGACGTTAAATAGAAGTCTAGTATTATCCGTGATATACCGACCCTTGACAAACCCGGATTGCTCTTCACCAAGAAGGTCGGGGAGAAGATGGTCTAGGCGGATCGCCAAGGCTTTAGCGAAGAGTTTATAGTCAATATTGACTAAAGATATGGGCCTATAATTTTTGCAGTGTTTAACAATTTTCCCAGGTTTAGGTATCAGACAGAGATGGGCGTCAGAGAACGTCCCCGAAGAGGCACCCTGAACAGTAAAAGTATGAAGAAGGGAATGAAGTCGGGGAATCAATAATTTAGAAAAGTGGGTGTAAAATTCAACGGTGAAACCATCAGGGCCGGGAGCTTTGTTGGGTTTGAGGCGCTGTAATGCAGTGAGTAATTCCTTTTGTGTGACGTCAGACTCTAGAGAGGAAAGATCGGGGGGGAAATTTGATGGTGTGCGAATATTGGAAAAGTAATGTGCAAGAGAGGTGGGGGAGGATTGAGTTTCAGATGTGTACAAAGTTTCATAAAAACTTGAAAATTCGGCAAGAATATCAACGTCTGTATGCTTCAGGGCACCTTCAGAGTCATACACAGATTCAATGTTCAACTTATTATGCTTAATTTTCAAATAATTAGCTAAAAGCTTTCCTGCTTTATTCCTACCCCCATAAAACTTAGCAGTAGATTTCAGCAAGTACAGGGAGGCGTCCTCCGTTGATTTCTCATTAAATTTCATTTTTGCAGCAACAAGGGCAGTCAAACTATCAGCAGAGTGAGAGGTGAAATATGCGTGTTCCAATTTCTTAATATCAGAAAGGAGATTTTTGGTGAACCTTCGTGCAGTTTTGCGTTTGTCCGCAACGTAACTAATAATAAAGTCACGCGCAGCTGCTTTAAAAGCGTCCCATATAATGTGAGCAGGGAGAGTGGCATCGTCGTTGATCTGAAAAAATTCATCAAAAAATGAGGAGAAAGTGCTCGTAAACTTGGGATCAGCAAGGAGTGAATTATTGAACCGCCATCTTCTAGGGCCAGTAGGTTTAGGGAGTACATCAACACTTGTAAGAACGGGAGCGTGGTCAGAAAGTAAAATAGGGCCAATCTCAGAGTGTAGGAGTGATTGGGCCAGATTGTGGGAGATAAAAATATAATCGAGTCGAGATTGGGAGTGATGGCAGGGAGAGTAAAAAGTGTACTCCCGTATGTTTGGATTGCACAGGCGCCAGGAATCTATTAACTTATGTTGCGATAAGGCATGACTGAATAACTTATGAGGTTTGTTGGGAATGTATGGAGCCTTGGACGACCTGTCAACGAAGAGATCTAGTGGTTGATTAAAATCCCCCGCCAGAACAAAATTATGATCCATGAATTTGGTTAAGAGTGGAGAAAAAACAGCCCAAAAAGAAGGTTCACCCGTGGTCGGGCCATAGACGTTGAGCAAAGAAATTGGAACACCTCTTAGCAATAACTTAGCATAAACCCATCTACCAGAAGCATCCGATTCATGGGTAAGGACCTGAAAGGGAAGGGACTTGCGACACAAAATTGCTACTCCATTTCGTTTGCCATCACCCTGAGAGTAAAAAAGTTCACCCACCCAACCACGTTTGAGTTTAACAGATTCGACATCAGTTAAGTGCGTTTCCTGAAGAAATGCAATATCAACATTTAGTTTAGCTAAGTGTGACAAAATCCGTTGACGCTTAATCGGAGAATTGATACCCTTCACATTCCATGACAATAAATTCAATGACATATCAATAACTCAACCAAAAACAGTATGGAGAACAAGATTAGAGAAGGAAAGAGTCCTGAGAAGGAGTGAAGATAAGATAAGAAGAGGTTCAGTGGAGAAATATTAAAATGAAAGAAAGGGAATAGGTAAGTAAAAACGAGAGCAATAGTAAGAAGATGAGAATAAAAAACAAATGTATCCAGAGTGAGATAGAGAATTGAAAAAGAAGAAGAGGATGAGAAACAAATGCATCGAGAAAAACAGGAAATGTAACTCTTACAAAGGCAAAGAAAACCAACTAGAGGTGAGAAGGGAGGAGGAAAAGAGTCGGAGGAAGGAGCAGCGGATGAACAGGGGAGACAAATGAGGAAATAGAAAAGGAACATACCTACAAAGTGTTGGACTTGGCCCTTCTGGCAGGTTCACCCCTGAACTTTTGTGATTTTTACTGGTGACTTGGTGTGGTGATTGTTTGGTTTCTGCGCACTTTCCCTGTGTCCCAGGGTAAAGTGCGTGCGTGCTCTGAGTGCATGTGGTGAGATAGGCCTGCCCTCCCATAGGAATGCATGGGGAATGTATGTGTCCCTAGTAGTTCCTGATGCGTGGGGTGTGCAGGCCCGAGTTTGGTATGTGCGGACTCGTGGGAGTGAATGCTGCGCGATGATGTGTGCGGCGTGCATGTACCTAGTGTGGAAGTGCCACTTCTAGAAGTGGGCACTTCGGTGTGCAGTGTGTCTGTCGCGTGATTGGCTGGTCGTGTCATGTGACGGGCTAGGGATTCCCCAGTGTCAGGATGAGTCACCCAGTGGTGAATGGGGAGATCAGCAGCTAGATGGGTGGGAGGAGTCCACCTGGGTCCTGAATAGGACAGGGTTTTCCAAACACAATGCTGGCCCCGCCCCCTGTGGTGCGACTGACGACCCTAGCCCTTCCAGTGAATAGAGTGAGGGGCTGAGCACATCAAGGGTGCTCCCCAACCAGCTGCGACTGGTTTTCCCCCTCACCCTGAACCCAGAACAAAGGGTTTGCCTGTATAAAAATGGGGCTGTGTCCCCACAGAAACTGTTCTCTGCCAGGATCTTACCTGAGGGGGGGCTGCTGCTGCTGCTGGACCAGAGGACCGCCACTTGGATTACCTCCCTGCCTGGAGGCCCAGTGAGCTGGCTCTGGGTCCAGCCTTGCCCCCACCCCTGCCCTGCTGCATGCAGGGAAGAACTTTTGCTGGACTTTGTGGCTCTTTTTATCCTTAAGCACCAGGAAGGGCTTTCCTTTCCCTCATAGTGCTGGGAGCGCTTTATGTGGGTCCCTAAGCGCCTGGAAGCGCTTTTATTTTCCTTAGCGCTAGGAGCGCTTTATTTCTGAAAGCCGGTGCCCACCCGGTGTTTGCCCCGTATTTGCTGATTCTAGAGTCTCCTGGCAGGTGCCCACCCTGCCAGGGACATTGCCGTAGCTGCTTGCGGGTGCCCACCCCGCTTATTTGCTTATTCTTGCGGCGGGTGCCCACCCCGCCGTATACCGCATCTACGAGGGAGCCTACCCCTCTGATTACTGAGATTGAAAATCACCGCCGCAGCCGGGCTCCCAGAGGAAGTCAGGCAGTTTGTGTTCGGACGGGGGCGTGGTTTAAGCAGGAAGCCGGCGGGAGCCTACCCCGCGCTCCTGCGTGTGCCCGGTGAGTGCCGCTGCTCTCTCTGCAGGACGTCCGGCCGAGAAGAGGAGCCGGGAGGTGTGCGGACCTGAGCGGGACTCCGGAGAAGCAGAGGGAAGTGCTTCGTATGCCGCCAGAGTCCTGGGAAGCCTTCTCCCCCAGCGGAATCGACCCGGTGAGTCAGGGTGGCCTGATTGTGGGAAGGGCGCGAGGTCGCTCCCAAGCCGGGCGCATTGTTGTTCAGAGCCCGAGTGAGGCTCCAACGAGGGACCAATCTTTGTTGTAGAGCGCTAGTACGCTCCAGCAGGGCACATTGTTTCACGAGCCTGCGAGGCTCGCGAGTCCCTGAGAGGGACTCCAACGGTTGTGGCACATTTTGATTTCGAGCCCACGAGGCTCTAACGGGGCACGTTTGTTTATTGAGCCCACCAGGCTCCAACGTTTGGGGGCATTCTTGTTGGCCGAGCCCAGAGAGGCTCCAAGGTATGCCACATTTGTTTTAAAAGGCACAGTGGTGCCCACACTCCGTGTTCACAGCTGCCCAGCACTTAGTGGGCAGCTGCAGCGTTTAGGTTGTACATTGGGCGCCTGGCTTGCGCAGCCTGCGCAGTCGCGCCGTGACATTATTGGATTGGTCATTTCTGCACCCCTGAGAGGCCAGTTGGCCTGGGGGACAGTTTTTTCTGTATTGTGCCCTCCCCTAGGGTACCTGGTGATTTTTATATATGTACTTTGGCGCCTGCGCAATATCTTTATGATATTCTCCTTCCTAAACTGCGTTTATGCATTGAAGATTGATTTACTAGTAGTAATTATGCTAGTGTGTTCTTGTTTCCTTTCCTGCACCTCTGAATATGTTTATGCGTCATGTGCTTTACACCTCTAAATGTATTTTATGCATCCTGTGTTTATGTGCTTAGACCCCTACAGGTAGAGTGATACTTAGGTGGTTGTTTTCTCCTTAGTACAGGTGGTACTAGTAAGGTCCTAGTTCCCTGCGTGATATTCCTAAAGGTGGTTAGGGTTGCGTAGGTGGTACTTTCTGGTTACCAGTAGTTACTGGTTGTGTGCTATATGTTCTATTTTTAGTGCTACAGTGATTGTATGTGCTATGTTCTAAAATATTATTCCTACGTTCTAAGTGCTATTTCTAAAGAGTGCTAATCCCTGACAGTGGTCCATGTGGCCCTGTCCCCTGTATATATAATCCCTTGTAAATTCTGCCCGTGCCTGTTGGCACATTGTAAAGTGTGTGTTTTTATCTAATGTGTTGTGTATAATACAAAGGTTATTTTTATATAATACCTTGTGTGGAGTTTCCTTTGGGGTGGGCCTTGGGTGTTGTTGCTGGGTGCGCGCGCAAACGCTTTACACATCGCCTCAGGGATAAGCCTGTCTGCTCGTGCCAAGCTACCAAGGGGGTGAGCAGGGGTTATCTTTGGCGTGTAACTCCCCAGCCCTGACTAGAGTGGTGGTTTCTGCCTGGCTTTGGCGCAAGCCTCAGCCAACCAGAAATCCCATTTCTAACATTGGTGATCAGCGGTGGGATTTGGACTTGCGTTTGCGCTGTACCGCAGCGGCAACTGGCCGCACTACAAAACTCTGCATTTAGATAAATCACATGGTATAGGGATTATTGTTCTAAGTTTGTTTTTAATTGTCATTTCTTTGGAAATTTGTTTTTGTGCACTGTGAGTTAGGTGTCCCTAGCTCGGGAGGGTAGATCATTCCCCTTAGTGCATTGTGTTTTCTGGATTCACCAGAGGGTGGGATCCAGTGGTGGCAGCGTAATAGTGTCCTGTACATTTGTCCCCCGCCCTGCGCCCAGAGTTGGTACCTGTGTCACGTGGTGGTCAGGTTGAGGAATCGGGGGTGGTAGAAACTGCCTTACCAGTCCGAGGGGAGGGTTGTGTGTGGATGAATGGTGTGTGGCACTAGGCAAGTGAGTGTGAGTTCTCTGGGTTAGAGAGCTTGCTGAATCTTTTTGTGAAGTGTGTACTCCTGTTAAGCTCAGACCCCTAGGTTCCCTGTGTGATCTTTTCTCTAGAACGTCTGCCAGAATGGAGCCTGCTTTTGATCTCAGTGATCTAGTTTATTACAGTATGCAGGAGTTGGAAAGGTTCTGTAGAGAGAGAAACATAGGGGTGAGCGAGTCAGACACTGTGTACGAATTGAGGAACTACATGATTGGATGGCAAGCAGATGAATGGGAACGTGAGCGCAGTGAGGAAGAGAGGGCCCGGGCCTCACACCTGGAGGGTGGTGGGTCCGTGGGGAGCCCTGAAGATTTAGAAGAAGATGACAGTACCTGGACTCCAGTAGAGAGTGAGGACCCCGTAGGTAGGGAGTCCCTTGCTGGGTCCAGCGTAGGAGATAGCGCCTCATCCCTTTCCTTGTCCCCTGAGTATAGTGGTAGTTTTCTGGATTCCCCAGTGAGGGTGGAGTCCAGGGGGGGCAGCGATATAAAGTGCAGTACAGAGAGTCCCAGTCCCCCGAGTGTGGTACCTTGTTCCCGAGAGGAGGAATGTAGGTTGAAGTTCAGGGGCAGTAAGAAGCTGTCTCACCAGTCTTGGGAGGAGGCTGTGGAGGAATGTCATGATGCCCTGGTGGACTGGTTGGTGTTTAACCCGGAGCAGGATTTGGATGGAGTACTAAATATGATTATCAAGGAGCAGATGCTCAGTAGTTGTTCTCCAGGGTTGCGCCAACACCTGTTGAGGTATAACTCTTTTTGTCCATGGAAACTTGCAGAGGAAGCAGAGCGCTGGGAAAGGGCCAGAGGTTCTCTAGTGTCATTAGTGAGTGATTCCAACAATAGTGGGTCAGAGATCCTCCAGCCCAGCGTGGTGGAGGAGGCTCAGTGTAGCCCAGCTAGGTCCCAGGATAGCGAGGAGGGTGTAGGGGCTCGCTGCCTGGCTCAGTGGAGCAGGAGTGAGGGGGTGACCGAGGGTCCCCAGACGCCCGAAACCCTGCCTCAGGACTTGGATGGTTTCATGAGGGAACACCAAGTTGGGGACCTAGGCTGTCCTGTTAGTCCACTTGAGGAAGATCTCTTAGTGAGTGGAGGACCTGGGGCACCTGTAACCAGGGCTCCTGTGGTTCTGGAGTCTGGCGGTACCGCTCCGGTAGGGAGGGTACAGGAGTCCAGCGTGAGTGATTGGGGGATGAGTTCCCCAGTGGAAGAGCCGGTGGGTCAGGGACTTCCCAGTTGGGCTAGGTTCCCGTGTAGTGACCAGGGTGACACCACTTCTGTTCTGGGGGATCTCCGCGCACTGTCAGGTGGACAGGGGACGGGAGATCAGCGCCAGACAGACAGTCGCTCGACATACGTGTCATTTGATAGCCTCAGGGGGATGGAGTGGAGATCCCCAGAAGTCCTGGAGTGCCAGGCAATTATTCCACCAAAGGTTCTAGGCCGGAGGTTGGAAGGCCAGGTTCGGGATCAGCCTGACCTGAAGGGTGGGACGTCTGTAATCAGCGTCCCGACCAGTTCTTCTTCCAGAGGTACCGCCCCAGTTGGTAGGGAGCAGGGTTCTGGAAGGGGGTGCAGAGGGTGGGAGAGCCCACCTCTGCCCCCGGTACAACCTGAGGGGTTAAACCCTGGGTTGGAATGGCGTTCTAGGTGTACCCCTCGCCAGAGGAGGAGGAACCCTAGGAGAAGAGGTAGGGGGAGGAGAGCCTTCCCTGAGACTCCTGGTCCGCCTGAGGGTGTAGACCCTAGGCTGGAGAACCAGTGGCAGTCTAGTCCTGTCTTTCAGAGAGGAAGAGTGGAGAATGGCCGCTATGTGCCAGGGGTTACTACCCCCCACTCTGTGGTTAGGCAAAGACCAGTGGCACCTGGGTGGCCTAGGGCCTGGTCTTGGCCGCGGACAACTTGGGAGTACCAGTGGGGTAGCCCAGTTGGTCCAGACAGTGGTGTTAGGAAGAATTCCATGGGTTCGCCGTGGCGTAGAACCGGAGGGTGTCCCTGCAGTTGCGGGCCCGCGTCCGTGTTCTATCGCCCCAAGCAGGGAAGTCCATCACGGTGGTGATTGGGCTGCCCTGCGTTTTGGCTGGAAGGGGGTTGTGTTGGACTTGGCCCTTCTGGCAGGTTCACCCCTGAACTTTTGTGATTTTTACTGGTGACTTGGTGTGGTGATTGTTTGGTTTCTGCGCACTTTCCCTGTGTCCCAGGGTAAAGTGCGTGCGTGCTCTGAGTGCATGTGGTGAGATAGGCCTGCCCTCCCATAGGAATGCATGGGGAATGTATGTGTCCCTAGTAGTTCCTGATGCGTGGGGTGTGCAGGCCCGAGTTTGGTATGTGCGGACTCGTGGGAGTGAATGCTGCGCGATGATGTGTGCGGCGTGCATGTACCTAGTGTGGAAGTGCCACTTCTAGAAGTGGGCACTTCGGTGTGCAGTGTGTCTGTCGCGTGATTGGCTGGTCGTGTCATGTGACGGGCTAGGGATTCCCCAGTGTCAGGATGAGTCACCCAGTGGTGAATGGGGAGATCAGCAGCTAGATGGGTGGGAGGAGTCCACCTGGGTCCTGAATAGGACAGGGTTTTCCAAACACAATGCTGGCCCCGCCCCCTGTGGTGCGACTGACGACCCTAGCCCTTCCAGTGAATAGAGTGAGGGGCTGAGCACATCAAGGGTGCTCCCCAACCAGCTGCGACTGGTTTTCCCCCTCACCCTGAACCCAGAACAAAGGGTTTGCCTGTATAAAAATGGGGCTGTGTCCCCACAGAAACTGTTCTCTGCCAGGATCTTACCTGAGGGGGGGCTGCTGCTGCTGCTGGACCAGAGGACCGCCACTTGGATTACCTCCCTGCCTGGAGGCCCAGTGAGCTGGCTCTGGGTCCAGCCTTGCCCCCACCCCTGCCCTGCTGCATGCAGGGAAGAACTTTTGCTGGACTTTGTGGCTCTTTTTATCCTTAAGCACCAGGAAGGGCTTTCTTTTCCCTCATAGTGCTGGGAGCGCTTTATGTGGGTCCCTAAGCGCCTGGAAGCGCTTTTATTTTCCTTAGCGCTAGGAGCGCTTTATTTCTGAAAGCCGGTGCCCACCCGGCGTTTGCCCCGTATTTGCTGATTCTAGAGTCTCCTGGCAGGTGCCCACCCTGCCAGGGACATTGCCGTAGCTGCTTGCGGGTGCCCACCCCGCTTATTTGCTTATTCTTGCGGCGGGTGCCCACCCCGCCGTATACCGCATCTACGAGGGAGCCTACCCCTCTGATTACTGAGATTGAAAATCACCGCCGCAGCCGGGCTCCCAGAGGAAGTCAGGCAGTTTGTGTTCGGACGGGGGCGTGGTTTAAGCAGGAAGCCGGCGGGAGCCTACCCCGCGCTCCTGCGTGTGCCCGGTGAGTGCCGCTGCTCTCTCTGCAGGACGTCCGGCCGAGAAGAGGAGCCGGGAGGTGTGCGGACCTGAGCGGGACTCCGGAGAAGCAGAGGGAAGTGCTTCGTATGCCGCCAGAGTCCTGGGAAGCCTTCTCCCCCAGCGGAATCGACCCGGTGAGTCAGGGTGGCCTGATTGTGGGAAGGGCGCGAGGTCGCTCCCAAGCCGGGCGCATTGTTGTTCAGAGCCCGAGTGAGGCTCCAACGAGGGACCAATCTTTGTTGTAGAGCGCTAGTACGCTCCAGCAGGGCACATTGTTTCACGAGCCTGCGAGGCTCGCGAGTCCCTGAGAGGGACTCCAACGGTTGGGGCACATTTTGATTTCGAGCCCACGAGGCTCTAACGGGGCACGTTTGTTTATTGAGCCCACCAGGCTCCAACGTTTGGGGGCATTCTTGTTGGCCGAGCCCAGAGAGGCTCCAAGGTATGCCACATTTGTTTTAAAAGGCACAGTGGTGCCCACACTCCGTGTTCACAGCTGCCCAGCACTTAGTGGGCAGCTGCAGCGTTTAGGTTGTACATTGGGCGCCTGGCTTGCGCAGCCTGCGCAGTCGCGCCGTGACATTATTGGATTGGTCATTTCTGCACCCCTGAGAGGCCAGTTGGCCTGGGGGACAGTTTTTTCTGTATTGTGCCCTCCCCTAGGGTACCTGGTGATTTTTATATATGTACTTTGGCGCCTGCGCAATATCTTTATGATATTCTCCTTCCTAAACTGCGTTTATGCATTGAAGATTGATTTACTAGTAGTAATTATGCTAGTGTGTTCTTGTTTCCTTTCCTGCACCTCTGAATATGTTTATGCGTCATGTGCTTTACACCTCTAAATGTATTTTATGCATCCTGTGTTTATGTGCTTAGACCCCTACAGGTAGAGTGATACTTAGGTGGTTGTTTTCTCCTTAGTACAGGTGGTACTAGTAAGGTCCTAGTTCCCTGCGTGATATTCCTAAAGGTGGTTAGGGTTGCGTAGGTGGTACTTTCTGGTTACCAGTAGTTACTGGTTGTGTGCTATATGTTCTATTTTTAGTGCTACAGTGATTGTATGTGCTATGTTCTAAAATATTATTCCTACGTTCTAAGTGCTATTTCTAAAGAGTGCTAATCCCTGACAGTGGTCCATGTGGCCCTGTCCCCTGTATATATAATCCCTTGTAAATTCTGCCCGTGCCTGTTGGCACATTGTAAAGTGTGTGTTTTTATCTAATGTGTTGTGTATAATACAAAGGTTATTTTTATATAATACCTTGTGTGGAGTTTCCTTTGGGGTGGGCCTTGGGTGTTGTTGCTGGGTGCGCGCGCAAACGCTTTACACATCGCCTCAGGGATAAGCCTGTCTGCTCGTGCCAAGCTACCAAGGGGGTGAGCAGGGGTTATCTTTGGCGTGTAACTCCCCAGCCCTGACTAGAGTGGTGGTTTCTGCCTGGCTTTGGCGCAAGCCTCAGCCAACCAGAAATCCCATTTCTAACACAAAGGAAGGGTGCGAGATAGGGTGGAGGAGGGAAGGAGCCAGTTGGATGAGGCGACACATCGAGGAGCAACGAGGCAGGGACCGGGAGACATCATCAGAACACGAAAACAAAGTTACCTGTAGAACAAATGGAGAAGGAAGGATTAAGGTGGATTAGGGAAATACAATGAGACCATAAGAAACAACTAAAACGACAGGCAAACCACTAAGAATACATATTGAGGACTGGCATAGTGAACATCCGGAGACTAGGAAAACTCAGATGTAATTACAGTAAAGAAATCAACAAAATCAGAGGGTCTGTAATCAACCAGGAGCAGAGGAGGATGGACCAGAGGCGTCCATAGCAGATGATCTGTGCGCGTTGATGAAGCTTTGCAAACGCACTGGATCCTCGTAAGTGGTGGTACGGTTGTTATAGGTTACTTTAAAGAGACAAGGATGGTAGAGGCCATAGCGCGCTCCCATCGCCCGTAGATCATTTCGGAATCCTAGAAAAGCCTTGCGGCGATTAGCAGTAGCCTTGGCATAGTCCTGGGCGAAGAACAGGGACGAACCAGACCAAGTAAGATGTGGAAGGGACTTGGCCGCTGTCAAAACCATCAGGAGATCTGTGTATTCCAGAAAATAAAGGATGACCCCTCTGGGTTTTTGTGAGGAGGAAGCAGAGGAGGGCGGCCGACCCAATCGATGGGCACGCTGGATGTTAAGGAGTTTGTCTTGTGGTAAGTGCAGGATTTTGGGGAGGAAAGATTTGAAGAAAGCAATTGGGTCAGACCCCTCTGATCCTTCAACTAGGCCGTAAATGCGGAGATTATTGCGCCTATTCCTGTTTTCCAACTGCTCCACATGTTGCTGTAGGTCCGAAACTTGAGCTTTCAAGGCTGAAATAGCAGAGGAAGTCTCTTGGAACGACTGAACAGAATTCTCGATTGAAGTAACCCTAGTTTCCATTTGTGACCAATTGTCTGTAAGGACCTGAAGCTTGAGGTTAGTCTCTTCCATAAAAGGACGCAGGGATCTTATTTCTTCCAGCAATAATTCCATGGAAACTGGTCCTGGATGCTTTGGAGGTGAGAGAGAATTTGACTTGAGCCGTTTCGGATTGGATTTAGAAGTGTCCTGCGCAGATCTGGGAGGATCCATTGGTGTATCCGAGGACGACGAGGTGAGAGAGTCCTCCAACTGCGAAAAAGCCGAAAAAACCTTGGAATTCTTCACAATGCGAAGTTTGGTCGAGCGGGGTAGATGCGACATTGACTTGAGTCTGCCCATGCATCAATCCGAAGAATAGTAGCCCAACCAGGTGCAAAAAGAAAAAGAAAAAGACAAAGTGTGAAGAACACCAGGCTTGGCAAAGCAGGCGTATAAGGCTGGTTAAGCAAAGTGTAAGAGCGCACAACCTACTCCAAATAACTCAAAGGATGTTGTCACCAGGGCACTGTAAAAAGGAAAGAATCCTGGTCAGCGCTGTCTCGAAAAGCTGATAGGCAAGGGCCAAACAACAAGTGGAATTGACCATTAGCAACACAAGACACTATATGGTGGCTTGTAAATAGGATACGCGCAGAATACCACAGAACCTCCTTCTAAAATAGTCCCAGTCAAACTGCTGTGAAGCCTCCTGATGGGTTCCGGAGCATCCAGGCAAAACTATATATGAGCGGTTTCTAGCTGAAGGCTGCCACCTTAAGCCGGTGAAAAGACATCTGAGGTAATCTCCACACGCGCTCCTAGTATCTACAACAGAGACTGAGGAGATAAAATGTGAGGTAGAAATAGGCGTCTGACATAATCAGTGCAGAGTAACCACTTATGTATGAAGCACCACTACGTTATAGACGCGACGTGGTCACAGCAGGCGGAAAAAAAAAAAAAAAAAAATGTTGTAAATATGTGGTCCAGTCAGGGGTCTGCAAGAAGGCGACTCATTCGAAAAATAAGATGTATCACATGCTGAGAGTCAAAAATATAAACGCCAGTACTGAAGCATCGATGAAATTGAGAGGTGAAAGAACTGCACCAGCAATTAATTTAACAGCGCGACCTCAACAGTGTAACGCGCGTCAGTCAGGATGACTAAGATGGCGGCCGTCATCATAGAGGAAAGCCTGTCAGAACTTACAGGTGAAATTTGAAGCGTCACGAACAGGAATTGAGATCTTCATCGACACCAACGAGGTCAGTGCAGATTCCGACGCATCTTAAATTGAATTCTGCCGTGAGCTGAGAACGGGAACCGGCTGGTCTCCCGGTGCCGCCTCGGAGCCTCAGGCGAACGCCGCCATCGTCCGCGGGCGCCAAGCCACGCCCCATTCTATATTTTTTTGATTGCTTTTGCTGCCGAACATATATTCCTATTTAAAAAAAATATAATGTGTCATTAAATAGTAATGTTGTTCGGTTTGAAACTGCTATCAAAAACTAATGGGCGGTGTATAGTTAACCTGGACTGAAATTACCACTGGTGAAGTTAAATTCCTGTTGTCTACTACCCTTATAACGGTTATGAGATATCAAAGATTATTTGCACAACTGAAGTGTTTAACGAGAAGCTTATACACTTCTTCCTGGACTTTTACCCCTTTTCCACACTTTATGACCTTGCACTAAACAACTACTTTGAACGACTGTCACTTTCAACGGTGGGAGACAGGCAGTATCTGTGTCATCGAAGGTCAGAAAATCATCCTGGAATAGACCCTATACCACCTTTCCCTCATTTTGAAAGCAGGGTTGTAAGATTCTGTGTAAACATGCCCTGCAGGAGTCTTGGGACCAAATTTGACTTAGGGAAAGAGATTTAATTTGAAGCTCAAGGCTCTGTACTTGGAGAGTGCAACGGCTGGAGATGGGAGGTACTGGAGAGCTCTGTACTGTGACACAGGAATCCGCCATTTTGTATTCTGGTGCATTGCTTCTTTTCATGCCACTATTTACTCCGATTTGTTTGATCTCACCACCAATCTCTGATTAGTTCACTGATTGAAACGCTGTGCTTGACCCATCCATCAGCAAGAACCTGCATGCTTCTAAAGAGTCAGCCCTCTGCTGCACTGGCATATGCAGACTGACCTTCTAGTGACCATTGGATAGACAATGCTTCTGCACTACGTGCAATTCTACTTCCAGTATTCTGATTCATGGCTTCTAATGCTAGTCTCATACTGACCTATAGAGCTATAATGAGTCATGGCCTAGCTGGTGAAGAATATTTCCCAACTGAGGTTGAACAATGTGGAGGATCCTGATTCTGCAGAAGCTATTACCTGCTTGGACGAAATCCAGTCGTTGTGAACCATGAAGCAGAGGTGCGGGATTCTCTTACAAGCGGGGAATGTGGAATGGAACCTGAGGAGCAGGTCCTGAAGATTCAAAGATGTGGCTTCAAGGTATCAATTGTACAATTCTAGAATTTTGACAGGATGTTCAAGGCTATTTATTGGTGGAGCAAATGAATAACCCATCAAATTCCATGGCACTCTTGCCAGTTACATCCTTTAGGCATGCACGGCTGAAGATTTCTGACCTCCAAAAATTACTCTCAGTCCAAGGTTAAACTTCCAGTGGAGCCAACCTGCAACTAAAAAATACTTTGTCATGTTTTCAATTTTTGCTTGTATTTCCCTTAGGATAACATTTAAGGCCTCATTACCATGTCGGTCGGAAAGCATTCCGACCGACTTGGTCTCGGAATGGTTTCCAACTGAATCGGATTCGGGGAGTCCGACTGACCGATTACGATGGTTCCCGAACACCGTTCAGTCAGACTGACTACACAGGTTCCTATTGAAACAAGCATTGGCATAGCCAATAGGTCTCGCCTTTGGGACCACAAAAGTGTTTAGCCATGCAACGGTTGATGTTGTTGTACCAAGGATATTGTGCTGCATAACTAAATACCTATAAGGTTCCAAAGGCGAGACCTATTGATGCAATTGTATAAGTTGTTATTCTAGTTCTTTAAGATGGATTTTCCAGTCTTCGCCACCTGGTAACGATTGCTGAGGCTTCTTTTCTAGGTCTCCTTGTTGAAGAAGAGTTAAGTGGATTTACTGGTGTCTAATAATCTTTCCCTTTCTTTTCCCTGAGATGTCATTTTAACCATTGGCAGGCCATGAGAAGCATCTTTCGCTGCAATGTCTCCAACATGGTCATTAAGTTACATTACCAAAAGCTAATTTTTGTTTTCTGAACCATTTTTTTTTCTATTTATCTCATCAATACTACTTATTAGTAATGGCACTATAGATATAAGTAAATATACATACTTTGTTCAGTAAGGAATACTAAAGAGCAGTAGCATTTTATGTATTACTTTATAAGCACTGTAAATAAAAGGTATTTCTTTTACCCAACTTAATGAAACTTAAGAAGACCCAATTTAAATATTTTAAAAATGTTTGAATGTATATTAATGGAGCAGTGCATTGATGTTCCATTCCTGGAATCACTACTGTTTTCCATGAGATGATATTTCTTGTAAAAAACAGCAAAAATAGGTGCGTGCACTTTGACATCGTGATGGCAAGCCTAATTTTCTCTGAATTGTGTTTTAATTCAAGACATCCATGTCAGGGCCGTTTTGGTACCTCGGTAAAGATGCACTCATTAGCCCCGTGGTGTGGCGCAAGCTTGTTTTACACATTCTTGCTGCACAGTGTGATGCACTGGGTTACCAGAGTGAATCCACTTAAACTGGAACAACATTCGGCGATGTGCAATATTGATTTTAGATATAAGGGAGCACAAATAGTTTGATTAGATTTGTTTGTCTGGACTGTTTTGGAAATCCTGTCGGAATGTACAAGGGAATCGCCTTTGTAGAGCAGTTTGTTGGTGGCTGTCCAATTGTATAACTAGAGAACTAGTGGCGGAAGGGGAAATGGGCAAATCACTGCTATCTGCGGTGTTGCCATACCTCAGAAATCAAGTAGAGTCCAGTTGAATCCCACGGCAACAGAAACCGGTCGTACTGCAGTCCCGATCCCCTTTGTGCAGTCATGCGACATTCAAAGGCTGGCGCAGTGTGGCAAACGCAAATGCCCTGTGGCTATTTGTCTCTTGAGAGATGTGTGTGTGTTGGTTTTGTTGGAGACTTGTTTTCAAGCAGTCTTTGTGTGGTGGGTAATAGATGTCAGAACAGCTGTTTGTAGTGTACGCGGTTTGAGGTACTGTTGCATGGTTGGGTATTCATGTTGCATTTGTATAAAGTTGTCTAAAGGTGTGCTATCCAAATAGAAAATATAACCGGATCACGTGGTCTCCGATACCAATCGTACGAAAACAATTTTGGTTAGCCCGCTATTGGCCTCTGTGCATGATTTAAAGCGTCAGAAGAATGAACAATTCTGGTGAGTTTTTTTTTTACCCTAAACTTTAACTATTGGTTTTCAAAGTGCTACAAAGAACAAGCGAGCACGCCTCGCGCTCAAAGTAAAAAAAAAAAAAAAACAAGCATTGTGAAAGCGTGCATCATCGCGATCGCCATCGCGATCGCTCTGAAAGCAAAAGTGATCGTGATGGCGCACGAGTTTTCAAAGTGCTGCTGAAGGCTAGCAGTTCGCGCATGCACGGTCGCGTGAACGCAAGCGCTAGGCCAGCCAGCAGCCCTTTGAAAACTCACATACATAATGTCTCTCCGAGCCAGCGCATGCGCTGGGCTCAGCGAGACCTAAAAAGGGGTGGTGGGGAAAATCGTCCATCCTGTGGCAGGCACCACATGGTGCCTGCCACACTGTGCATGGTTGGAAAGAGGGGTCCCATGGGTACCTCCACGGGCCCCCTTCGGCTGCCCCCAAGTGAAGGGGGGTCTGCTACGGGCCCCCAAAGTAGGATTCCGACAGTCAATCCATGTAGGAACAACCGATTGGGAAAGGCTGTCCGAGTCCGGCATCGTACTACTCCAGTCAGAAACGCGCTCTGTAGACCCGTACGAGTCGGCTCCAAAGGACTCGGTCACTCTGAATGCTGTTTGGAACTGAGTTGGAAGCGTGTCGGAAAGTCCCGATGGTTTCCGACTATCGTAATCGGTTGGTTGGAAGGCTTTCCGAATCAGTCAGAAAGACGGGCTCCGAATCAGATTCGGTCGATCCGAATGCCATTAGAAGCCTTTCCAACTGATATCGTAATCAGCCCCTTAATATTGGTTGCAGGAAATCAATTTTTAGATCAGTGTTATCTTACGATGTTTATAGCTCATTTGCCTAAGGAAAGAGTGGTGCTTTAAACGTTTTGAAAAATTATAGGAGGCAATGGTATGTGACTTATAGCCATTTTATTTTAAAAACCTGGGTAGAAACAATGGTTGATCCTAATTGGTTCAACTCAGAAATTAAATATATGTCACTGATGCAACCTAGAACTGTTCATAAACCCTGCACCAGCTGAGCCAATGTGCTTTTGCAAATTCTTCTGTAACATGCCCCATCTCGCTACATTGTTTGCACATTTTCCTTTGGCAAAATCACTCACAGCTTCCGCACCCAAATTGGTGTGGGTCTGGTGCCCCACTTTTGCTTGCTTACTTTGTGCACTTTGGCTAAAGTATTTAGGGGCATATCAGCAAGGCGAGGCGATAGAATTATCGCCGCTTTGGCGGCTGTTTGCGGCCGAAAAGCGGCGATCATTTTATCGCCTAATTAGCAAGCTCACGGTAACACGTGAAAACTTGCGTTAGCATAGGAATTCCTAACGCCCAGCTTTGCATCTCTAATGAGATGCAAAGTGGGTGTTCCTGACCTGACATGACAGGAGAAATGTCGCTAAGCGATATTTCTCCTATCATCAAGCCCCATGCTATGAAGCATAGCGGCAAAAAAAGTAGAGATAACCCCTGTTATCACTACTTTCCTTACGCCTGCTTCAGGACTGACTTAGCCATGATATCCTATGGAAGGTGGATATCATGGCTTAGTTTGTGAGTCCCTATCATCAAGCTAACGCCACATTGCGTGAGATTATCGCTGGGTTACCAGCGATAATCTCACGTTCGGCAGTTAGCGTGAGGATTTTTATCGCTTTTGAGATAAGCGTTGCTAATAGCACGCTATCTCAGCGATAAAAATCCACACTAGCCGGCGATAATTATCCTAGCGCTAAGTGAGCTTAGCGATAATTATCGCCGGTTGTTGCTGATATGCCCCTTAAGGCTTATCTGTGTCCAGGACTATTTGGCTCTCCACTCTTATGAGGCAATGCATTCGCATAATATCAATACATATTCCATGATGTCCAAAATCATGACGAAAAAGGTTTCAAAGCCTAACAAAGATTTGGAGACAAGTTTATCATGGCAGTGATGATGGCTGAATTTCAGGCGGGCGATAGAGAGGGATGTCTCTGTCACTTCAAGATATTTCTTAAAAACTTATCTTAGGACATAGTGCAGAGTGTGACATTGCATCGTCTTCTAAAATAGCATCTGTAAGGCACTTCATGTCACTGGCGTGTCTTGCAGCACTGTGCTGCGTGGTGAGGAGAGGGAGGATGATTATTGCCCGGACAGTGTGAGCGCTACGACGCCTCACTTTTGACAAGTGAGCACTATTAAACTCCTGGATAACATGCCAATCAGAAAGGGCAGCCCAGTATTCCACGTGAGAACTTGGTATGCATGCTAAAGAGACAGTGCTCCAGAATTGAAATGTAAGTAATTCTGAAATGGTTTCCATGTGGAACATAACATAACACTGGATGACATAACATTTCTCGAGGCTCTGAAAAGATGCTGGTGGATGACTCATCCTGCATCAGCTGCGCCTCTGCCGTTTGATTTTATGTCCTTCTGTCCTCGGCTGTCCCTCTGCCATGTGTTTTATGCGTTCTTATCCTTTCTGCTCTTGGTGAGTGTAACGTGCAGCTGTCCAAGGCCTCGGGGGTCATCCTCAATGCATGTTTCTTTCTCATCGCTGCACAAAACATTCTTGTTTTTCTTCTTTAATACTGCTGCTCATTCAGGATGTCTTCTGCAAAAAAAAAAAAAGGAAAAAAAAGTGATGTTGATTGAATCTGCTTTTTATCAGCCGCTGTGTCATAACACCACATAGTTTTTCTCGTGCTTGCCTAGTGAACACTGGCAGCGGCTTCGGGTGAGTGAACGCGGCACAAATGCTTATTATATTTTAAAAACTCAGACACGAGGTAAATCTGAAGACCCTGGACTGCCTCAGTCAAGTCCCGCTGGAGAGCGCCGTTCATCACCAGAGCGTAGACAAGTAACCTGCAACCAGAAAAAAATACGAGGTACGGATGGGCAGCAGCGCCCGCTAAAGAAACTATTTACACTGCAAGTACACAGTCCTACACCGCTTCTCCCAGCACCACTTTTTATTAGCTCTGGAATTAGTCCAGACCTTTTGAATTACTACATTTATATGTATAACATACTTACATACCTGCCAACTCGAAGAACAATCTCACCGTGTGAAGAGGGGGCGGGGCCTTGAATGGGGAGGTGCCTCATGCCAAGAAGTACCTACCAGGCAGTTTTGAACCCCACCCCGCCCCCAAGCCCCCTCGTACTAAAAAGCATTTGCAATGCAATAGGTTTGCATTACTGATAGTTTGAGGTATTGGCATTGCAAATCATAATACAACTAATAATGCCACGCCAATGGCTCATACTTTTAGTAATGCGAGACCTAGGGCATTACAAATACTTGTGGAGTGAGCCAGGAACCAGCATTGTATGTCTCAGTGCAGTACCGCAAGCTGCTCCTAGATGTCCCTAGTGAGCAAGGCACCAGCACTGCATGTCTAAGTGCAGTACCACAAGTTGCTCCTAGAGGTCCCCAGAGACCATCATGAACCTTTGGTCACATATGGTACTGCACCCTGCATAAGATGTGGTAAATACACCCTACCCATAATGCATTACATGCAAGACAGTACCACAAGTACATTCAAATAGCTTGTCCATATATACAATTACTTTTGAAATGTCATAAAATAATTTTAATATTAATTCTGAACTAGGTTGTAGTCTTTGTGGAGCTGATGAAGAGACATTTATAGAAGGTCTAATATAAATGTGAGATGTGGTAGGTGCAGTATCGCAAGCTGCCCCCAGAGGTCCCTAGTGAGCATCATAAACTTTGAAGAAATGGTAAATTCACCCTACCCATAATACATTGCATGCAAGATAGTACCATGCGTACAATCAAATAGCTATGTCCATATATACAATTAATAGCTTTGAAATGTGACAGAATTATTATATGAATTCCAGATTAGGTGGTTCTCTATGTGAAGCTGATGATGGGAAATTTAAAGAAGGTCTAACATAAATGTGGGATGTGCTAGCGAGTAAAGTGCCCACTGCCAACCTAGTTTAGGAGTAAGTGAGTGTCCTGTCTGAAGGCCTTTAAGACAATAGTGCCTTGAGACTGTAATTGAAACTTAGGGTGTAACAACACATGTAACAAGGGGTGTCCTCATGGGAGGTTACAAGAAGAGACAAGGTGGTACTAAGGAGGGACTATTAAGCCTCATGACCAATGAAACGCCACCATTTACAAGGGACAGGAGCCAATTAAAAAGATCGGCAGTAATTAGGCGGAGCTTTATTCACATACTGAATACGGCATGTCTTGAAGAGACAGCGCAAGCGCCACCTAGGCGAGAACTAAAAACCTTGCTGAGGCTGGTGCCATGTCCTGGGATGTTTTCTAACCCCGGGCGTAGTACTCCGCTTCGCCCACGGAGTGTATGTAGCGCTGCCTTCTTCGCGGTTTACGATGTAGGCGTAGCAGGCAGCGCTGCGCACACGCCAGGGCGAAGCAGAGCTTCCTGCCGCCCGCCGCCCGCCTCCCGCCCGCCCTCCTTTTAAAATAAGGTAAACTATGCTAAAAAAATAAAATAAAATGCCTTACCTGCAGCGCGGCGTCCCGGGGCTCCCTCTTCCTCGTTGACGACAACTTCTTTTCACAAATGCGCATGCGCGGACGCCCGCGCATGCGCATTTCTCACGAGAAATGCGCATGCGCGGGCATCCGCACATGCGCATTTGTGAAAAGAAGTTGTTAACGAGGAAGAGGGAGCCCCGGGACGCCGCGCTGCAGGTAAGGCAATTTTTTTTTTTTTTTTATCATAGTTTAACTTATTTTAAAAGGAGGGCGGCGGGAGACTGGCGGCGCGTAGTGGGGCTACACGGAGCGCGCGAGTGTGCGTAGATTTGGCCACACTACACGATGCTCCACGTAGCCCCACTACGCCCACTACGCCCAGGGTTAGTGTTTTCACACCCCTTAATGGACGTTGGCAGTTCAAAGCCACGGAAAATGAGCTGGAAAACCACTATTTACCTGCCGCCATGTAATATTGGCTCCTCACTGGAGACCGTGTGATGGGAGCCGATATTGTGTGTCACAAGGTGACACCGTGTGAGTTGACAGGTATGTGCTTATGTATGGGGGCTTCCAGCCAGCCCTCTTCAGCTATTATTCTGTTATTGTGTTATTCATAGTTTAATTCCATTCACTACGACAAACAGCATGGAGCATGAGTGAGCCCAATTCAGCCATTGACTAACTCCTTCGACAATTATGCCTTTTCACAAGGAGCACATCCACACAAAGTAGTTCACTTTATTGCCAGAGAATATATTGTCAATGGTGCTTTTTAAGATGAAAAGCACACTTTTGCTTTTAGCCGCTTTTTTTTTTTTTAGATCAACGAGGTCCAGTATCTTCACCAAAATAAAGTTTTGTAAAACCCATGACAAAACAAAACAAACTTTGACAAAGCCAAAAGGCTGAAAGCCAATGACAGAACTATAGGCTTTATCAATACTTCTTCATTGATGTAGCAAAGAAATCTGAATACCCCATATGTATGTGGAGAAAAGGATCTAAATGGCAAATATATTGTAAAATTATAAATGTCTGTTAATTCCGATGGGCGCGGTAATGGAATTTACGCGGTCCATACAAATTATATGTTTAGCGGGAATGATGTTGGTGTGTTGTACTCCACAGTGAAATTTAGCTTGCTGCCAGTAGGAGAGGTCTCGGTGGATAATCTGGAAAATACATGTGGGAATGCACTCAAAGTCAGATCCTTGGATCATATTCACCAAAAATGTACAATACAGGCAATTTTCCTCTCCAACACTGCAGGGACTACTGCAATGATAATTACGGAGAAGTGGAAATTCCAGGGATTATAACAAACCACTCATAATGAGGACTCAGACGGGTACTCTTATCCATCTGGAAGAATTATAGCATGAAATCTAATTAGATTGCCTCTGTGTTCCAATTCATGATTGTAAAGGGCGTGTCCTATGTTCTCCTTAATTTTATGGCAAGACAGGAGGCTAGCATTATGCATTGAGGGGCATATCATCATCGACCGGTGATAATTATCGCTAAGCGCACTTAGCGCTAGGATAATTATCGCCAGCTAACGTGGATTTTTATCGCTGAGATAGTGTGCTATTAGCAACGCTTATCACAAAAGCGATAAAAATCCTAGCGCTAACTGCCAAACGTGAGATTATCGCTGGAAACCCAGCGATAATCTCACGAAGTTTGGCGTTAGGTTGATGATAGGGCAAGGCAAACTTAGCCATGATATCCACCTTCCATAGGATATCATGGCTAAATCAGTCCTGAAGCAGGCGTAAGGAAAGTAGCGATAACAGGGGTTATCGCTACTTTTCTTGCCGCTATGCTTCATAGCGTGGGGTTTGATAATAGGAGAAATGTCGCTTAGCGACATTTCTCCAGTCATGTCATGGGAGGAACGCCCACTTTGCATCTCATTAGAGATGCAAAGCTGGGCGTTCAGAATTCAGGCGCTAATGCAAGGTTTCACGTGATAGCGTGACCTTGCTGATTAGGCAATAAAATTATCGCTGCTTTTCGCCCGAAAACGGAGGCAAAAGCGGCGATAATTTTTTATCGCCTCGTTGCTGATTTGCCCCTTAATCTTTTATTCACTCCTTCTGTTCAGCAACCTTAAAAGCTTGCAAAACAGAACTTCAAAATCTTACAATATAATTTAGAACTCTGAGTCCTACAAGTACTCATTACCGCCATGTTCTCCCTCTTTTATTTGCTGCTTCTGAGCAGTTAAGTATATACGGCCTCATTTACTACAAAATGAAGAAGAGTGGCACCCCAAGCCATTTTGCTGTGCCGAACTGTGTCATTTTAAAAGCACTGGGATGTGTTGTATTGACAACAATACAACGCATCCCTGTGCTTTCCCCTGTGCTGGTGCACAGTTGGCTGCCATGCGCCAGTGCAGGCACTTTTTTCTGTCTTGTCGCAAGGGTGCTTGCATTGCGGGGATGATTGTTTTGTGCAGGAAGGGACACTGACACATTCCTGTACAAAAGCAATCCATGATGGCATTTTCCTCTTTCTATGTGCAATCATGCTTTATTTGCAAATTTAAGAAAACTGTACTAAGGTTGAATTATTTATGGTGCACTGTATATATGAACACAGGAAAATTGTGGTTTTATAATACTTAAAAAATATAAAAAAATTCAAATGAAAAAAATGTTCCATACATTTTGAAATATACCGGTAAAGGAGGACAACAAATAAAGATATGAATTAATGCACCTTTGTTGTACCTACTGATATTCACAGCAAAGGGACAGCCCGTTAGAGCTTAATATAGCCCTTGTCTAATACATGTTGGTCGAGTGGGAGGTTGTGTATATATATATATATATATATATATCTTTGTTTCCCCTTTTCTCCCAGACCACACAAATTAACTATTTAAGGGCTACAAACAATAGAAGGCTATCGAATAGAGTTTGATTCAGAGCCGTACCAGTTGAGAGAACCAAACGAGTTGGTGTTTCAGAGAGATCCGGAGAACATAGTTCAGGAGGAGGTGTTGCAAATTTTGGTGAAGAACGCAATAGTAAAGGTAGGGGAGAAATGAAAGAAGTTTTTAAGCACCATATCCCTAGTGGGAAAAAAGGACAAGTATTGGATACCAGTAATACATTTAAGGAGTTTGAATCAATGTGATGTATCACCATTTCAAAATGGAAGGGAAATATTTGGTGAGGGATTTACTTCACGGTTTGGATTGGATGGTGAAATCGGTTCTCAAGGATGCATATTTCACAATTCGGATAGCAAAAGAGAGTCAGGGGTACTTACAGTTCAGAAGGAAGGGACAGTTGTATCAGTTCCAAAGTCTCCTGTTTGATCTGTCATCAGCTCCTCGGTGCTTCACAATTTTCTGTTTTCAATTGACCAGGGAGACAATTTTAGGTTTTTGATGCTCAGTTTGACACCTTTATTAACTACCAACAGAATGTGGGGAATATATTAATTGGTTTTGCAGTTGGAAATCCCACAATTTGCAAAATTTCAACAAATGAAACCACAAATCAGAATTTACCAGAGGTAAGATGCTATTCGAGAATGTCTTTCCGATTCGCAAAGTGCACCTTGGACTTATTGCAATTCGGAAAGCAGAGGTTGTGAAAGAGCTATCCCCTGTCCCTCAGAATGGCCATGCAACGTATCATTGGTGACAAGCATTGATTGGATGATGACACCTGAAAGAGTGGTATCTATATACGAAGTGGAAGCTGCCCGAGAGGGACAGATTCCACTCAGTGAATGTGAGCTGTTGAGATTAAGGGAAGCAGACAGAGGTGCGGGAATCACTTCATGCTCTCCCTATTGCTATTCACATCATTCCTTTTTTATTATAGCTCCCTGTGAATGTGAATGCAAGGATGGAGGTTTGCTGTACCTCTTTATCTCTCACCCCTTCATCCTCCATTTGCAAACTTTTTAGAGGAATGTGTAAACAGACCTTAGTTATTTATTTTAATGTGGCAGGATTTATTAAATTCTACTCACTGGTTATATTTCCTTACTATGGATTTGAACATTTAGCACAGTGTAGAATGAAATTTGAGTGTCAAGCGGTGGCTATGTTGTCCCTTGAATACTCTGAGACCCTGTTTTTTTCTCCAATGTTCTACTTTCTGTTCTGCATTTTGTAAGCCCCATAACCTTGAATGTGACTTTTCAAGGAACAAAAAAATAAAAGTATTTTTCACATCAGTGAGGAAATTCTTCCTCTAGAGCTATCCGACCTATGTCAAGGAAGGTCGCCGCTAACCCCAATCACAATATTTAATTTGTTGTGTAAGAAAGTAATGCGTAGCAGTCAGTGCCAGTCCTGTCACTTAAAGATGATCCCAAAACCCTTACTTGCACTCTCAGACCCTCTCAGACATTTTAAGAAGCACTCACATTGAGTCAGTTAATGGCAACACTATGGTGCTCATGGCCCTTATCTTTGATGCTGTGTTCAGAAAATGGGGCAGTTCAATGAGGGACCTCTGCAGTTGAGCGGATTGTGTCAAACACTTTGAGTAAGCAACACATCTTCCCTAAGCATCTGTATAGTTATGTCCAACATATGTCACTTCAGTAGATTGTTTCTTTCTTTTGTGGGAGACTTTTCCCACAAATTTTTCTGGTTTTCTCTCCCATATTACCTACTTTTTGCAGAATGTTACCCACAATTATTTTTTTAAGAAAATACTTAGGGGTATATTAACAAGGAACGGGGAAAATGAACGCTAAGGGCGCTTAGCGTTAATTTTTTTAACACCCGCTATCGCTGGATAATATCGCCTGGTTATCGCGTTAATAACAACGCTAACCGCCTAGGTGATAAAAATCCAGCGATAGCGGCATTTTGGGAGGTTATCGCTGGTAATGCAGCGATAAAACTACAAGGATAGGGATATCCTTGTTGATAGCCCATGGTGGATTTAGCCATGTAATCTACCTCCCATTGGATTACATGGCTAAGTCTGAAAATTAGCAGACGTAAAAAAGCAGCGTTAATCGTGGTTAGCGCTGCTTTTTTTTGTCTCTAACAGGGTTAGCGTGAAGCTTGATAATAGGAGAAATGTCGCTTAGTGACATTTCTCCTATTATTTTGCTCTGGAACGCCCACTTTTCATCTCATTAGAGATGCAAAGGGAAGCGTAGTGAAAAAGGGTGCTAACATGCGATTTTGCATGTTAACACCCTGTTGTTGATAGCGCGATATTTTTATCTCCACTTCTTTGGCTTTTAAAGCCAAAAAAGCGGAGATAATGCCCTTGTTAATATGCCCCTAAGGGGCATATTATCAAGCCAGGCGATAAAATTATCGCCTCTTTAGTGACAGAAAACTGCCGCTAAAACGGCGATAGTGGGCTTGATAATATGCTCTATGAATTCCAATTGAAGCCCATGTTAAATGTGAAGGACGTCTAACATGGGCTTCAATTGGAATTCCATAGAGCATATTATCAAGCCCATTATTGCCGTTTTAGCTGCAGTTTTCTGCCGCTAAAGCGGCGATAATTTTATCGCCTGGCTTGATAATATACCCCTTAATTCTTTAAGTTGCCACAGTTTGACCAAAAATTCAAGAAAGCTGGCGAAAGCCAGATTCACAAAACCAACTCTGCCTATTTTTCCCCTCCATTTGACAAGCAGCGGCATGAACCCCTTCACCAGTGCCTCTCCACTCTTCTGACAAATTGCTGCTTATTCCTTTAATATGAGGATCACTTGACCACGAATACTCACAATTGTTTTTAGTTTTCTTGGGGCTTTTCCTCTATTCATGACAATAAAGTCCCTTGAGGGCCTGCAGCTTGTATCCCCAAATCTTCTTCTGGTAAAAGTATTCTTCTCACATTTCTTGCTGACTTGACTGCGGTGGCGTAGGTAGACCTAGTGCCGCCATTACGGTCCTTGTGTTTGCTGCCTGTGGCAGCCGCATTTAGGAGCTGGGGGTGCTGGCAATTCATGTGACAGACGCAGTTGAGAGCCGGGGGGCTGCCGCCCGAAAAACTTGTGCCACCCGGGACGCCCTCCCTCCACCCCTTGCTACGCCACTTCAGTTTACCATTTTCCTGGGCAATCACTGTAGAGTCTCTGTGGTCCCACCTGAGCTGTTGCGCCACCGCCTTAGGTAAAGTGCCACTAATGAGGGAAGCATTTCATTCTTCCTCCAAAGTGCTTTGCTTCTAACCAGTACTTCTCTTTGTCAGGTTGTGCAGGACTCTGGATGGTCCTGCTGTTCCTTCATCTGCATCTCATAGAAACACCCCTGCCATTCTTGTCATACTGTTCTCCCAAGTCTTTATCTACTTATCAGCTAAGGGTTGTCTTTTTTCTGTGCCATTTCTAAGGCTGGATTCTCTTCAGGGGTAGTTCAATTCAGTTGTTCCAGTTAGTTAAGGGTGCTTAGAAAGGCTCTCCTTTCTGGCACAACTCAGTGAAAAGCTATTGAATAGGACAATTTGATTGAGCACTTGTGGCTCCCCGGTTGCTCTTCTGGTTGGTTGAGTGAATGAAGACGAACATGTGGCCTGCGCTACGAGAGGCAACTACCTCGAAACACGTGTCCAGGGATGGCACACGCCACGCATACTCGCACTCATGACTCGGGCATAGGCGTACCCGCCGACGCTGACCTCAGGGACCACTTTTCATTGGGGGAACACGCTTGGTAGGTGTAGCAGTGTGCGACCAATTAGCTTTAACTTTATATTCAGGCTCCCTTGAGCCGGTGGAGTCGACGGACTCATGGTTACGCACCTGCGCGCTACGAGAGGTATTTACCTGTTATTGATTTTAGCAGCTTACACAGCAACCCCATACACTTTCCTACTCCCTGCTGACGAGAGGCAACTACCTCGAAACACGTGTCCAGGGATGGCACACGCCACGCATACTCGCACTCATGACTCGGGCATAGGCGTACCCGCCGACGCTGACCTCAGGGACCACTTTTCATTGGGGGAACACGCTTGGTAGGTGTAGCAGTGTGCGACCAATTAGCTTTAACTTTATATTCAGGCTCCCTTGAGCCGGTGGAGTCGACGGACTCATGGTTACGCACCTGCGCGCTACGAGAGGTATTTACCTGTTATTGATTTTAGCAGCTTACACAGCAACCCCATACACTTTCCTACTCCCTGCTGACGAGAGGCAACTACCTCGAAACACGTGTCCAGGGATGGCACACGCCACGCATACTCGCACTCATGACTCGGGCATAGGCGTACCCACCGACGCTGACCTCAGGGACCACTTTTCATTGGGGGAACACGCTTGGTAGGTGTAGCAGTGTGCGACCAATTAGCTTTAACTTTATATTCAGGCTCCCTTGAGCCGGTGGAGTCGACGGACTCATGGTTACGCACCTGTGCGCTACGAGAGGTATTTACCTGTTATTGATTTTAGCAGCTTACACAGCAACCCCATACACTTTCCTACTCCCTGCTGACGAGAGGCAACTACCTCGAAACACGTGTCCAGGGATGGCACACGCCACGCATACTCGCACTCATGACTCGGGCATAGGCGTACCCGCCGACGCTGACCTCAGGGACCACTTTTCATTGGGGGAACACGCTTGGTAGGTGTAGCAGTGTGCGACCAATTAGCTTTAACTTTATATTCAGGCTCCCTTGAGCCGGTGGAGTCGACGGACTCATGGTTACGCACCTGCGCGCTACGAGAGGTATTTACCTGTTATTGATTTTAGCAGCTTACACAGCAACCCCATACACTTTCCTACTCCCTGCTGACGAGAGGCAACTACCTCGAAACACGTGTCCAGGGATGGCACACGCCACGCATACTCGCACTCATGACTCGGGCATAGGCGTACCCGCCGACGCTGACCTCAGGGACCACTTTTCATTGGGGGAACACGCTTGGTAGATGTAGCAGTGTGCGACCAATTAGCTTTAACTTTATATTCAGGCTCCCTTGAGCCGGTGGAGTCGACGGACTCATGGTTACGCACCTGCGCGCTACGAGAGGTATTTACCTGTTATTGATTTTAGCAGCTTACACAGCAACCCCATACACTTTCCTACTCCCTGCTGACGAGAGGCAACTACCTCGAAACACGTGTCCAGGGATGGCACACGCCACGCATACTCGCACTCATGACTCGGGCATAGGCGTACCCGCCGACGCTGACCTCAGGGACCACTTTTCATTGGGGGAACACGCTTGGTAGGTGTAGCAGTGTGCGACCAATTAGCTTTAACTTTATATTCAGGCTCCCTTGAGCCGGTGGAGTCGACGGACTCATGGTTACGCACCTGCGCGCTACGAGAGGTAACTATTTACCTGTTATTGATTTTAGCAGCTTACACAGCAACCCCATACACTTTCCTACTCCCTGCTGACGAGAGGCAACTACCTCGAAACACGTGTCCAGGGATGGCACACGCCACGCATACTCGCACTCATGACTCGGGCATAGGCGTACCCGCCGACGCTGACCTCAGGGACCACTTTTCATTGGAGGAACACGCTTGGTAGGTGTAGCAGTGTGCGACCAATTAGCTTTAACTTTATATTCAGGCTCCCTTGAGCCGGTGGAGTCGACGGACTCATGGTTACGCACCTGCGCGCTACGAGAGGTATTTACCTGTTATTGATTTTAGCAGCTTACACAGCAACCCCATACACTTTCCTACTCCCTGCTGACGAGAGGAAACTACCTCGAAACACGTGTCCAGGGATGGCACACGCCATGCATACTCGCACTCATGACTCGGGCATAGGCGTACCCGCCGACGCTGACCTCAGGAACCACTTTTCATTGGGGGAACACGCTTGGTAGGTGTAGCAGTGTGCGACCAATTAGCTTTAACTTTATATTCAGGCTCCCTTGAGCCGGTGGAGTCGACGGACTCATGGTTACGCACCTGCGCGCTACGAGAGGTATTTACCTGTTATTGATTTTAGCAGCTTACACAGCAACCCCATACACTTTCCTACTCCCTGCTGACGAGAGGCAACTACCTCGAAACACGTGTCCAGGGATGGCACACGCCACGCATACTCGCACTCATGACTCGGGCATAGGCGTACCCGCCGACGCTGACCTCAGGGACCACTTTTCATTGGGGGAACACGCTTGGTAGGTGTAGCAGTGTGCGACCAATTAGCTTTAGCCATTTTTGATATTACTCATCTAGGTATTTCCAGTGTTTAGTCCATCTGTACTGTAACCCCCTCCTACCCACACAGCAGATGTGCCAAGGTGAACCTAAATATATAAATGAATGCTTTTTTTTCATGCAGCAATTTCAAGGTTTCTTTACCCAAATTATCTTCATTATAGGTACCACGGAAACGATTTCAAAATTCCCATAGATTTTGCTAACAACAATCGTAATTGTGTGATGAAAAAATACTCAGTTTATCCTTCTTTTAAAAAGTCTATGTGTAGTATTCTCATGTGATGCTGTAATGTCCCTTTCACCTTGTCCCTAGCTGCTCATCCAGCGTGAGTGTTCTGTGTAGAATGTTGGTGTGATTGACATGTGTGGAATGCTTGGGTGCCTGGTGTGTGAGTGTGTCAGTTGGAAGGTGGGCTGAGCAGCTAGCAGGCTGCTCCTGGTGGGCTTGCTATAACTTCTACTCATGGACTTAATAAACTACATCAAACTTAACTCGGCTACGTCTACTATGTCACTTGAACACGTGGGACCAGCCCACTACACTATGCTTTGTTAATGTCAGGCAGCTTCTGCAGAAACAGACGGGCACTAGCGAATTATCAGGATTTGAAGACCACACTTTCCCTCTTTAGCAAGTATTAAGGCAGTGCCTGTAAACCGCCGTTTGTAAACCCTCAGTCAGTAAAACATTTGCTTCTTTTGATGGGAAAGCTTTAAGGTAAACTGTTGTAAGTGATGCGGACCACGCAATTATGAATATGAATAAGTTAGCACTGTGTGGGGTTGTGAATATGTCTTGTAGACAGTAGCGGCTGCTACCGGATGGGGTGGTGAGGCAGGGTGGGATGTTTGGGGGGTAATTAATCAATTAAAAACACTTATCTTAGAAAGGCCGCTGGCCAGCCGCTGCCTCCCCTGTGTCCTCTTCTTCTCCAGGTCTCAAGTCCTGCTGACAGCAGGAAGCACCCAGCGCACAGGCTCCCCTGAGCCAATCACAACACTGCAATGCAGATCTAGCCCATCAGCTTCCACTCGTCGGGGCAGATTTATGTTTTACTTGCTCCTCATTTACGCCGCCATTGCGTCACTTTTGTGACGCAGCAGCGGCGCAAATCCTGCGCCATGGTGCGGGGTATTTACAAACGTGACGCATCTCCCAGATGCATCACGTTGTAAAGCCCTGCGCCACATGTAGGCGTTCCAGGGCAGGTGGGGGCGTTCCGGCGCAGGAACGCCTCCTCAAAGTGGCTGAGTGAAATCTACAAGATTTCACTCAGTCACTTTTAGGCCCATGCTGCGTCAAAACCCTGCGCCTGCTTGAAGCAGGCGTAAGGATTGACGCAGCATTGTAGAGATAGGGCCCCCCAGATCATTGCTGGAGCTGCGTCGCGCTTGCGACGCAACTCCAGCAATGCGCCACTTTTCGGCACAGATGCGTCACGCATCTGTGCCGTTTTTGCCCCATGGTGCGCCGCATTATAAATGCGGCGCATCCATGGTGGCGTGGCGCATAATAACTGGCGCATCCCTGCTGATATGCAGGGATGCGCCAGTCGTCATAAATCTGCCCCATAGTCTCTCCCACTTGGCAATTTCCAATACGCCCTCTTCCCTGGATTAATTTCCACAATTGGGCCCCTGCTCACCGAGTCGCTTTAAAGCCACAAACAGATCCATTCTGACTCCCAGGTTGGTGCTATTCCTGCTATCATCGGCCCATTTCTGTCCTCTCCTTGGTTTCCTCGATCCACTTTACGTCTTCCTTTTCCCTCAGCTATCGGTGTCTGGCTGGCTAGCCACCCCTCCCCAACACCAATTTGTATTATCCCTCTGGACTGGCGCGGATTCTTGCCGGACTATACCGGGTACCGATTTTTACTCACTAATACCATCCTTATCACTTCGGTCAGCAATGCCCAAGGTAGCATGCTATTAGACATTATTATGTACGTATTCGGCTGTACAACACCCGTTCGTGCACAAGCACAGTTTGATATCACCTCGGTTAACATTGTCCATGGGAGCATGAAGTCTGACTTTCTTTTATTGCATTTCGCTGGCCAACACCTGATTATGTACAAGCATAGTTTGAGAGTGTCTCCTTATCTCTCATGGTATAAATACATCGCCTCCACTTGACTTAGCTCTAGACTGTTCATGGCATCGTGTTTTCTACATTTGCCGATATGTATATGGATGCACGGCACCTGATCACGTATGTGCCTGGTTTGAAAGCGTGGCACAATTTATCTCCTCTGTAATTTCAATATTGCTTCAGCATGTTGCTCTGTCAGTATTTTGGGGGCGGTGTGGGAGAGAGGATTTCAACATTAAATACTAACCAGGAATCTCTGATTCACAGCTCTTTAATATGCCTTCAAGCGGATGAAACACTAAAGTAGATCTCTGGCAGTCCAGGGCTCGAAGCTGTGAAATACTTTGAGGTAAACTTGAGGGCCGAATCAAACCACATTCTGTTCAAAAGTCCCCTAAACACGTTGACTGTGTGTAGTCGCATTCAAATGAACTCTAAACATATTGGGGGTTATGTTTGAAGAGGATTGGATACCTGCACTAATCTCTCCCAATTAGAATCTACCTTCCACTGTCTTTTCTTCTGCAAAGGACAGATAACCTCCATCCCTACCTTCACATTTTCAAATGGAAAACTATTTTTTGAAGCAGCCTATGCTCCTTAGAAGCCTTTGGCTGCTTTAAGAAATATGTATTTGGTAAGAGTGCAAGTGAATCATACAGTGATCCCTAGACACCTGTCTTTAACCCTGGCCCCTTGAGGCCCACCTGAAACAATTTTAAAAGGGGAATCCGTGGTTTTGCAAATGATATGTCTGTCTCTCAGAGGAGGTTTGCATCTGCAGTTGCCGTCACAAGCCATTAATACATCTTATCAAGGCGAGCAATTAGGAAAGCGACGTCCTTTTCACACACTAACCTAATTGTGATTTGGAGAGCTTTGCTGAACCCCTTTCGCTAGTCAAAGACTTGCAATAGTGGTTTTGTACAATCTCTGTTTTTCAAACAACAGGGTTTGCAACTGCAAAACTGTGTTGTAAAGCACGCACACCACTAAGTCTTCTTGGCCTAACAGGAGCAGGTAATTTCACCCCTGACGCTATTCAGAGCTTCCTACAAATCTTGGGACCAGAAGAAAAAAGCCTGAAGAAATAAACTTTGAAAATACACTTGTTTGATATGTAGTGCTGGTAAAGTGAGTTAAAGCAAAGAGATAAGACATATATTTTCAAATGAAAAGTATGGTGGATTTTTATCGTGGTGGGGAAGAGCTGAGACATTAAAAATGATGATTACTCCTCTTGTTAACTATCTAGCTAGCATGCTACCAATGAAGGGGCATATCAGCAAGGGCCTGCGATAATTATCGCTCAGTGCTTTTAGCGCGAGGATAATGATCGCAGGCTAACGCTGGATTCTATCGCGGACATAGCGTGCTATCAGCAACGCTTATCTCCCAAGCGATAGGAATCCATGCGTTAGCTGGAAAACAGTGTGATTATCTCTGGAAATCCAGCTATAATCACACTGTGACCAGCGATACCTTGCTGATAGGGCAGGGTGGTCTAAGCCATGTAATCCACCTCCTATTGGATTACATGGCTAAGTCAGATCACAAGCAGGCGTAAGGAAAGTAGCGATAAGTGTGGTTAGCGCTACTTTTCTTATCACTCTGCTTGTTTGCGTGCAGCTTGATAATTGGAGAAATGTCGGTTAGCGACATTTCTCCAGTTATTCTGGCACGGAACGCCCACTTTGCATCTCATTAGAGATGCAAAGCTGGATTTTGTTGTAAGGGGCGATAAATCAGCAAAACACGCAATAGCGTGTCTTTGCTTATAAGGCAATAAAGTTATCGCCGCTTTTCGTCCGAAAACGGCCGCAAAAGCGACGACAATCTTTTAACGCCGCCTTGTTAATAAGCCCCAAAGTTTTCGAATGACTTCCTGAGTACGATCTATAAACTTTTTAACACGTTCCTTTGGCAAGATAATAGACCCAGAATATCTACGAATAAACTTCAATTACACAAAGAAAAAGGTGGTCTGGGCCTTCCAAACTTTAGGAACTATCAAACCGTGTATCTTTGTAAACAGGGATCTAACTAGCTACTCCCTAAGGCTGGCTGCACACCAATCTGGATGGACACAGAAAGATCAATCATCAACAACATGCTTTTGCCTGCTCTCCTCACCATGGATATATCCTCCTTACCCCATTCAAAATATATTTTGCTTAACACTAAAAGAGCCCTACTATGCCTGGAACACTTTTCCACACTAAAAACTAACAAATCCGACTTGTACTCTCTCTGGCGCAACCCGAACCTGAAGACTAATGGAGGGATGCTCCATTGGGAACATTGGTCTAAAAACAGCATAAATCTAGTTAAAGACCTTTTTACAGGGACCCTCCCCTTGTCTTTTTCCGTACTTCAGTCTCGACAGGGCTAAATCCGATAGATTTTTATAAATTCCTGAAAATAAAATCACTCCTCATGATGCGCTCTATTAAACCTTCCGATCCATCGACATTCTCAAAGATGTTACAGCTACTAAAGTCAGGACACACCGTTTCTAAAGTATATAAACTCCTATACCCTAAGCCTTGCAAATCCCACATGAAGTGTGAAGAAAAATGGGAATCCGAAACCAATTCTAGCAATATCCCATTCGCCTCAGAGAGGATACATATCACCCCCTTCTCGAATAAAATCTCTCCAATATTATCGCAAACCAAACTTATGTTAATAAATAGAACATACTTGACTCCCGAGAGGATCTTTAAACTTAATGTCAGTGAGAACTCTACATGCTGGAATTGCAAATCTCACGTCGGCAACCTTGCCCACATGCTCTTCCATTGCCCTATCCTACAAACATATTGGGATAAGATTTACGAATGTATAAGCAAAACCTTCAACATAGCCCCTCCAAGGGAATTTTCCTATATCCTACTAGGTGCTCTAGATCCTAAGATCACAGATGTGAATGATCAATACTTGTTAGAAAAGTATGGTGGATCAAAGGGCATGGTTAACCGAAAAACAAAGGAAGGGGCAAAAGACATTGATATGGTACTGGTGCAGAGTTGCATCTTAATAGTTCTATTTTCTTTCACATCTC
This sequence comes from Triturus cristatus, assembly GCF_964204655.1. Lineage (NCBI taxonomy): Eukaryota > Metazoa > Chordata > Amphibia > Caudata > Salamandridae > Triturus > Triturus cristatus. The sequence goes on from NC_140580.1 coordinate 1,034,363,838, forward strand.
CTGCCTGTGCAGTTTCTCTCAGACTTCCTGTATGTTCTGTCACAGTTTTTGCTTCTCACAGTGCCTGCCTGTGTTTCAGTCAATGCTTTTGCATGTGTTTCAGTCACAGTTTTTGCACGTGGTTGTTACAGCTTTTGCACATTTGTTCCAGCCCCTGCTACCAACAACTCTGTGTGTGTGTTATGTAATTGTATTTATATAGAAATTCTATAGGGTGTCAGTTTTTTCCTAACACACATCAAAATGTAAATGCCTGTAAATGAACTTTACAAATATTTAAAAATAAATCAGTAGTTTAGAAACCCCAAACAATGCACACTTTTTGTAATTCTGAAATGTGGGGGAAACAAAGATTTTAAAAGGATTTAAAAAAATCAAGAGACATTATTTGGTGATGTGAAAATAAAAAATATTTGCAAAAATCTGGTTTCCATACATTATCATTTGTGTGCTATATAGTTGTGTCAGTAAAACCGCATGTTAGTGCGAATTTTGTGGCTCTTGCAATGGAAAATGTGCTTTCTGTAAATGACAGTGTGCCACCCCATGTTTTAGAAATATATTTGCAACAGTGTACTCCAAAATTCGTCACTGTCTGTATGCCATACCTTTAGCACTCCCTTGCTGAATCAGTTTGGCTCATTGCTATGCTTGTTGTTTGAGAAATCCTTGGATTTTCACATTCCTGATGACTTCAGTGATGTCGGACTCACCACTGTTCCAGCACCACTATCTAAGGACAACGTTGCCTAGGTTTGCTCAGAACTAGCTGTTAAAGCATGCTGCTCTGTTATGGTCTGATTTACAGAAATGGAGTAATCGTCCACCAAACTCCAAATCATGCCCTTACTGTGTGAAAATACCCTAGTATGGTAATCACAGTCAAATGAGACATTTCAGTGCTAAGTAGCTGGTTGCCAGTCGCAGGGTGGGTGTAATTATCAGGGACAGATACTAGTTTGTCCTTCCCCTTCACTGTGCGATTGCAAGATGGGGTACCGGGTATGGAATGAAGCCTTGCAGACCTAGGATCGCCGTGTCATTTTCTACAAAGTCATTCGTCTCCGGGGGACCTTTCCATTGCTATTCACCGCGTGCACTGGGCAGGTGGTAAATGGGAGTGGGGGGTTGTGGCACATATTGCGTGGCAGGGTGAGGAAGATGTTGGGTATCAATGCAGCTCTCCAGTCACTATGGGTGAGTGTTCCATGTTTGCCCCATGGTGAAGTGATCAATGAGGGCCCGGCTGTGCCTCTGCCTCCGGCCCATAACCCAATTCCAATGTGATCTTACCAGGTGCAGCTAAGCCCCAAGTAAACTGGGGCTTGGAGTTTCAGCACCTGGCAATTATGCGTGTAAGATTACTAGGCCACATGGAACCAGAAGCCTTAATGGCTGCAGAGAAAGCCTAATTGTGCTTAGGTATGTGGATGTGCTGCAGAAATATTCCTAGAAAACAATTATGCTTTTGGTCCTTACTCGAGTGATAGCTAGTGGTATGTGAACTCTAAAATGTGTTTTCATTGCTCTCCTGCATGTAAAACACATACAGGGATACATACATGTTTTGGCCTCTTTTATGATGAACATATTCTTCATCAGGATTACCCAGTGGATGGTAATTTGACCGTCTGTACATTTACGAATATAAACTGCCAGTTCTAATCACACATAAACTTCTCAATCCACACACCACTGAAGATTTATCTGAGAATGACAATCCCTTGACTACTGGTTTCCTTCTGAAGCAAATATTAACGCAAGCAAGACTTCTAATTTTTGACAGCAAACATGTACACACCTTTGATATTTCACCTCTATACACAAGATATCTGAATTTGTCAATGAGGCAGACTTACCACTATCAATCTCCCTGGGCTTCCTGATTGTTAAACTCTGATCCACACTGTGTATATCAAATGTCTGTTTATATTTGCGTTATATGTGTACGTGTCATTTAACTACGTGTAGACCAGTGGCATGGTAAATTGTGGAGATATAATTATGCGCCTAGAATTACTGGTGCCACACCGTATGACCCCAGCATTACGGTGCATCACATTGATATTGGCCCAGTACCGGATTATAGCACACAGAGAGAGTCAAAGGGCATGAGCAGCCATGTCTTAGCTCATTGCTGGGCCATTTTCCACTCAACAATAACCATGATCTCAGATCCTGCTGCATGCAGCTTGCTCGCTCACACTTCTCTGTATCTCTCCACTGAAATAAGCTTGGAGTCCACACCAGATATCAGGATAACACAAATACTGCATCTACAACTGCAGAGTTAGGTCAAACAGCCAAGAGTTCTACACATCTCCTGCAATCAGGTAACAATTCCCCTGCTCTTGCCATACCCAGGCCTCAGGAGTCTTGGGAGCATGCGCCTAAAGATGCAGTGAATCGCACTCATCCAGACTGACTGTTTATGATGGGAGCATGAGCATTAAGAAACCATGCATAATTACATCCAGAGTGCCAACTGTGAACAGTAGGCTAGTATGTAATTATACACTGAAAGGAAGGGAAGCATGCAAAGCAATATTAAAATTGTTAATTTACATTTCAAACACAATTTAATGCAAGATGCGATTGGAAAGTTGAAGTTCCGGGGACATTGACTGGTTATCAATTCAGTGGGAGCCAAGCTTGGAGAAGTGGGACATCTGTTCCCATTTTTACATGGTGAAGTGGTTTTATATTTATATGTAAAATGATTTGCAGTTTTTACTTCTCGCCTACAGAAAACTTTTAGCATTTAGCTATCTTTTGTCAAAGGCAAGTTGAGTACAACCCCATGCTTAAAGTGGACTTTGGGTCAGTTCATTCCATACAGTTGGCTGGATTTCTTGTCCATCTGATTTGCCCTACATCTCATACAGTGCTCTTTGCTGTCCTTGTGTTTGTCTCTCCCCTGAAGCATAGCTTCTTTAACATCCTTTAAATTGGATGACTTTTACCCTTCCACAGCTCCATTTCAGGGAACTAGTTTCTTCATTTACTCCTTGGGGAGTTTCTGCTCTCGCCCTGTGTGCTGCTTCCCCTAACATCTGCAGTGGCTTAAGGATTCTTGAGGGGGGGCCCTGCAAAGTACATGGCAGCTCCCCTCCAGACTCACCCAGGAGCTCTGAGGGCAGGGTACTGTGCTGAGGGGCCCTTCTGGAGCTCAGGCCCCCCTGCACTGCGGGGGCTGCGGGGCCTTTTGTTATGCCAGTGATCTGCACCCCGCACTCTGAGTTCCTCCTCAAAAACGTATCCTTGTTTCATGCAACTGTTGTTCTCGTGTTTCGTTTTAAAATTGAAATCCACCCAGCTGTTACCTTTATTTCCCACAGCAGTTTCAAGTTTCTCCGTTTTCTCATCAACGTTTTGTTACTCAAATACTTGATCCACCATTGCTCCCATCTCATCATGTGCATTCTAATTTGTTAAGTCTTTGCAGCGCCGGGAAGCTGCAATGTGCTTTTGGGTTGCTCCTTTCTAAATAATGCACTTTTGTGAATGTTAAATTTTTTTTTTTAATTTACTGCTCCAAAGTTGGTGTTCAACATCTTGGAACACTAAACAAAAAAGGAGTAAATTGCCACAGTTGCGTCATGATGTGTGAATGCAGGCATGATGCGCATTTGTGCGTGTGCGTCTTCACACTGGGGCCACAGTGACATCATACCACAATGTTTGCATTTGTGATGATGCATGCACACATTTCCATCATTGTGCTAGTGTTGTTTATTTTACTTTTTACCTTAGCGAAACTGTTCAACATATTTTTTTTCTTTTGTCGATGCCAAACAGCATTGACAAAAATCATTGACAAAATCAAAAGGCAAGACTTATTGGCTTTGCCAATGCTTGTATTAAATTCTATGCAATGCAAACTAGGTCCGCTCAAGTATTGGGCTGCATGAACTCAGACGTGGGGCCCCATTTATATGGAGCTAGAAAGTTGGAGATAACTCATCTTGCATACTCAAATCATTTATGTTTAATAACATCTTTAACCTGAGGTATGTCGGTGTGAAGAAGTAGAGGCAAAGTAATAGACAGGTACATTTAAAAGCCTTACTTTGCAGTTTTATTAGAAGATGGGAGTCTCAAACAATGACAGTTTACTCATGACAGGACTTTGCATGCAAAAAACGTGTATGTACATCATAAAACCTAAAGTTTTGAGTATCGTCTTTTAAATTTGACAATCCCTTATTGCACTGTTTGGGATTGTATTTATATAGTGCATTACACCAATGAAGTGGCCACAAAGCGCTTTCTGTAAATGAGTAAAAGACACACAATTGATGGACTGAATGCAGAACAAATCAAAACATTCTCCCCCAGTCAAGAGATCTGGGTTAAATCCATCATTCTTTTGCTCATCGTGACACCACAGTTTAGACCTGGCCATATGCAAATCAGTCTTGACCCTGTGCCTCATGGGATCAGTCCAGCCCGAACTGCCAAGCCAGGTCCTCCCTGGAGCGGAAACAAGCATCTTAGGACCGGTTTCGGGGTTTCACCCCTCTTCAGCCAGGATAGCAGGTTTGCATCTTGCAAAGGTTGCCCATACCTTAATTCTGGCAAATTAGAGGGCTCATTTAAGGATTCACAAATGATCAGCATTTGCATATCCCACAGTTCCCTGCTTCTTTAAGGCAGATGCCCATGAAACACAGTTCTTTTAAAGCAAATTGGACTTGACACTGTGCATACTGTATCATTGTTCTACTGTTCCAAGATGGTTGATGGAATGCTGCTAAAACTGGTAGCCATTTTGGAATGGTAAAGCAATATTAAAGTAAGCATAATAACAGTGAAAAGTGGTGGCCCAGTTTTAGAACAGTGGCTGCACACAACGTGGGTGTGCTTTAAATGAAATGAGTGGCAGTAGGACAAGCAAGCAGCCATTTGACATTGTCTACTGAGATGATAGGCCATCTATACAAATTAAATACAAAAATCTTAAATAAATGAAAGGGAATCCGGTTAAAGAAATGAAAGGGAACGTGGCAAAAAAAAGAAGTTAAATAGCTGAGGCATTGAAGTGCAGTCGTTGTTGTTTAGGTGGATGTGCACTTGTGATACAGCAAAGTGCGAATCAGTGGCTGAAGCAGGCTTAACTATTGCCCCATTCTGTATGCTTTCAAAGCAGAAACAGAATGTGAATCTCAGTTAACAGCCCAATTGATGAAGAAGCCTGACCCAAAGTTCCCCCAAAGAATATATATGTATGCATAATTTTTATTCATAATTTTTGTTATTAAATGGTGCTGGCAAAATAGCCAAAGCAGTCTTTAGAGAAGACCAAAAATGGTAATTGATAATGCGCATGTGATGAAGGGAGTTGTAAGAGCCATTTTTCAATCTGATCATTTATGCTTTTGTTGCTGTGGGCAGACTGATGGACCGTAAAAAAGAGACAAGTGAAATGGCCCCATATTATTTCTTTCAGTTTCTTGGCCTGTTATGTTCCAGGCAATTGTTTGTTCCACTTCCAACACCAACCATTATTTATCCAAGTTCGGTTTGTCAGTCCTTTATAGATGTTCATTTATAATTCTCGTCTCAGTTATCCCAATGTTCCTTCTACGTTTTCATAATGTCTTCAACTTTTGGCCATTTGTCCCATGCTCTGACTGCCTGGTCAAAATACTCTTCCACACCACTACGCTTTCTCTCACCCTACTCATTCTTCTTGTTTTTAGGTCTCGCCTACGCAGCGCTCATGTGTGCATAGGAAAAAGACCTTTTGGAATGGATTAGCTTTTCGCCCTAAAAGCGTGCACGCGTTGCATTGCTTTCAATGGCAACGCGTGCACGTTTGGCGATTCCCTTGCGGGAGCGAGCTTTGACACCATATGTTTGTAATTAACTTGCAAACATATGGTGCCCCTGCTCGCTCCCGCAAGGGAAACGCTCTGCGAGTCTTTTTTTAAACTTTGTTTTTTTTTTTTTACTTTGAAACTGAGAGCGGCGCCGCTTCACGGACATCGCGCTCGGTTTATTGATATATTTCTTAACTTTAGCACTGAGCGCCCACTTCAAGGACACCACGCTCAGTGTTGAAGTTAAGAAATTTATAAAGAAACCAAGCGCGGTGTCCATGAAGCGGAGCCGCGCTCAGTTTTAAACTTAAGCATTTGCAATGCAATCGGACCGATTGATTCCAAATGCTTGTTTTGGGTAGAAGCTGGTCTTCATGCTTCCCTCGCCCCAGACGCAGGCCACCCGTCACTGTGAGTGACAGGACTGTCTGGCAGGAAAACCTTGCCAGCCTTTGAAGAACTGGGGGGAGCGATACCTCGCATATGGTGTGAGGGTGGTGGTCAGTCCAACAAAAGTGTGGCAATGTGCTTTGAAGGGAAAGCTTCTCACAGGTTGGACAGTTAGCGACATGTTTGCTTCGCTGCCCCAAGACCTGCACAGCTGAGAAAGAGGGTTCCTGACCAGGAAAGTACAGTCTCTAACCCGGAAGTGCTAGCGGGATCAGAGGGTCGCCTCTCTGTGGGTTGTTCCTTCTGGGGACGGATGGCGCAGTGAACACCGTGGTTGTTTCCTGGCCTCAGTCTTCCTGTGTGTCGAGTGTGGTGACCGCCTTGTGCGCTCGAGCTGGGGGCAGGGTTTACAACAGGTGCTGTCGTCTCCCCATTTAAACGGCTGAAAGGTAGGGGGGGTCGGGCCTTTTTCAAAACTAGAACTAAGGGATGACACCCTCCCACCGGGCACCAGCTGTTACCTGCTGTGACGAAAACTGCAGTATGTGACAAATTATTTGTAACTGGGCTTTCGGGCTGATTCGGTAACCCCCAAAATACTCATTACAAGTCATCGAATGGGTGTGAAATGATACATTACTGACTATGCTACAGCCTAAGCGAGGTTCGCTTTTATCGACGTTAGAAGGGCAATAGACCCCCCTTGGCCACACTCCCTGTTCCCCTCCTGCCTTCATGACCCGGCTGTACTTGAGCAGCAGGCAGGTTTGTCTTTCTCTCGAACTGTGTCACCCCCTATTCTGGTGCAAGAACTCGGCCCACTGCCTTGTATTCAAAACATCTTGCTTCAGGGCGCTCCCCTGTGGTGAGTGGGTTAAATAAGGCTCTGTCCGACTTTTGTAGTGGCGAGGCGTGGCCTCCTCCTTTTTTTAATTTTTAATTTTATTTTTTTGAGGCGCACTAAATCTAAAATGTGTCTATTATTATCGAATACTGACATTTGTTTTATTTACCTGCGGGGATTTTCTACACTGTTTCTATACATTTTTCACACCGAAAGCTTTTCTCATGATTACTTCACCCCTTGTTGATGCAGCTGTGACCAGAAAATATGCGGCGATTGTCAATAATGCTTTTAAAAAGACAACCTTGGCTGCAGCTAATGTAAACTGTAGAGAACGTCATTATAGCACTCCCTTCATTGAAACCAAGACCTGTTCCAGCTCAGGGCAAGACTACCAGACTCGTCGGGTGCCACCAGCAGGAGGCGCCAAACACTGTCAGTCACAGGGTTCTAGTGTCACGGCGGGGCTCGAAATTTCATTTGGTCTAGAGCAGTAACAATCACTGCTCAGACCCTGTTTGTGGGTATACCAGAGCCTTTATGTTTTATTAATTTATGTTCATCGTTCTGCTATTTTTATACTGTATTGTGTTTAATTCTTACGCTTCTCATACAAGAGAAAATCAATAAAAATATCTAGACCTAAATATGACCAGTGACACAGTTAAACTGCTTATGTTTCATAGTGAAAATATTTCATGCTGAAATTGATATGTAATGCGAGCTCCTACAACTCCATCCCGGGTGGATGTTTCCTGATGTACATGGGCATTCTGTGCTCACCCCGGGTTAAAAGGTTAAAGGTCAGCTTGAATGACCATGGCATTGAATCTAATGTGATGTTCATCATTGCCCTAAGACGGTCCCTTCTGTCTCCATAGCCTTCACCACAGCATCACTCAGCACCACCACAGCATCACTCAGTAACACCACAGCATCACTCAGCACCACCACAGCATCACTCAGGAACACCACAGCATCACTCAGGGCCACCACAGCATCACAATGCGCTACCACAGCATCACTCTGCAGCTCCACAGCATCAATCAGCATCACCACAGCATCCGTCAGTGCCACCACAGCATCACTCAGGGCCACCACAGCATCACTCAGGGCCAGCACAGCATCACTCAACGCCACCGCTGCATAACTCAGGATCAGCACAGCATCACTCAATGACACCACAGCATCGCTCAGTGCTTCTTACACTTTTTAATTACAACTTCTTAGCATGCTGCACAGCAGACACACTTCTCTACAGCACAGCTTAGAAACATTGGCAAAGTCAATAGCTCTACCTTAACACTTATAAGGCCCCCAATGTATAGCCGATAGTTCTCGCCTTTGGGACATTGCAAATGTTTAGTTATCCAGCACAATATCCTTCATTAAACAACATCAAGTGTTGCATGGCTAATCACTTATAAGGTCCCAAAAGCGAGACCTCTTGGCTATGCCAATGCTTGTTACTATTTACTGCCCCCTTCCCATTTAATTTGCTCCCATAGTTTCTCCCTCTGCCCTCTCTGTTGCTCTAACCTTCAATTTCCCTCTCCCCTTCTATGTTTTTCTTTCAATGTGGTGATGCAATGATTACCTTCGTCCTCTATTTGTCTCTGGTTCCCTCCAGGTTCATTCTCATTTCACACCAAGTTCTCCTTTTCCTTTCCCTGACATCTCTGCTGGTTTTCTTCAACTTGCCAATTAAACAGGCATTTTAATTGTGTTATACGAGTGAATAGGGTTAATAATAAATAATTTAATAGAATTAAAATTTAAGTAGTGAAATAATTTGCTTAATATAGCATAATTGGTCTGTGGTGGGTTAGAAATGATGTACGGTCTAGTGCTGTGTAATGAATGCACTGTCTTTGCCTGTCTGCTCAGCTCACATCTTTTATCTCTGGAGAGCCTTCAGCCTTGGGCTAGATGGTCTTAAAGCCATAGTCTCCCACCTTCAGCAGACCTACTCATCTAAATGGTCTCTTTATCGACTTTACAGTGAAGTTACTACGCGAGTGAAGCGCCGTGTCTCTCATGTGTCTCCCTATGGTAGTATAATGTTGACCCTGTGCACATACTGCATACAAATAACAATCTACAGGTCACTTTCCTCTGATTAACAGCAAATGACTGTAGCAATTAGATTCTAGATTGAGCCCTCTCTGATGTGATGAAAATGTTGTTGCTACCAGTGCATTATTTGCTGTGATGGTAAAAAGCAGCGCCATCATAATGCTTGGTCAAATGAGAAATCATCTGGGAAAGCGAATTGATTTAAAGGAATAGATACCGTTTATCAAATTTTGTTGTCAGAATGCAGACTGTAAAATTTAGAAGTGATATTAATAGAGTAAAACGAATTAGCTTTTTCCACCCTGCACCAGGTGATAGCAACACAGACTACCAACCAGTAGTGAGAGTCGAGGTAAAAGCACAGGGTCAGATCGCAGCACGCGTGAGGCGCGGAGTCTGCGTGATTGCAAGTCGCCTACTTTGGAGATTCTGAGTCCAGGAGCATTGCAAACTGAGAATTCTTCTCGAAACAACTTTTCTCCTGGAGTGCTAGGTTAGGTATGCTAGTAGCAGCGGTGTAATAAGGATTTTTGAATAGGACTAGAAATATCATCTGTGATCCTCAAACAGTTGTAGATTTCATTTTGCAGCAGCCCATCACTGTAAAAAAACTTTCTTGCTTTCAAAGAAACACATTTACTACCAGGTTTTTGTCACTGTCAACCTCCCAGGATATATTCCCGCTATTTTCTCTGAAGACTTCCCCACAATAGGGATATTTGTCAGTTTCTTTGATCCAGTCACAAATGGGTGTCTTCGGGTCATTAAGTGAACTTCTTGAAGCTGTCTCACACCAGCAAGGTTATTTCCCAATAGAATGATTGCGTCATCACCTTCTATGAAGTAAGGTTTTAATAGGAGCCACAGAAATACTGCAACTTAAGTCCCACTTCTAAGTTACCTTTTTTAAATCAAAGTTAGGGAGAGAATGCTAACTGTTCAGCCTCAAAAACAATTTAAGAACAAGATCTCAGCAAACAAATGTCAATTTTGACCAGGTGGGGAGGCAGAGACTGTTTGCCATCTGTCTCTGATGGCATTCTCTGACTGCTGAACCAAACACATTGGAATCTGGTATAACCAAACTACAGAGGTGGAAACTCTACCCTTTGAAGCTGAGTTCGAGTGTAACTGGTGTGAGTTAATGATCTCCTCGTCGAGAGGAAGAACATGGAGGAGAGCAAGAGAGACCCATGGTTTTCTTTATCACTTATTTCACCTGTGGAGACCTGTTAGCATCCATATTGGATACTAGCTAACACAAGTTAACATGAACTTCAACATCCTGCATAAGTTGAGGCCAATAATCTAGCTCATTGAGTTACTCCTCATTGCTGTGATTTGTTTGTGATCTGCAAGGCACAGGTTCAAAACCTTCCGGGTCAGTTCAGGCTGTTTCATTGAGTGTCATTGGTTGAATAATAATAGCACCCATTATTTGTAGAACTCTGAAATATACTACGAAAAAAAAACCTGTGGCAAAAAGGTCTATTTAAAAACAAGTTATTTCTTTCAATCTTATACCTATATTTTACTATAGTTTGAGAGTGGCTGCATGAAAGTAGTTGGCAACATAGGCCCAAGTAACAAAACTGGAATAAATTATCGTGGTTCCCAATTATTTACAAAGCTATAAGGATATGCCCCCTGTGGTGGGTCACTATAAATGCAGAAAGTGTCAGGTCTGCAAGTTGACAGTCAATACTAAGGGGCAGATTGACAAGCCCCCTGCGCCACCAGTACGTCACTTTTTGTGACCTACTGGAGGCACATTTCACTTCTCCATATTGCCAAGGACAGGAAAAGCCACCCTGCATGACTTTTACTCTCCTTGTAAATATGGCTCCTTCACACGCAGCACTTTGCGTGGAAGGGGCGTTTCATGGGTGTTGCTGTGGGTGTTCCCACACAACACCCATGGAACGAGACACATTTCCAGATTTACGAGGAATCATAAATCTGGAAATGCGTGTCAATGCTATGCCTCCCCAGGGGAGGCGTAGTGAGGCACAACGAGGAGAAATGTTTTAATTTCTCTTTGTTTTTTCCTCTTTCAAAGCATGCTGCTTTCTACAGCATGCATTGAAAGAGGAAAATACCTGTAGTGATTGTTTATATGCAGGAAGGTGCGCCTTCCTGCACAAAAACAATCCCCCCATGACATAGGCATCCTTGCACCATGCTGCACGGGTGCCTGCACCGGCGCATCGCTGCAGTTTGTGCGCCAGCGCAGGGGGAAGCACAGGAATGCGACATATTTTTGTAAATATGTCACATTCCTGTGCTTCGGAAGTGCCGCAGCGTGGCGCAGCCAAAGGGCTTGCGTTGCCGCGCTGCAGCACTTCCTTGTAGATCTGCCCCCAAATATGTTGTGCATGGTAGAGGGGAATAGCAGATAATATCATATTCCAACTGTACGACTAGAAACATCAGTCACGCGACTGAATGTCCTTCTAACCTAATGTATGTCGGTCACACCATGCAGATGGTAAATCAGAGGATCTGAGGTGGCGAAATTAGACTCAAGAGGAGGGAATATGACCACCATCATATCGTAGAAAGAATGCAAATGGATAGTTTTGCTACCAACCACAACTGAAGGACTGAATGATGTGTATAATTATGCAGTGTTTTGGCTCTGAATATATAATGCTTTTTATGACATATAAGCAGGACTTTTTACTTACATGGACTCAAGTATAAAAGAATTGTAAATACTTTTTATATTGCCACCATTTAGTGGACTGCCCATCTGTGGCGCTATTGTAGTTTCTGTAAACCAATTACATACATGTAAACTGTATGGATTGATGAGTGAAATAGGGGACAGTGTATTGGTTCTGACTAATGGTGCCACTATAACAAGAAATGTACAAGACAGTGTCGAGGAATGGGAATGAACTGGCCTCACATATGTTAGAAATTGTGGTCGACATATGTGACGAAGACTCACTATGCAAAGTGCTATAGTTATCGATCCCTATGTGAGATAGGCGACTTCATATGTAATTATAACATTACCAAGCCGCGATACAGACCACTACCATATGGGTGTGTCCCATATGCTTTCAGTCTGCTCCACTGTTGTTCGATATTTGATACACGGCGTGTGGGCATCCTAGCCAGATGAAGGCACTCCTGTAAACAAAACACACGTCATTCAACATGGCTGCCCCTTCAATCGTGAACTGACGGCTCAGATGTTGTAGACTGATCTCTACTAATGGAGATTTTCCCACGCAGCGGCTTCTTCGAACAAACAAGAGACTCCACGTGTCAGCAGTTCTGCATACCAGTGTGGTGGAACTGCCTATTGTGCAATATTTACAAGTGCTACAGTCAATGTTTATACTTAGTTAAGAGACGTGTTATTTTTACCTCTCACGCACTCTCCCACATTCCGAATGCATGACACTATTGTCGCGCATTTGCATAATGGAACAGGCACCTACGGCACTTAGAAACAAGTTAGCGGTCTCATTTTACCAAGCAACGCTTACAATGCATCCCAGGGCAGCGATGAATATTCCGAGCAGACTACATTTACCTGGACAGTCAGGACACGACGTGAAGCGCATATACTGGCGAATACCAGGAACCACGCAATGCAGGTGTGATAAGAGGATGCGTTATCGGTTACAATATTGATATTATGTCGATACTGGTTTTTTTAGGTAGTTCTCTGTTAAGTGATCTACTGGAGGAACACAAGGGTTTCGGTTGAGCGACAGCCACAAGGATACCATACACAACAGCTATAGTAGGGTTAACACACTCAGAGACAATTAAGGAATGATGTTAGAGGAGAAGATAAAACTGTCCAATTTCTTTCATTACAGATTTTCTGAGACATAGACCTGATGAGACCGGAATAATCAATAGTGGGTCCAAACGTCAAAACAACGTCTGTGGTGCTCATGTGATCAAGATCTCAAGGGGAATAGTAGGAATTTAGGGGCATATCAGCAGCAAGAAGCGATAAATATCACTAAGCACGCTTAGCGAGTTTTAACTTAACGCCGGCTATCGCTGGATTTTATCGCAGAGATAGCGCGCTATCAGCAACGCTTATCTCCAATGCGATAGGAAATCCAGCGATAGCAGCGAAAGGGTGCGATTATCACTGGAAGCCCAGGTATACCAGCGATAGTCAAATCCTTGTTGATAGGGCAGGGCGAACTCATCCCTACAATCCATCTCCAATTGGATATAATGGGTAAGTCAGTTTTATAGCAGGCATAATCAAAGCAGCGATAAGTGCGGTTAGTGATATAAATATCGTCTCTACGCGGGTTTGCGGCCAGATTGCTGATAGGAGTAAGTTGTGTTAGCAACATGTCTCACGTTATTTTAGTGAGGAACGCCTACTATGCATCTCATTAGCGTTGAGATGCTGGGTGTTAAGGAAACAGGCGCTGAGGCATGGATTCACGCGATAGGGTGACCTTGCTGATCATGCGATAAAATTATCGCCGCTTTTCGCCCGAAAATGGACGCTAAAGCGGTGATAATTTTATCGCGGCGCCTTGAAGATATGCCCCAGAGTTGGGGTTCTCCCTTTTTTCCAAACTAGACAGGCAACCCAGGATGTTTTATGTGAGTTTTATGGCAATTTGTAAATATATTGGCCATTAAAAGCACTACCATCTGCACATATGTGGATTTGATTATTTGATTGTCAGACACATTACTCGTGTCATGTGCACCTTAATATATTTAAGCATAAGCTGAAAACAGTGGCCCGCATGCATTTATTGACTCAATCAGTGTGATTCACCTGATTATACATTAATATGCTGGTGATTGACTCATATAGGCACAATCTTTTCATGCAAGCCTTTCAAATGAATCCCACGGGACAATTGTCCGTGCTTATTTTACAGTGACTCTGGTTGTTGATGGGCTTAAAGGGTCTAGCCCATGTTACGTGTACTAGAAAAGCAATGCAGCATCTCAGACACTTATCATTTTGTCATAGAGTCTAAGTCATCATTGTGCTTATGTAAAGTGAAATCTATCATATTTTACTTTTCTTGGCATAGGTAAGATCTAGATTATTAAAAGATTTACTGGCACATGCATCAACAATGCCATTTGCGATTCCTTATTAACGAAAAATAAGTATTCGCTAATAAGGTATAGCAAAAGGCTATGCATGTAGAAATCTCAATTTGAGATTCCTTAAATGCAATCGCAATTTAAGTAATCGCAATTTAGAGATTACTTAAATTGCGATTTTTGCATTTGGGATGATGCATCCCAAATACAAAAATACCGGTCGCAAAGGGGCAGATTCTGAGAATCTGCCCGTTTGCGACCGGTTTTTGCTTTGATGCATGTGGGCCCATGGTCATTAAGAGCCAGCTGATGGTACAAGTCTGGAAATAATCCCTGTCTCTGTTCAAACTACGAATTGTCTTTCAATGGATGCATTATTTCCTTTGAGTAGGCGCTTATGTTTCCTTTTGGAACTGCTGAAACAAAACAAACCCAGAAGAATGCAGAAAAAACACTTCTACATGGTGGTCTCTCTGCTTTTGAATCTTACACAGAGAAATATATTACTCAATAAAGAAAACACGATCTATATTTTTCACTCGTCTCAAATAATAAATCAAGTACTTCCTTTCTTAGCTACCTTCCATATGTTGTATGGCTTTTGCACTTATACTTCAAAGTTCGCTTAATTTAGGTAACAGTAGAATCATTGGGGTTTTACTAAGAATTCACCTAGTGAATCTTATTGGATGAATGATGTTAACTCACGTTACTGCATCTGAGATGTTATCTCTCTTGCCATCCACTCTTCAAACACATGACGTGCCTAAAACCGTGTGGTAGGTGTAATCATAGGCTTACAAACTTTTGTGAGCACTCTCATTTTTTTGCTGAAGCCAGTCCTCCATGTGCAAAAAATACACAGCAAAGTACAGGTCAGAACAGAACAACAGTTATGCAAAATACACGAAACCCATACACTGGGTCACATTACTTGTGGCAAACATTTTTCTAAATCCTAATCATTGCAACTTATGTTTATACATGACACAGTCCAGACCACAAATGATCATCTCGAGCCTGGTATATGAGCAGCAATGTCAGGAAGTGTTTCTTCCAGGATGAATATGTGGGATTGTCATTGTATTTGTCTGGTGCATTTGGTGCATGTCAATCACGGTACGCCCTGTCTGCAGATATACTGAGCCAAATTATGACTGCACATATTTGCTGAAACTGATCTTAGATCCTATATGCAATGGTCTACAGATGGTGAGCTTAGGGCATGAACAACCATCCAGTAACACTGGGCTTGGGGCATAAACCCTCTCAATTCAAGATACTAAGCTCATTCCATTGCAACAGATATCGCCTAGGTTCAGACTCACCCACATGTGCAGATCTTACTCTCATCCATATCTCTAGATACCTACAGTCATAGGGCCCGATTCACAGAACTAACTTAAGACAAAATCCTAAACTTACTACCATTTTGGTATTCACAGAAGGCACTTACTCATTTTGGTATTCACAGAAAGCACTTACTCATTTCGGTATTCACAGAAGTTAGGACTCCTAACTTTAGGACTTTTAAATGCCTTCTATAAATACCGAAAGTCTTAAAATTAGGATTTTTCTCAGTTTAGGAGTAGTAAAGTTAGGAGTCCTAACTTTAGGACTCCTAAATGCCTTCTGTGAATACCTAAAGTCTTAAAATTAGGATTTTTCTCAGTTTAGTAGTAGTAAAGTTAGGAGTCCTTATTTAAGGGCTCCTAAACTGAGAAAAATCCTAATTTTAAGACTTTCGGTATTCACAGAAGGAATTTAGGAGTCCTAAAGTTAGGACTCCTAACTTCTGTGAATACCGAAATGAGTAAGCGTCTTCTGTGAATAACAAAATAAGTAAGTGCCTTCTGTGAATACCAAAATGGTAGTAAGTGTAGGATTTTGTCTTAAGTTAGTTCTGTGAATCGGGCCCACGGTTCCTATGGTATCAAATATTGGACTATGTCGCACTCCTCGTTGGATGCAGATATGGATCTGGGTGACACACAGTCATGACTACAGTAAACAAGTCTGGTTGGCTATGAATTCTTATGGTTCTTTTATATTGATCTGATAAGCATCACTTGCTTACATGCTGATATACTGCAGAATGAAAAGCAGAAGAAAACACATTGGGGCATATTATCAAGGGCCCTATCTCCGCTTTTCTGGCTTTAAAAGCCAGAAAAGCGGAGATAATATTTTTGCCCTATTTATAAGGCGGCGCTAACATGCATTAGCGCATGTTAGCAGCCGTTCTCAAAATGCCTCACCTCGCATCGCTAATGAGATGCAAAGTAGGCGTTTATTTACAAAACAACACGGAATATATAGCTAACTGCACTACTCTGAATTAACAAGACGGCCCAAGACACCCATAGCAATATTAAAAACCTGCGCTAACCGCGGTTATCGCCGTAAGCTAACGTCTGCAAAATTTCTGACTTAGCTATGTTTATAAAGGGAGGTGGATTCTAAGGCTAAGTCCACATCTCCCTATTACCAAGGATTCCCTTATCGCTGCAGTTGTACCGCTGGATTTCCAGCGATGTTCCCTCATTTCGCCACTATCGCTGGATTTTATATCACCGTGGAGATAAGCGTTGATAATAATGTGTTATCTCGGCGATTAAATCCAGCGATAGCCAACGTTAAACAAAATCATGCAAAGCGCGCTCTGCGATATTTACCGCAGTTTGTTGTTAATATGCCCCATTGTGCAGAGGCTTCTTGAGAGGAAGCAGGCACTGGGGGGGGCACAGTGTTTCATTTCGGCCATGGAATTGGGGGGATTTGGTGACTCCGCATTACTCTTGTAACAAGGAGTTTGTTCCAAATTCTGCCGATCACATCATGGCGGAAATGTTTCCCACGAGGCTCCAGATGTACAAGCAAGATTTGGCACCCCGTAGTGCTATTTTCTCACGCAGACAGTCGCCGTCAGAGGGCTGCTTCTCGAGTAAATCTGCTGCCGCTCGAGTCGATTTTCTGCTCACGCAGCAGCAAAATCTATTTGAATGGACGCACTCTCTCGCGCACCAAATAGTGCCATTCACCAGATTTTTCAGTGTTGCTCGCGCTACTTGCACTAAATTGCAACGCAACATGCAGATTTTGAACTGTTGGCAAAAGTACGCCGAATCTAGCAGTTTTTATGGAACTCCGCAGAATTCCACGGACTGAAACTCGACGAGTTCCGCCCTCCCATAATAGACACATTGATATATCTACCTTTGCAGAATCTGATGTCTAATTCTGTAACATTTCAATCACAACAATCTTATACATATTTGGTTTTCATCAAAACCTTGTTGATTGTATTGATGCCATGAACACTAGCAGCACCAGTAATTTCCTATTTATAAATATGCACCCACCAATGCTAGAGATATTTATTCAAAATGAAAAATAAATAAAAAACGATTGTGCATATGTTCTATACACAAGGAATAGGCTTGCACCAGACACACAAATATATTTCAGAAATGAAGCATCAATAAAGAAAAGGGAAAAAGCATCATGGTCTGAGGCAGGTGTCTCAACTACGTTGCATTCACATATTGGATTGTGCATTTATAGGAGCAGATCTGTGTCATTGATTAACTAATGTCGGTGGATATGTGCTCTGTCAGACCCCAAAGATGCTGAGGCTGTGGTAACGGGGGATAGATGGCGCCCTGTATTCACCTTTAGGTGCTCCAACCGAGATACAATGACCTGGCTCCAGATTCTGTGCTTTCTATAGGGGTGGTGCATGTGTTGAGCCATCACCTGGCATCTCGTGGCTCGCCATTGCTGCCTGGCTTCGAGTTCAGCTTCTAGGCTCTCTCAAGGGCAATGGGGATTAGGAGCTCGGCTGATGGGCCTTGACCAGCTGCATTAAGGCACTAAATTACACCGATATGGACCATAAACCCACAAATCGAGGTGTCCCAGATGGGCACTCGCGTGAGTGGAATAAACTGGGCATGGGGAGGAGGGGAATCTGACAGTGCAGAGCAAGGGCTTCGGTAGCTGCAATCTGTACGGCGAGATGGGGCAGAAAAGGGGAGAATGAGAGAATAAGAGTGAAACGGAAAAGGGACTATAAAGAGAGAGAATCTCAGGAGGAAGAGACACTAGAAGGAAAAACATATAGGAGAAAAGGGGAGAGGAAAGTAATCACTGACAGATGACAAAAAGGATGAACGTACAAACGGAAAAGGAAAGAGGGAAAGTGTAAACAGACAATAGGGTGAGGATCGAAAAGATATATAAAAGAGGGTGAAGAAAATAATGTAAACATATTGGGAAATGAAAAAGGAGGCGGCATGTTAAAAGGGAAAGAGTGTAGAAATCTGGATTAATTTGAAAAGGATAAAAAGAGCAGGCTGGCTAAACATCTATACTCGAAAAAAAATAAAGAAAGAGAGAGGGAAAATACAGGAAAATGAAAAGAAGAAAGAAATGAAATGAAAGAACATAAAATAAAATGAAGAGGGGCAGATAAAAAGTGAATAAAAACAGTGCTTAATTTGTTTAAGAACATAAGTGCCAGGGCTCTTGTCAGGGGGCCACTTCAGTTTGCACCACACATTGCCTCTGCTATGCTGTCAATGATACTAATAACACACTACAAACCCTCTTACAAGTGCGACAATTTAGGCTATTTCTGGCCCCACAAAGTGATAAGATGGCTTGGGCGGCAGGGAATAGTAATTTTTTAATGTACATTAAATTAATAATTATCTGCTGTTATGGTCATCTATAAATTAGCCAGAGAGTGCCACCTTGTGCAGACTGTCACAAGCGTCGGTGTGGACAATTAAGTGCTGGTGCGAGCACCGGACTCATTGGCTCAAATTAAGCAATGAATAAAATGAAAGTGTGTAGAAAAAGAGATGGT